>NC_141875.1:642139868-642444143 GCF_056163025.1 Triticum urartu
GGGCCGGGTGAAACGTTCGCTGCAGGCAGCCTCCCCAGGCAAATAAACAAAAGGGTCGCTGGAGGAAGCTCGTGGGCGATCGATCGCCAGCTAAACGAGTCATTTTTTCCGGTGAAGGGAGACATTTTACCTCAGTTGCTGACCAAGGGAAGATCCATTGCAACAAAGAAGTAGTGGCTCCTCTTCCTCGGGGTCACCATTGTCTCCGTTGTCGCCATCCTGCTGACTAGCAACAACCCACCATAACTGAACTTCCACTAGTTCTATTGGCATGCTGCGTTGTGTGAAGATCTGTTCTTTTTCTTATGTCCTCTTGCTCAATTTGTTGCTCGATTCGGCTCTAGCATCGGCCAATAAGTTTGCAAATGTCACTCATCATCCATATCATCTATGACTGTCTGCAGTGTTTTGTTATTGGCTTGTGTGCCTTTTGGATTCGGATGGATCTCGAATTCTTCTGTGGATATCACGTGATGGTGTTATTGTTGGGGAATGTAGTAATTTTAAAAAAAAAATCTACACACACGCAAGACCATGGTGATGCAGAGCAATGAGAGGGGAGAGTGTCGTCCACGTACCCTCGTAGACCGTTAAGCGGAAGCGTTATAACAACGCGGTTGATGTAGTCGTACGTCTTCACGATCGACCGATCCTCAGCATCGAACGTATGGCACCTCCGCGTTCAGCACACATTCAGCTCAGTGACGTCCCGCGAACTCACGATCCAGTAGAGCTCGAGGAAGAGTTTCGTCAGCACGACGACGTGGTGACGATGTTGATGAAGCTACCGACGTAGGGCTTCGCCTAAGCACCGCTACGATATAACCGAGGTGGATTATGGTGGAGGGGGGCACCGCACATGGCTAAGAGATCAATAGATCAATTGTTGTCTTTAGGGTGCCCCCTGCCCCTGTATATAAAAGGGGGGTGGAGGAGAGGGCCGGCCAAGGGAGAGGAATACCCAAGGGGGGGCAATCCTACTCCAAGTAGGTTTGTCCCCCCCCCCTTTTCCTATTCCAAGAAGGAGAAGGGGGGAGGAGGAGGTGGAGAGAAGGAAGGAGAGGGGGGCCACCGCCCCTTCCCCTTGTCCAATTCGGATTGGGGCAAGGGGGGTGATACGTCTCCAACGTATCTATAATTTTTGATTGCTCCATGCTATATTATCTACTGTTTTGGGCAATATTGGATTTTATTTTCCACTTTTATATTATTTTTGGGACTAACCTATTAACCGGAGGCCCAACCCAGATTTGTTGTTTTATACCTATTTCAGTGTTTCGAAGAAAAGGAATATCAAACGGAGTCGAAACGGAACGAAATCAACTGGAGAAGTTATTTTTGGAAGGAAACCTACCGGATAGACTTGGACCCTATGTCAGAAGATGAAGGAGGACCTCACGAGGGTAGGGGGCGCACCCCCCTGCCTCGTGGCCACCCCTTCGGTCCACCGACGTACTCCTTTCACCCATATATACCCACGTATCCTAAAACTTCCAGAACGGAGATTAGATCGGGAGTTCCGCCGCCAGAAGCCTCCGTAGCCACCGAAAGCCAATCTAGACCCGTTCCGGCACCCTGCCGGAGGGGGCAATCCCTCTCCGGTGGCCATCTTCATCATCTCGGTGCTCTCCATGACGAGGAGGGAGTAGTTCTCCCTCGGGGCTGAGGGTATGTACCAGTAGCTATGTGTTTGATCTCTCTCTCGTGTTCTTGAGGTGATACGATCTTGATGTATCACGAGCTTTGCTATTATAGTTGGATCTTATGTTTCTCCTCCCCCTCTTCTCTCTTGTAATGAATTGAGTTTCCCCTTTGAAGTAATCTTATCAGATTGAGTCTTTAAAGATTTGAGAACACTTGGTGTATGTCTTGCCGTGGATATCTGTGGTGACAATGGGATACCACGTGCCACTTGGTGTATGTTAAGGTGATCAACTTGCGGGTTTCGTGACATTGGGAACCTATGCATAGGGGTTGGCACACGTTTTCGTCGTGATTCTCCGGTAGAAACTTTGGGGCACTCTTTGAGGTCCGTTGTGTTGGTTGAATAGATGAATCTGAGATTGTGTGATGCATATCGTATAATCATACCCACGGATACTTGAGGTGACATTGGAGTATCTAGGTGACATTAGGGTTTTGGTTGATTTGTGTCTTAAGGTGTTATTCTAGTACGAACTCTAGGGCTGTTTGTGACACTTATATGAATAGCCCAACGGATTGATTGGAAAGAATAACTTTGAGGTGGTTTCGTACCCTAGCATAATCTCTTCGTTCGTTCTCCGCTATTAGTGACTTTGGAGTGACTCTTCGTTTCATGTTGAGGGATAGTTATGAGATCCAATTATGTTAGTATTGTCGAGGGAACTTACACTAGCGAAAGTATGAATCCTAGGCCTTGTTTCCTATCATTGCAATACCGTTTACGCTCACTTTTATCATTAGTTACCTTGTTGTTTTTATATTTTTCAGATTTCAAAAACCTTTATCTACTATCCATATACCACTTGTATCACCATCTCTTCGCCGAACTAGTGCACCTATACAATTTACCATTGTATTGGATGTGTTGGGGACACAAGAGACTCTTTGTTATTTGGTTGCAGGGTTGCTTGAGAGAGACCATCTTCATCCTACGCCTCCTATGGATTGATAAACCTTAGGTCATCCACTTGAGGGAAATTTGCTACTGTCCTACAAACCTCTGCACTTGGAGGCCCAACAACGTCTACAAGAAGAAGGTTGTGTAGTAGACATCAAGCTCTTTTCTGGCGCCGTTGCCGGGGAGGTTAGCGCTTGAAGGTATATCTTTAGATCTTGCAATCGAGTCTTTTAGTTTCTTGTTTTATCACTAGTTTAGTTTATAAAAGAAAACTATAGAAAATGGAATTGAGTTTGTCTCATACGCTTCATCTTTTTAATATCTTTCGTGAGTATGATGGAAAGGATAATTGTGCTCAAGTGCTAGAAGAAGAGATCTCTAAAATGTTTGGCACTAAATCTTTGAATGATGAGCATGATTGCAATGTTGTTAGTATGAACTCCTTGAATATCCATAGTACTAATGATGATTGCACTAGTTATGATGAAAATGCCTCCTTTAAACATGTCAATTTTTGTGGAGTGCATTGGGTTTGTAAGTACACATCAAATAGGGAAGATAGATATTGCAAGAGCCATAAGTACTTAGAAACTAAATGGTTGCAAGAAAGGCTAAATGTGAGTGCTGAAAATTTAAAATATCTTTACCGTACTTGTGAACTTTGCAATGAACATGGTCATTTAAATATCAAATGCAAATTGTTTCATGATCGAATCGTGTCCAAAAATTGTGATGACTTGATTTACCTTGCACATTATAATGAACTTAGTTTGCTTTTGGGTTATGAAGAAATGAAACGTCAAACTAGGCATATTCCAGAATATAACCTTGAGAAATTCCTCGATATTGATCTACAAGAAATTTATATGTATTGTGCGGTGAATTGCATTGAAAATCCTTATATTGCCAATTACATAAAGAAAAGAAAACAAATAGAAGATGAAGAGAATACTAATGAAGGGGGAGAGACTTCCCAATATCCTCCTATTATTTCTTATGATGAATCAGGTAACGAGGAGGAGCCTTCTATTCAACCAATCTCATTAATAAGGAGCTCCAAAAAGAGGATTGAACCCACACATGATGTGGTGAAGAAGAAGAAAAGAAAAAGGAAGAGAGGTAAAAAGGTATCTCTCCCAAATAAATTTGCTCCTATTATTGTTGTGCCTCATGAAAATGAAGATGATACACTTGATGATGATCTCGTTATGCCTATTGCTTGTTGTGATGATTATGATTGGGAAGATAATGATACTCCTTATGATCTTGAAAATATTTTTGGCACTTGCTTGGAATAATATTATAATTGCTATACCATTGGTGCTATCCATACTATTAATGATGAGAGTGATTATGCTTATGATACGAAAAGGCCCAAGCTTGGGGAAGCTATGTTTGATGAGGATGACATATTTGAGAATATATTTGCTGCAATTAATGTTTGTCCCAATCTTGGGGATGATATGTTTAATAATGATGATATTTTTAGCCTCTCAAGTTTTGATATGCAAATTTATAATAATAATAACATGCCTCCTACTTATGATAATTATTGTGATGATACATATGCTATAAAAAGTAGTGAGGATTATATTTATAAAACTTTTCATGATTATGGTTACCCCTTTTCTGAACATTACTCTTTTAATGTGGAAACAATTTATAGTATCCAAGTCTCTTATGATACTCCCACTGTCCCGAATGAGAAGAATCTTGCTTATGTGGAGAGTAATAAAATTTCTATGCTTGTAGATCATGAAAAGAATGCTTTAGGTGCTGGTTATATTGTTGAATCCATTCATGATTCTACTGAAAATTATTATGAGGGAGGAACATATGCTTGTAGGAATTGCAATAATATCAAGTTTCCTCTCTATGTGCTTAAAATTTTGAAGTTATGCTTGTTTTACCTTTCTATGCAAGTTGATTCTTGTTCCCACAAGTTGTTTGCTCGCAAAATCCCTATGCATAGGAAGTATGTTAGACTTAAATATGCTAGTCATATTCTTCATGACGCTCTCTTTATGTTTCAATTCTTATCTTTTATGTGAGCATCGTTGAAATCATCATGTCTAGTTAGGGGCGTTAAACGATAGCGCTTGTTGGGAGGCAACCCAACTTTATTTTTGTTCCTTGTTTTTTGCTCCTGTTTAGTAATAAATAATTTATCAATCTCTGTTATGATTGATTTTTTGTGTTTAATTAGCATTTGGTCCAAGTAGAACCGTTGGGAAGACTTGGGGAAAGTCTTGTTGATCATGCTGTAAAAACACAGAAACTTTAGCGCTCACGAGAACTACTTCCATTCTTATTTGGAGAGTGCTATTTAGTTAATTCTTTTTGCAAATGATTAATAGATAAATTCCTCAGGTCCAGCAATTTATTTGAGAATTTTATGAGTTCCAGAAGTATACGTTTGATCCAGATTACTACAGACTGTTCTATTTTTGACAGATTCTGTTTTTCGTGTGTTGTTTGCTTATTTTGATGAATCTATGGCTAGTAAAATAGTTTATAAACCATAGATAAGTTGAAATAAAGTAGGTTTAACACCAATATAAATAAAGAATGATTTCATTACAGTACCTTGAAGTGGTCTTTTATTTTCTTATACTAACGGAGCTCACGAGTTTTCTACTTTAAGTTTTGTGTTGTGAAGTTTTCAAGTTTTGGGTAAGGATTCGATGGACTATGGAATAAGGAGTGGAAAGAGCCTAAGCTTGGGGATGCCCAAGTCACCCCAAGGTAATATTCAAGGATATCCAAGAGCCTAAGCTTGGGGATGCCCCGGAAGGCATCCCCTCTTTCGTCTTCGTTCATCGGTAACTTTACTTGGAGCTATATTTTTATTTTCCACATGATATGTGTTTTGCTTGGAGCGTCTATTTATTTTGTTAGGATTTGCTTTATGTTATTTAGAACAATGTTTTGCACCTTTTATTTCAATAAAAGTGGCATTGATAGCCTTTACTATGCCTATGTTACAAGTATACATGTTGCTGTTTGAAAACAGAAGTTTACCGCTGTTGCAATAATTCCCTAGAAAAGTCAGAATGTGATAAAATGTTGAAACCTTTTGAATATTAAGCTCTGATAAATTTACTACAGTGGGAATTTCCTTTCATAATTTTTGGAGCTAGGGAAGTATGGATGTTGTAGCATTCTTTACAGACTGTCCTGTTTAGGCAGATTGCTGTTATATTTGCATTGTTTGCATATGTTTGCTTCTTTAATGATTCTATTTGAGGATAGGACTATTAAATATGCAGAGGCATTTAGTATGAAATATTGAATAATAATTTTAGTGATTTTCTACAGTAGAGTATGATAAGGTTTTTGCAATGGTTTATAGTAACTTATCTCACGAGTCTTTGTTGAGTTTTGTGTGGATGAAGCTTTTGAGATTTAGGGAGACCGTGATATGAGAGGAATTAAGGAGACACAAAAGATCAAGCTTGGGATGCCCAAGGCACCCCAAGATAATATTTCAAGAATTCTCAAGCGTCTAAGCTTGGGGATGCCCAGTTGGCATCCCACCTTTCTTCTTCAACAACTATCGGTTAGTATCAGTTGATCCTAAGTTGTTGCTTCTTCACATGATGTTTGCCATTCTTAGATGTCATTTATTTTGTTTTGCTTGCTGTTTGAATAAAATACTAAGATCTGAAATTATTAAATGTTAGAGAGTCTTCACATAGTTGCATAATTATTCGACTACTCATTGATCTTCACTTATATCTTTCGGAGTAGTTTGTCATTTGCTCTAGTGCTTCACTTATACCTTTTAGAGCATGGCGGTAGTTTTATTTTGAAGAAATAGATGAACTCTCATACTTCACTTATATTATTTTGAGAGTCTTAAATAGCATGGTAATTTGCTTAAAATCCTAATATGCTAGGTATATAAGATTAATAATAAAATTCTCTTATGAGTGTGTTGAATACTAAGAAAAGTTTGGTGCTTGATGATTGTTTTGAGATATGGAGGTAATAATATCAAAGTCGTGATAGTTGAGTAGTTGTGAAATTGAGAAATGCTTGTGTTGAAGTTTGCAAGTCCCGTAGCATGCACGTATGGTAAACGTTGTGTAACAAATTTGAAACATGAGGTGTTATTTGATTGTCTTCCTTATGAGTGGCGGTCGGGGATGAGCGATGGTCTTTTCCTACCAATCTATCCCCCTGGGAGCATGCATGTAGTGCCGAGGTTTTTGATGACTTGTAGATTTTTGCAATAAGTATGTGAGTTCTTTATGACTAATGTTGAGTCCATGGATTATACGCACTCTCACCCTTCCATCCTTGCTAGCCTCTTCGGTACCGTGCATTGCCCTTTCTCACATTGAGAGTTGGTGCAAACTTCGCCGGTGCATCCAAACCCCGTGATATGATATGCTCTGTCACACATAAACCTCCTTATATCTTCCTCAAAACAGCCACCATACCTACCTATTATGGCATTTCCATAGCCATTCCGAGATATATTACCATGCAACTTTCCATCATTCCGTTCATCATGACACATTCATCATTGTCATATTGATTTGCATGATCATGTAGTTGACATCGTATTTGTGGCAAAGCCACCGTTCATAATTTTTCATACATGTCACACTTGATTCATCGCAATCCCGGTACACCGCCGGAGGCATTCATATAGAGTCATATCTTGTTCTAGTATCGAGTTGTAATCATTGAGTTGTAAATAAATAGAAGTGTGATGATCATCATTATTAGAGCATTGTCCCAAGTGAGGAATAAAAAAATAATAAAAAAGGAAGAGAAAGGCCATAGAAAAGAGAAGGCCCCAAAAAAAGAAAGGCCATAAAAAATAGAAGGCCCAAAAAAAAGAGAAAGGCCATAAAAAATAGAAGGCCCAAAAAATGAGAGAAAAAGAAAGAAGGGACAATGCTACTATCATTTTACCACACTTGTGCTTCAAAGTAGCACCATGATCTTCATAGGAGAGAGTCTCTCATGTTATCATTTTCATATACTAGTGGGAATTTTTCATTATAGAACTTGGCTTGTATATTCCAACAATGGGCCTCCTCAAGTGCCCTAGGTCTTGTGAGCAAGCAAGTTGGATGCACACCCACTTGTTTCTTTTGTTGAGCTTTCATACATTTATAGCTCTAGTGCATCCGTTGCATGGCAATCCCTACTCCTTGCATTAACATCAATCGGTGGGCATCTCCATAGCCCATTGATTAGCCTCGTTGATGTGAGACTTTCTCCTTTCTGTCTTCTCCACATAACCCCCTCATTATTCTATTCCACCCATAGTGCTATATCCATGGCTCGCGCTCATGTATTGCGTGAAAGTTTATGAGTTTGAGATTACTAAAGTATGAAACAATTGCTTGGCTTGTCATCGGGGTTGTGCATGATGAGAGCATTCTTGTGTGACGAAAATGAAACATGACTAAACTATATGATTTTGTAGGGATGAACCTCCTTTGGCCATGTTATTTTGAGAAGACATAATTGCTTAGTTAGTATGCTTGAAGTATTATCATTTTTATGTCAATATGAACTTTTGTCTTGAATCTTTCGGATATGAATATTCATACCACAACTAAGAAGAATTACATTGAAATTATGCCAACTAGCATTCCACATCAAAAAAAATATTTTTATCATTTACCTACTCGAGGACGAGCAGGAATTAAGCTTGGGGATGCTTGATACGTCTCCAACGTATCTACAATTTTTGATTGCTCCATGCTATATTATCTACTGTTTTGGGCAATATTGGGCTTTATTTTCCAATTTTATATTATTTTTGGGACTAACCTATTAACCGGAGGCCCAGCCCAGAGTTGTTGTTTTATGCCTATTCCAGTGTTTCGAATAAAAGGAATATCAAACGGAGTCGAAACGGAACGAAATCAACTGGAGAAGTTATTTTTGGAAAGGAAACCTATCAGATAGACTTGGACCCTACGTAAGAAGATGAAGGAGGAGCTCACGAGGGTAGGGGCGCGCCCCCCTGCCTCGTGGCCACCCCTTCGGTCCACCGACATACTCCTTTCACCCATATATACCCACGTATCCTAAAACTTCCAGAACGGAGATTAGATCAGGAGTTCCGCCGCCAGAAGCCTCCGTAGCCACCGAAAGCCAATCTAGACCCATTCCGGCACCCTGCCGGAGGGGGCAATCCCTCTTCGGTGGCCATCTTCATCATCCCGGTGCTCTCCATGATGAGGAGGGAGTAGCTCTCCCTCGGGGCTGAGGGTATGTACCAGTAGCTATGTGTTTGATCTCTCTCTCGTGTTCTTGAGGTGATACGATCTTGATGTATCGCGAGCTTTGCTATTATAGTTGGATCTTATGTTTCTCCTCCCCCTCTTCTCTCTTGTAATGAATTGAGTTTCCCCTTTGAAGTTATCTTATCGGATTGAGTCTTTAAAGATTTGAGAACACTTGATGTATGTCTTGCCGTGCATATCTGTGGTGACAATGGGATACCACGTGATTCACTTGATGTATGTTTTGGTGATCAACTTGCGGGTTCCGCCCATGAACCTATGCATAGGGGTTGGCACACGTTTTCGTCGTGATTCTCCGGTAGGAACTTTGGGGCACTCTTTGAGGTCCTATGTGTTGGTTGAATAGATGAATCTGAGATTGTGTGATGCATATCGTATAATCATACCCACGGATACTTGAGGTGACATTGGAGTATTTAGGTGACATTAGGGTTTTGGTTGATTTGTGTCTTAAGGTGTTATTCTAGTACGAACTCTAGGGATGTTTGTGACACTTATATGAATAGCCCAACGGATTGATTGGAAAGAATAACTTTGAGGTGGTTTCGTACCCTAGCATAATCTCTTCGTTCGTTCTCCGCTATTAGTGACTTTGGAGTGACTCTTCGTTTCATGTTGAGGGATAGTTATGAGATCCAATTATGTTAGTATTGTCGAGGGAATTTACACTAGCGAAAGTATGAATCCTAGGCCTTGTTTCCTATCATTGCAATACCGTTTACGCTCACTTTTATCATTAGTTACCTTGCTGTTTTTATATTTTCATATTACAAAAACCTTTATCTACTATCCATATACCACTTGTATCACCATCTCTTCGCCGAACTAGTGCACCTATACAATTTACCATTGTATTGGGTGTGTTGGGGACACAAGAGACTCTTTGTTATTTGGTTGCAGGTTTGCTTGAGAGAGACCATCTTCATCCTACGCCTCCTACGGATTGATAAACCTTGGGTCATCCACTTGAGGGAAATTTGCTACTGTCCTACAAACATCTGCACTTGGAGGCCCAACAACGTCTACAAGAAGAAGGTTGTGTAGTAGACATCAGGGGGCCGCGCGCCACCTCCTGGCTGCCCTCTCTCTTCTCCACTAAGGCCCATAAGGCCCAATAGCTTCCCGGGGAGGTTCCGGCAACCCCCGGTACTCTGGTATATGTCTGAAACCTCCCGGAACCCTTCTAGTGTCCGAACATAGTCATCCAATATATTGATCTTTACGCCTCGACCATTTCGAGACTCCTCTTCATGTCCGTGATCATATACGGGACTCTGAACTACCTTCGGTACATCAATACACAAAAACTCATAATACCGATCGTCACAGAACTTTAAGCGTGAGGACGCTATGGGTTCGAGAACTATGTAGACATGACCGAGACACGTCTCCGGTCAATAACCAATAGCGGAACCTGGATGCTCATATTGGTTCCTACATATTCTACGAAGATCTTTATCACTCAAACCACATAACAATATACGTTGTTCCCTTTGTCATCAGTATGTTACTTGCCCGAGATTCGATCGTCGGTATCTCAATACCTAGCTCAATCTCGTTACCGGCAAGTCTCTTTACTCGTTCTGTAATGCATCATCCCGCAACTAACTCATTAGTTGCATTGCTTGCAAGGCTTATAGTGATGTGCATTACCGAGAGGGCCCAGAGATACCTCTCCGACAATCGGAGTGACAAATCCTAGTCTCGATCTATGCCAACTCAACAAGTACCATTGGAGAAACCTATAGAGCACCTTTATAATCACCCAATTACGTTGTGACGTTTGGTAGCACACAAAGTGTTCCTCCGGTAATCGGGAGTTGCATAATCTCATAGTCATAGGAACATGTATAAGTCATGAAGAAAGCAATAGAAGTAAACTAAACGATCATGTGCTAAGCTAGCGGAATGGGTCATGTCAATCACATCATTCTCTAATGATGTGATCCCGTTAATCAAATGAAAGCTCATGTCTATGGTTAGGAAACATAACCATCATTGATTCAACGAGCTAGTCAAGTAGAGGCATACTAGTGACAATCTGTTTGTCTATGTATTCACACATGTATTATGTTTCCGGTCAATACAATTCTAGCATTAATAATAAACATTTATCATGAATTAAGGAAATAAATAATAACTTTATTATTGCCTCTAGGGCATATTTCCTTCAGTCTCCCACTTGCACTAGAGTCAATAATCTAGATTACACAGTAATGATTCTAACACCCATGGAGTCTTGGTGCTGATCATGTTTTGCTCGTGAGAGAGGCTTAGTCAATGGGTCTCCAACATTCAAATCCGTATGTATGTTGCAAATCTCTATGTCTCCCACCTGGACTTGATCGCGGACGGAATTGAAGCGTCTCTTGATATGTTTGGTTCTCTTGTGAAATCTGGATTCCTTTGCCAAGGCAATTGCACTAGTATTGTCACAAAAGATTTTCATTGGACCCAATGCACTAGGTATAACACCTAGATCGGATATGAACTCCTTCATCCAGACTCCTTCATTTGCTACTTCCAAAGCAGCTATGTACTCCGCTTCACATGTAGATTCCGCCACAACGCTTTGTTTAGAACTGCTCCAACTGACAGCTCCACCGTTCAATATAAACACGTATCCGGTTTGCGATTTAGAATCATCTGGATCAGTGTCAAAGCTTGCATCGACGTAACCATTTATGACAAGCTCTTTGTCACCTCCATAAACGAGAAACATATCCTTAGTCCTTTTCAGGTATTTCAAAATGTTCTTGACCGTTGTCCAGTGATCAACTCCTAGATTACTTTGGTACCTCCCTGCTAAACTAATAGCAAGGCACACATCAGGTCTGGTACACAGCATTGCATACATGATAGAGCCTATGGCTGAAGCATAGGGAACGCTTTTCATTTTCTCTCTATCTTCTGCAGTGGTCGGGCATTGAGTCTTACTCAACTTCACACCTTGTAACACAGGCAAGAACCCTTTCTTAGCTTGATCCATTTTGAACTTCTTCAAAACTTTATCAAGGTATGTGCTTTGTGAAAGTCCAATTAAGCGTCTTGATCTATCTCTATAGATCTTGATGCCCAATATATAAGCAGCTTCACCGAGGTCTTTCATTGAAAAACTCTTATTCAAGTATCCTTTTATGCTATCCAGAAATTCTATATCATTTCCAATCAATAATATGTCATCCACATATAATATTAGAAATGCTACAGAGCTCCCACTCACTTTCTTGTAAATACAGACTTCTCCAAAAGTATGTATAGAACCATATGCTTTGATCACACTATCAAAATGTTTATTCCAACTCCGAGAGGTTTGCACCAGTCCATAAATGGATCGCTGGAGTTTGCACACTTTGTTAGTACCCTTTGGATCGATAAAACCTTCAGGTTGCATCATATACAACTCTTCTTCCAGAAATCCATTCAGGAATGCAGTCTTGACATCCATTTGCCAAATTTCATAATCATAAAATGCGGCAATTGCTAACATGATTCGGACGGACTTAAGCATAGCTACGGGTGAGAAGGTCTCATCGTAGTCAACTCCTTGAACTTGTCGAAAACCTTTCGCAACAAGTCAAGCTTTGTAGACAGTAATGTTACCGTCAACGTCAGTATTCTTCGTGAAGATCCATTTATTCTCGATGGCTTGCCGATCATCGGGCAAGTCAACCAAAGTCCACACTTTGTTCTCATACATGGATCCCATCTCAGATTTCATGGTTTCAAGACATTTTTCGGAATCTGGGCTCATCATCGCTTCCTCATGGTTCGTAGGCTTGTCATGGTCAAGTAACATGACCTCTAGAACAGGATTACCGTACCACACTGGTGCGGATCTTACTCTGGTTGACCTACGAGGTTCGGTAGTAACTTGATCTGAAGTTTCATGATCAACATTATTAGCTTCCTCACTAATTGGTGTAGGTGTCATAGGAACCGGTTTCTGTGATGAACTACTTTCCAATAAGGGAGCAGGTACAGTTACCTCATCAAGTTCTACTTTCCTCCCACTCACTTCTTTAGAGAGAAACTCCTTCTCTAGAAAGGATCCATTCTTAGCAACGAATGTCTTGCCTTCGGACCTGTGATAGAAGGTGTACCCAACAGTTTTCTTTGGGTATCCTATGAAGACACATTTCTCCGATTTGGGTTCGAGCTTATCAGGTTGAAGATTTTTCACATAGCATCGCAGCCCCAAACTTTAAGAAACGACAACTTTGGTTTCTTGCCAAACCACAGTTCATAAGGCGTCGTCTCAACGGATTTCTATGGTGCCCTATTTAACATGAATGCAGCTGTCTCTAAAGCATAATCCCAAAACGATAGCGGTAAATCAGTAAGAGACATCATAGATTGCACCATATCTAATAAAGTACGATTACGACGCTCGAACACACCATTACGCTGTGGTGTTCCGGGTGGCGTGAGTTGCCAAACTATTCCACATTGTTTTCAAATGTAGACCAAACTCGTAACTCAAATATTCTCCTCCACGATTAGATCATAGAAACTTTATTTTCTTGTTACGATGATTTTCCACTTCACTCTGAAATTCTTTGAACTTTTCAAATGTTTCAGACTTATGTTTCATTAAGTAGATATACCCATATCTACTTAAATCATCTATGAAGGTGAGAAAATAACGATACCCGCCGCGAGCCTCAATATTCATTGGACCACATACATTAGTATGTATGATTTCCAACAAATCCGTTGCTCGCTCCATTGTTCCGGAGAACGGCGGTTTAGTCATCTTGCCCATGAGGCATGGTTCGCAAGTACTAAGTGATTCATAGTCAAGTGATTCCAGAAGTCCATCAGTATGGAGTTTCTTCATGCGCTTTACACCAATATGACCCAAACGGCAGTGGCACAAATAAGTTGCACTATCATTATCAACTCTACATCTTTTGGCTTCAACATTATGAATACTAGATAATACCCCGCGCGTTGCTGCGGGACATTTTAGATTTTATGGGTATATTAAAAACACATAGATAGGATGTAGGAAAAGCATCCAATGGAATATCCATATTTACATTTGAAATGTTGAAAAAAATACAATTTAATTTGTACAAACACGATGAGATTTAGCACCACTGTGGAAGCATTGAAATAATCCTAGTACACTCGGTTGGCCTATAATGACTTCAACGTAGGCATTTTTTTCACCTAAATGCAAATATTCAAACACGTGTATCAAGTCTTAAGCACTGAAAAAATAAAATGGACATAAAAAAACTATGGCCATCTAATAGTAGAACCTAAAGCACACATGCAACCTAGTTAATAGTCTCATCAAGAGATGCCAGCTCAAATATATGTTCCAGATATCAAAGGCTTGATGAATAACATGCGTACGTACATACATATTTTCAGGTATGTTGTTGCCTGAAAGTTCTATATTCTACTGTGAAGTCATCATGTCGATTCAATACCCAAATAGATGGTTCATGCGTGTGCATGCATGAGAGAGAGAGAGAGAATATGTATGTACGTATGAGGGAGAGAGAGACAGAGAGATGCAGGATTGTAGTTGCACGTAGTACGTTTCACCTGTTTTACTGTTTATTCCTTCCAATCAGCACCTTACATAAAATAAAACAAAACGAAGGGAGATGACAATGATCCATCGCTTCGAATCAAAGCTGTTTCATCTGTTCATTCCTTCCAACAATAATAAAGAAAATAAAATGAAGAGGGAATCAGAGCTTGTTGTTTCATGATTGCTGGCAATTCCTGAATTAGAGAGGATTGTGGATGAGAAAGACTGACCGTACTTGCAGAGTTGCAGGTTGCAGCGCGAAATGACGCGGGTGGAGACAGAACAAATCCGCCTTCTAGAAAATGCTTCCTACCACGTACAAATCAGATCTTGCAACTAAAACTACATCATGATCGCTCAGATTTGAGGAAATAGAGAGGAAGGAGAGACCACACCTTTTGGTGGGATGACAATGGTGGGAGATGTGGCTCGCCTGGATCTCTGGTTGACACCGGGGCACAGGGCGGCACGGCAGGAGCACGCGGGTATTTGGTGGCGACCCCCATGAACTCTGGCCTAGCAGAGGCACCGCAGCATCGGCACCACCATCGCTGCTGACGGTGAGGTGCGTATGGTAGCTTCGCAAAACTGATGAGGAAAGTATTGATTTGTTTGGGATGAAACTGGGCGGAGGAGACAAAGAACAGTGGGAAATAAGGAGGAGATGAAAAGCGTCGTTGACTGATAAAGTGGGAGGATACTAATGAAGTAGTCCATCTGTAATCTGTTACTCTTTGCTCAGTGGAGAAGATGAAGAGAATCCATGGACTGCGGTAGAATACAAAAAGAGTTGTGGAAAATTAAGAGAATTCGTGGACTGCGGTAGAATACGAAAAGAGTTGTGGAAAATTAATCGCTTCAGTGGGGAGAAATTGGGAAGACGTCAGACTGACACGTGCTACGTTTTGTTTTCCATGGGCTTCCAGGTCGTTCACCAAACTAAAAGCAGCCACCTGGAACGTCCAAAACGTCCGTGTAGCACTGGAGAGCCGCTGGCCCGTCGCCCTTTTCAGTTGATAGTAACTAAAAGCTGATGTGGACGTGCTATCGGTTTTCTTTTTCTCAGCGTGGGAAGGTTGTGCTTAGCTCTCTTAATTTAAAAAAGTGGTCTTGAGTGGGACTGCATGAGGTATGATGTGGCTAGATGCGATTGGATGATGACGTGGCTATGCTGCATGTTGAGATAAATCAAGTAGTGGGGGTGAACTTCTTAAGTATATAGGATGTGTATCACTACTATCGAGATTCAACACAAATAGACCACTCTTCAAGGGTGCATGACCATAAAAGATATTACTCATATAAATAGAACAACCATTATTCTAAGATTTAAATGAATATCCGTCTCGCATCAAACAAGATCCAGATATAATGTTCATGCTTAACGCTGGCACCAAATAACAATTATTCGGGTCTAAAACTAATCCCGAAGGTAGATGTAGAGGTAGCGTGCCGACGGCGATCACATCGACTTTGGAACCATTTCCCACGCGCATCGTCACCTCGTCCTTAGCCAGTTATCGCTTAATCCGTAGTCCCTGTTTCGAGTTGCAAATATTAGCAACAGAACTAGTATCAAATACCCAGGTGCTACTGTGATCTCTAGTAAGGTACACATCAATAACATGTATATCACATATACCTTTGTTCACCTTGCCATCCTTCTTATCCGCCAAATACTTGGGGCAATTCCGCTTCCAGTGACCAGTCCCTTTGCGGTAGAAGCACTCAGTCTCAGGCTTAGGTCCAGACTTGGGTTTCTTCTCTTGAGCAACAACTTGTTTGTCGTTCCTCTTGAAGTTCCCTTTCTTCTTCCCTTTATCCTTTTTCATGAAACTGGTGGTCTTGTTGACCATCAACACTTGATGCTCCTTCTTGATTTCTACCTCCGCAGCCTTTAGCATTGCGAAGAGTTCAGGAATCGTCTTATCCATCCCTTGCATATTATAGTTCATCACGAAGCTCTTGTAGCTTGGTGGCAGTGATTGAAGAACTCTGTCAATGACACTATCAACTGGAAGATTAACTCCCAGATGACTCAAGTGGTTATGGTACCCAGACATTCTGAGTATATGTTCATTGACAGAACTATTCTTCTTCATCTTGCAGCTGTAGAACTTATTGGAGACTTCATATCTCTCAATCCGGACATTTGCTTGAAATATTAACTTCGACTCCTGGAACATCTCATATGCTCCATGACATTCAAAACGTCGTTGAAGTCCCGGTTCTAAGCCGTAAAGCATGGCACACTGAACTATTGAGTAGTCATCTGCTTTGCTCTGCCAGACGTTCATAACATCTGGCGTTGCTCCTGCAGCGAGTTTGGCACCTAGCGGCGCTTCCAGGACGTAATTCTTCTATGTAGCAATGAGAATAATCCTCAAGTTACGTACCCAGTCCGTGTAATTGCTACCATCATCTTTCAACTTTGCTTTCTCAAGGAACGCATTAAAATTCAATGGAACAACAACACGGGCTATCTATCTACAATAACATAGACAAGCAAAATACTATCAGGTACTAAGTTCATGATAAATTTAAGTTCAATTAATCATATTACTTAAGAACTCCCACTTAGATAGACATCCCTCTAATCGTCTAAGTGATCACGTGATCCATATCAACTACACCATAACCGATCATCACGTGAAATGGAGTAGTTTTCATTGGTGAACATCACTATGTTGATCATATCTACTATATGATTCACGCTCGACCTTTCGGTCTCAGTGTTCCGAGGCCATATCTGCATATGCTAGGCTCGTCAAGTTTAACCCGAGTATTCTGCGTGTGTAAAACTGTCTTACACCCGTTGTAGATGAACGTTGAGCTTATCACACCCAATCATCACGTGGTGTCTCGGCACGACGAACTTTGGCAACGATGCATACTCAGGGAGAACACTTTTACCTTGAAATTTAGTGAGAGGTCATCTTATAATGCTACCGTCTAACAAAGTAGAATAAGATGCATAAAGGAAAAACATCACATGCAATCAATGTAAGTGATATGATATGACCATCATCATCTTGTGCCTTTGATCTCCATCTCCAAAGCACCATCATGATCACCATCGTCACCGGCGTGACACCTTGATCTCCATCATAGCATCGTTGTCGTCTCGCCAACTATTGCTTCTACAACTATCGCTACCGCTTAGTGATAAAGTAAAGTAATTACAGGGCGATTGCATTGCATAGAATAAAGCGACAACCATATGGCTCCTGCCAGTTGCCGATAACTCCGCTACAAAACATGATCATCTCATACAATAAAATATAGCATCATGCCTTGACCATATCACATCACAACATGCCCTGCAAAAACAAGTTAGACGTCCTCTACTTTGTTGTTGCAAGTTTTATGTGGCTGCTACAGGCTGAGCAAGAACCGTTCTTACCTACGCATCAAAACCACAACGATAGTTTGTCTAGTTAGTGATGTTTTAACCTTCTCAAGGACTAGGCGTAGCCACACTCGGTTCAACTAAAGTTGGAGAAACTGACACCCGTCAGCCACCTGTGTGCAAAGTACGTCGGTAGAACCAGTCTCGCGTAAGCGTACGTGTAATGTCGGTCCGGGCCGCTTCATCCAACAATACCGCCGAATCAAAGTATGACATGCTGGTAAGCAGTATGACTTGTATCACTCACAACTCACTTGTGTTCTACTCCTGCATATAACATCTACGCATAAACCTGGCTCTTATGCCACTGTTGGGGGACATAGCAATTTCAAAAAAAATCCTACGCACACGCAAGATCATGGTGATGCATAGTAACGAGAGGGGAGAGTGTCTTCCACGTACCCTCGTAGACCGTTAAGCGGAAGCGTTATAACAACGCGGTTGATGTAGTCGTACGTCTTAACGATCGACCGATCATCAGCACCGAACGTACGGCACCTCCGCGTTCAGCACACATTCAGCTCGGTGACGTCCCGCGAACTCACGATCTAGTAGAGCTCGGAGGAAGAGTTTTTTCAGCACGACAGCGTGGTGACGATGTTGATGAAGCTACCGACGCAGGGCTTCGCCTAAGCACCGCTACGATATAACCGAGGTGGATTATGGTGGAGGGGGGCACCGCACACGGCTAAGAGATCAACAGATCAATTGTTGTCTTTGGGTGCCCCCTGCCCCCGTATATAAAGGGGGGAGGAGGAGAGGGCCGGCCAAGGGAGAGGCACGCCCAAGGGGGGGCAATCCTACTCCAAGTAGGTTTATCCCCCCCTTTTCCTATTCCAAGAAGGAGAAGGGGGAAGGAGGAGGTGGAGAGAAGGAAGGAGAGGGGGCGCGCCACCCCTTCCCCTTGTCCAATTCGGATTGGGGCAAGGGGGGCCGCGCGCCACCTCCTGGATACCCTCTCTCTTCTCCACTAAGGCCCATGAGGCCCAATAGCTTCCCGGGGAGGTTCCGGTAACCCTCGGTACTCCGGTATATGTCAAAAACCTCCCGGAACCCTTCCGGTGTCTGAACATAGTCATCTAATATATCGATCTTTACGTCTCGACCATTTCGGGACTTCTCGTCATGTCCATGATCATATCCGGGACTCCGAACTATCTTCGGTACATCAATACACAAAAACTCATAATACCGATCGTCACAGAACTTTAAGTGTGCGAACCCTATGGGTTCGAGAAATATGTAGACATGACCGAGACACGTCTTCGGTCAATAACCAATAGCGGAACCTGGATGCTCATATTGGTTCCTACCTATTCTGCGAAGATCTTTATCAGTCAAACCGCATAACAATATACGTTGTTCCCTTTGTCATCGGTATGTTACTTGCCCGAGATTCGACCGTCGGTATCTCAATACCTAGCTCAATCTCATTACCGGCAAGTCTCTTTACTCATTCTGTAATGCATCATCTCGCAACTAACTCATTAGTTTCATTGCTTGCAAGGCTTATAGTGATGTGCATTACCGAGAGGGCCCAGAGATACCTCTCCGACAATCGGAGCGACAAATCCTAGTCTCAATCTATGCCAACTCAACAAGTACCATTGGAGACACCTGTAGAGCACCTTTATAATCACCCGGTTACATTGTGACGCTTGGTAGCACACAAAGTGTTCCTCCGGTAATCGGGAGTTGCATAATCTCATAGTCATAGGAACATGTATAAGTCATGAAGAAAGCAATAGCAGTAAACTAAACGATCATGTGCTAAGCTAACAGAATGGGTCATGTCAATCACATCATTCTCTAATGATCTGATCCCGTTAATCAAATGACAACTCATGTCTATGGTTAGGAAACATAACCATCATTGATTCAACGAGCTAGTCAAGTAGAGGCATACTAGTGACAATCTGTTTGTCTATGTATTCACACATGTATTATGTTTCCGGTCAATACAATTCTAGCATGAATAATAAACATTTATTATGAAATAAGGAAATAAATAATAACTTTATTATTGCCTCTAGGGCATATTTCCTTCAGTTATGCCCAGGAGGCTCACATTGTCCCGAGGCCCCCTAGGTCGGTTTCGTCCTCGGCCATCAATCCGGCCCACGGGCCCCATGTGAGAAAACTCTGGAACCCTTCCAAGATAGGAAGCCAGAGCCGTGGAGGACTTCCCTCCCCGACATAACCGACTAGGTTGTGTAACCCTAGAGGCCTCGATGTGTTATATAAGTCGAGATCGAGCTACTCGGTAGACAAATTGCAATTCCTTGCTTCATACATGTACTTTGTGCACCCCAATCACATTACAAACAGAGCAGGAGCAGGGTTTTACCTTAACCCTGATCATATGTCGGACCAGTCGGGTTTTGGTTCGGGCTTCATAAAGCCTGATACCCAAACTCCAAGCCCGAGACCAACCCAAAGCCCAAAAAATACACACTTCCTCATGCCCAAGCTCGATCCGAATATAGGCCTGAAGCCCAAAAGCCCGAAAGCCCGCGCATTTCCTATTCCGCGCCTTAGGCGCCAATTATAGGCTATTTAGCCAATCGACGCACAACCCACTGCATTGGGCCCGCGGCCCATTTACTCCTTTCTAAGCTTCAAAAACGATGTGAGATTCGAATTCGCGACCTTTGGGTTAAATACGACGTGCAGTAACCAACTAGTTAGGTAACTGCCTATGCCTACTTTCATTCTTTTTTATTTCTTGTTGTGTCCAATGCATGGCAGGTACGGTCGTTCTCTTTTCCTATTTTTTCTGAACCGATTTTGGTTCTCTCCATTTGGTTTTTTCTTTTAATCCAAATCGGTGAACTATTTCAAAATTATTTTTATTTCTTTTCTTTTTTCTTCAAATGCGCGAACTATTCAAATTCATGAACTTTTCTCAAATCAGTGAACTTTTTTTAGTTTCATGAAGTTTTTCAGAATTTATGAACTTTTTCAGAATTCATGAACCTTTTTCAAATTCGTGAACTTCTTGAATTAGTGAAGTTTTTTCAATTTTCTTGAACTATTTTATATTTTGTGATTTTTTTCCAAATTTTCCTGAACTTTTTAAATTAGCGAACTTTTGAATCCGTGAACTTTTTTCTCAAATGAGTGAACTTTTTCAATTTCCATGAACTTTTGTGAATACGTGAACCTTTTATTTTTTAAACAAATTCGTGAACTTCTCTTTATTGTTTGAGTTTTTTTTTTTTTTGAAACAAACAACGTGGCCGCAATTGTTTCTTAAGTATTTTGTGGTACTACTGGTTAGTAGTCCTAGGTGGCTCTGGTGGTTAGCCAAGAACGTGCGGCATTGCAACGGAGCGAGTTCGTATTCGTGCTGCGGCCAGTTTTTTTAGTGTTTTTTCACTGGCGTTGAGTGTTAGTTGGCCGGTCCACCATGGCGCTGCAGTGGGAACAAATTGGGTTCAGCGGCGCTGAAAGGCGCAAAATAGGAGGTCCCCAAAGCCTGGCTTGAATGATGTTTCTCAGTGCTATTACGTGTAAGCCCGACCCAAAAAGTGCAAAAATAAAGCCCAAGCCCGCCCGAAATATACTTTCAGTTGCAAAACAGAGCCAAGACCGACCCGAGAGGCAAGCACGGCTAGGGTTTTCCAGGCAGGGCTACCCATGACCGGGTTTATTTTACCTTATCGGAGGGCCCAAACTTAGGTAAACTTGCCTCCTTGTTTTCACTCTAACCTACATACCACACCGGGATACCCTATCGAGTGAACATCGGGAAACGTACTCCGTGATGAAGAAATGCTACATCCACGCAATGTTACCTAATGTTTACAGGTTGTTTTTGAGTTGGCAAGTTTTGATTCGATTAAGGGGGTGGAGGGCCTCACCCGTATGAAATTCAGGAGGGGCGGAGAAAATTAGAGGGGGGCGCCTATACGACGCTCGCTGCGTCAAACGACTGCCCTTTCTCATAAGGCGCGCCATGACTAGGCCCGTGGCACAGCAAGTGATCCGAGAGCATGTGCTTGTAGCGATTGACAATGTAGCAGACCACATTGTAGCAACCGGCCTTCTCTAAAAAAAGGTCGCTACACGAGCGGACCGGCATGCCGAGAGCTGTACTATAACGTTTAAAAAAAATTGAAATATATAACGAAAACATGAACATTTATTTGAAATTTCAAACTTTTTTTTAACGCCGTGACATTATTTCAGTTTTGTGAAAAACAAATTGGCAAAGACTAAGAATATTTAAAATGTGGCTAAAAATGCGAAGAGATAAAAAAATGAACATTTCTTAAAACACCGAAAAAAATGAAAAAGCGAATAATATAGTAATTTTCTAACACTTTTAAAAAAATGTTAATAAAATTGCAATTATGGACATTTTATGAAAATTTCTGCACATTTTTCAAAACACAAACATTTCTAGAATTTATGTACAACTTTCAAAAATAGAAATATTTTTGAAATACCGAACATTTTTGGAAAATGTTTAACATTTTTTAAATTTATTCAATTTGAAAAGGGACAATTTTTCAAAAACGTGATTATTTTTTTAAACGCTAATATTTTTAAAATTTAGTGGTATCAAGCTTATATAACATAACCCATGTACTGTTCGATTAGTTGTTGTCCAACTCATGGTTTTGGACAGTCAGGATACGCCCTGCATTTGCAACAGAGGGAGTAATACCTTTGAATAGCATTATTAGAAGCATAAAAGATTTAGGTGTACTTAGCTGGTTTGAATGGTTTAGAAAAACCACTGATGAACACCCTTACTATGGAGGGTAGAGATTTTCTGTATCTTTTTCTAGAAAGTGAGATTTTCTTTATCTACATGCCTAGCTTTCAGACACTCATTAAGTCTTAATCTACAATTGTGCAACATTCGATTTATAAAGTTCCAAAGCAATCATACACAGACTATGCTTTCGTTCTTATTACATTCCAGTTACAGTATCACTGTGACTGACTTCACATGACACTGTTTTTCTTTGGCTCGTCCTCTTTCCAGTACAAGCCTGAATCATGTAGGCTACAAGCTCACAAAGGCGACAAGATTAAAGTGCATTATCGTGTAAGTATTTGACCGACACTTTTATCTGAAGTCAGCAATCCTATTCACTCATGATATTTGATAGTACTCTAGTCAAAAGAAATAATGACTGTAGCTAATTATACCAAGCCTGCAATTCCAGGTCTCGGAAGCAAGGGCCACTGAGTTTCCCTTACTGTAATATTCACACTGTTCCTTGCAATGACTTTATGAATGGCATTGTCCAAATGTACGATGCGCACTCACATTTTCCACGGCACTTTATCATGAATCAGTTGTGATAGCTACTTAACGCGGTGTCTCTTAACATGAAACAGTTGAGATGCCTTGCAGATAAAGTGAGAAACAGCATGTCAGAGTGACCCTAGTAATTTATGGCCTTTTATTGCGTTGTTTACCTGGTTTGTTTCTCATGTTTGCCTCAAAGAACTATTTGATGCTTTTCCTGTAGCGATTTGTTTCGACAGTCTTGTCGTTCAGCTGAAAGCTTGACTATGCTTGCAGGGGACACTCACTGATGGATCATTATTTGATTCTAGCTACGACAGAGGTGATCCCTTCGAATTTACTCTTGGGAACGGCCAGGTGATAAAAGGTGAACTGTCTTGGAGAAATGGCATACGATCATTGGTCTATCTGTGGTCCATATTGTACTGTCTTGAACGAACAACAATGTATAATATGTTACAAAAAAACGTGGAGAAATGGCCTGCATTGTTCTTATCAGAAACTTTGACGATGGCACCAACCCACATTATTGTTTCCATCTGTGTGTAGGTTGGGACCAAGGTTTACGTGTCGGCGAAAAGCGAAAGCTAAGACCTAAGAATACCCGCAAAGATGGGTTACGGCGAGCGAGGCTCCCCACCAAAGATTCCAGGTATGGCTTGTCATTTGTATGTTTGCTTGATATGGTCCTTGTGATGAAATCATATCTGGTGTACTGTTTAGACCGTCAACTTTTATATTGCCATTCCAGCGTGTTTGTTACCTGCATCAATCCTATGATACGAACACACGGCATGCCGCCGTGTGCTCTTTCATTGACCGGCAATGCTGACTGGCAGTTTTGAACTCTGATGATAGGCGGTGCAACTCTTGTTTTCGACACGGAGCTCATCGCCGTGAATGGGAAGACGTCTGCTGGCGCCGCCGCGGAGAGCGACGACAGCGAGCTTTGATGCATGTTTGACTTGCGTTTCTGCGAGTTCGTCGCCTGAAAGGGCCGCCGTTTTTGAACGATTTTCCATCATGTTTAAAGTGTTACAGAGACCGGTTAGATTGCTGTACCAAAGGATCGTTATGACCAACAGCTGATCTATATGACGCGAAACATCTTTTCACTCCTGATGGGTGTGAGGCTGTTAGTAGTGACAACACAAGCATCTTCTGTTTGTTGGACTGTGCGGCTGTTAATGATGAATGAGCACCAGCATGTTTATACTACCTACACAACTCGACTACTCGAGCATGCAGTGTGGTGATCACTGGAGAATGAATGAATGATCATGTGAACGCCGGTCTCACATTCTCGCGTGCCGCGGCAGAGATCCCGTGGGCCTCACCTCGTGGAATATATGTTCTTCATGATCATGGTATCCAGCACTCGCAGTGCGCAAGTGCTCCGGCGGCAGGCAGGCAGGCAGCAGCATCGCCACGAGCTTTTAGCTTTTCATCAGTCTTCATTCAAACATGTACGTATAGGCCAGGCCACAGTGCGCGCCTCTGAGCCCATGCGGTTTGCCGTCGACGCACAGGCACAGGGATAAGCCCTGAACGAGTGCATGCACCCTGCTCTTTTGTTGCTTGTGCGTGATCCACTGTGGATCGTCTGATCTTTTCTCACTTGCGCGCTAAAATGTTGTGTTTGCTCCTCCAGAGAGTACACAGTGCGCGCACGGATGCATGCGGCCAAGCGCCACGGGCAGTGACACCTGACCAAACGACTCTACACACACCAACAGTAATATGCGTACAAACCAGACGAGGAGGTGTCGGGCAGCGGCGAGCAGATGGCCCGGAACTCGCGCAGGATTGCAATCCTGATGACTGACCGGGGCAGTACTGCTGGTGCTGGGTCGACAGTCGTCAAGACGGACCTCTCGCGTCGAGTCTCGACCAGGTTTCCAAGAGCATCTCGATGCATGCGTGCATGCGTACGTACGTCTTTGCTTGTCTAGATTTCACACGAAGGAAGACGAAGGAACCCGAGGAGGACGACGACAGGCGCGGGCGGGTCAAGGACTCAAGGCCAAGGCGGGGTCGACCGATTGGACGCGTCCGCGGGGAGCTACGAAAATCTCGCGGCGGGCGACGCCTGCCTGCGTCGGTACACAGGTGCAGCTTCCAGTGTCCGCACCGTGTACTGGTGGTGTAGACCGGAGAGCAACGCACCGCACGCGCCGGCCCCGGTGGTGGAGTGACCGGACAAAGCGTGCCGTTTCCTTCCCCCTCCCGTGGCCGTGGCCATGGCCGTCCGGCGACTGTGCACCCACACATCGCGCTGCCCCTGCAGTGAAAAGCGGCCATTCCCACTCGTGCGATCCCACGGTGACGGTGGCGCTAGTGCTAGGTGTGTGCTTGTGACGGTGACGTAATGTTTCTCTAATGCAAGAGAAAACAATAAATGAACTGTCGAGTGAAGTGAGGTGCAGTAGGCTAGCCGGAGAATCTCCTTTTAACTGAATGTCGTGGCAGGGTTGTCCACAAGTGCTCTCTTTCTCTCACTCTCTGCAAGGACAGTAAGAATATAAACGGGGTCCGTTCGTGCCTTACAGTATCGCTTTGTTGCGTAACTAAACACGTACTGATCAGGATGGGAATGGCTAGAAATCAGTCAGCTGAATTTCAGATTTGAAGTCAGTCGATTTTTGCACTGTTGGATGGAAAATCAATGGCCCACGATCTTCTTCAACCTCTGAACACATCTCCTTCCTTCATTCATTGAGAAATCAATTGACGCCGAATTCGCATCAGCTGATTGATGTGCAGCTAAACTGTATCAGGATCGCTCTGTCCTTACCACCACCCCTCCTGATTGATCGGTGAAGCCCTCGCCTAGGCGGTAGACGGACCCTACCGTCTACACCGCCATTGCCTCCTTCAGTGAAACAAGTCCCAATAATATCCCTGCCCATTGTCTCTAGTGGTAGTGTACCTCTCTACCTCTGCCACCCTAGCCGTCAAATAGGGCATGTACTGAGACAGATACTCCCTGTTTAATCCCCACCCACCTACTAGCACTCTCTGTCATGCCGTCATGACCTAAGGTTACCAGTACTAACCAATAATTATACAGTATCAGCAGTGCCCACTTTCTAATCACCCCTGTTACCTCAATGATTTGAGCCCATGTTATGTTACCGAGATGTTTGTCTGCCTGCATGCGAGTGTGTGTGAAGGCCACCGGTAAAACGGTAAGGCCTCCTTTTGTTGTAGGAATCTCATTCGATTTCTATAGAATAGGATTTACATAGAAAAATTTCCTTTAAAGCCTTTTGATTTGTAGGAATGAATTCTTATTCCTATGTAGGATAGGAATCAATCCTTTATATTTTGGAGGGAAAAAACATTAGCTAAGACTCAATGGAAAAATTCCTATCTTATGCATCAAATAACATCTCTTTCTCTAGGAAGTAAGATATATGTCATCTCACTTTTTATGATTTTCCTATTCCTATAACATTCTTATCCTACGAACCAAAAGAGGCCTAAAAGGCGATCAGGCAGGCAGATTTAGGGGTGGAAATTGGTAGCGGATAATCCGAAATATCCGATATTCGTATTCGAGAAAATGCCTATTCGTATCCGAAACATCCGCATCCGGACCAAAATGGAAATGGAAATTATCCGTATCCGAATTTATTAAACAAATAAAAAATAAAATATGGTAGGAGATTTTGAGACAAATATGGATATGGAAGTGGATATATCCGTATCCGAATAAGATTATGGGAGGTAATTTTCAAAATTCTAGACTCAATATTCCAATTATCCAACATAAAAGCCAAATAAGTGGTCAAATTTTACTATTTATATGATTAAACTTATAAATTATTATGCATTACAATAGTATTTATTCATAAACCTATTTATCATTGACTTATTGTATGTCACAAATTGATTATTTCAGGTCACATAGGTATCGACTAATTTACTTAAGCAATATGTTGATATTATTCATATCCGTTCCGAATCAAGAAAATATCCGATACGTATCCGTATTCGAATAATATCCGAGCCGCATCCGTATCCGATAACATCCGTATTCGGATTCGTATTCGTTTTGAAAATATGAAAATGGAAGTGGTAAGATCACTATCCGATCCGCATCCGATCCGTTTCCACCCCTAGGCAGCTTTCTTTTCTCCACGTCGATCCACCGCCAGTGGATCGCCGGTGCGTGCGTGTTGCACCTTTCACCAACTATTGGTACGAGAACCGCGCTTCGGTACAACACCCCCCCCCCTCCTCCCCAAATGTAACGTACATGGGGCAGGGGTCCTTTCACACGGCGTATTAGAATACGTGCCCACCGCTACGGCCGCCCGCGTCGCCGTACGGCCCAGTGGCGTATGCCCGCCCGCCCGCTATGTCGTCGTGCTGTGTACGTCCGCGTTGTTCGAAAAGAAACGCCCGATCGCTGAACCCTATTTTCCCCTCGCCTCTGCCACTGCCGCTGCCAGTCGTCGTCCACAACCGTCGCGGTCGGCCAAACACCACTGCCGTCGTCTGCTCCACGTGATGTTCGTCGTCACGCCTTCATCATCGGCCAATATCAACGCTTTTGTCATGTCTGGCGGCGGCAACGAGGTACGTGAGCCCTGGTCATAGTGATTTAAAAACAGATTTTAGTTGCGATAATGTTACGTGGTGTTTGAATAGATCTAAGATTATATATAAACAAGTATAGATGGAGCCAGAAATCGGGTATGACGGCGATGATGGCGGTAGCGACGACGGATCATTGTCATTGGATGTAGACGAACATGCCGCGGAAAACTATATGAGTTTGGATGAGTCTTACAGTGGCAATGTAAGTGGTCTGCACGTTGTCGAGCATATTAAATACAAGCAACTGCGATGACACTAACATGTACTTGTTTGACTTTGTACAGGTAGGTGAGGATGATGACAATGTGGATATGGATGTAGATGATTCATATGCTAAAAGCGATAGCCAGGTAAGTTTAAAATTATGCAGGTAAATTTAAAGTGACATGAAAAACACATCAAATCTGACATGTCATATTTAAAATTTGCGCAAATGGATGTGAAAGGGTACTATGAGTGGAATATATTCGATGATGACAATGACCAAAACGAAGTCGATGCATCTTATAATGACAGCTCGAGCAAAGTAAGTAGTGCAAAGTGAATATATATGATAGTCGTCATCCAACAACTTGCTGACATATAAGGTTGTTTGTATTTTTTTTCCAGGGAGACGTTGGTGGCCCAAGCGGAAACGATGAGGATGCCTATGGTGATGAGTGTAATTTTGACATTGGCTACGATGAATACCAGCAAGACTCACCGGACAGGCATTGAAAGGTAATGGCCACGACGTTCAGGTCAGAAGTGGAGCATGCGATTTCTATAACGACTATGCGAAAAAACGTGGATTCAGCATTAGGAGGGACAACTTGAAATACGTGAAGGGTGTCGACGCACCGATGCGCTTGAGGAGGTTTCTTTGTTCGAGGGCTGGGAAACGACGGGCCAGATTTTGTACCATGGAAGGGAGGAAGTGTAGGCTGAGACCGGAGAGTCGATGCTACTGCGAGGCCCATTTAACTGTGAAGTTTGATAGAGAGTGCTCCGTTTGGTATGTGAGCAGTTTCAGCGATGATCATAGTCACATTCTTGCTAGTCCGGACGAAGTTACATATCTCCGGTCTCATAATCAGATAAAGGAGTATCAAAAGCTCGAGATTTTAGCAATGGTGGGTGCTGGGATCAGAAAACATATGATTTTTAAAAACTTCGTCAGTAGGTATGGATCATTTGTGAAGGCTGGTTTCGGGAGGAGGAAGCTTTATAATATGTACTACAGGGAGAAAATGAAATTGCAATAGTGTGGTCCATCTTGTACTGCCTTGACCAAACAATAATGTACGTTATGAAAAAGAAACATGGAGAAATGGCAAATATTGCTCTTATCAGAAACCTTCGCAATGGCGCCAACCTACTCTCTCCGTCCCATAATGTAAGACGCCTTTTGACACTATTGTAGGATTAAAAAACGTCTTATATTATGGAACGGAGGGAGTGCATTATTGCTTTCGTCTGTGTGTAGGTTGGGACCAAGGTTTACTAGGTATGTGTATCGACGAAAAGCGGAACCTAAGCATAACCGCAAATATGGGTTACGGAGAGCGAGGATCGCCACCAAAGATTCCAGGTATGGCTTGTTATTTGTATGTTTGCTTGATATGGTCCTTGTGATGAAATCATATCTCGTGTACTTTTTAGATCGTCAACTTTTATATTGCCATTCCAGCGTGTTTGTTACCTGCATGGCGCCGTGTTCTCTTTCATTAACCGGCAATGCTGACCGGCAGTTTTGTACTCGATGATAGGTGGAGCAACTCTGGTTTTTGAGACGGAGCTCATTGCTGTCAATGGGAAGACATCTACTGGTGCTACTACTGCGGAGAGCGACGACAACGAGCTCTAATACATGAAAGTAGTTTGACTTGCGTTTCTGCGAGTTCGTTGATGTACAATGATTTTCACCATGTTCAAAGTATTGCAGTACCAGTTAGATTGTTGTACTGCCAAATGATCCCAGTGGCAAACTTACTTTTAAGCATACCAAGTTCACCAAGGTCTTACAAAGATAAAAGAGTCGGAAAAACTTTTGCCTTGTTTAAAAAAAAAAGAGACGGAACGAGAGGATTTGAGTTCTTGCTAGGTGCTTGCACTTTACTGAGCATGCATAATTTTTATTTTTATTTGCAAAACACTCACTCTGTAAAAAAAAAGATAGTATAGATCACTATATTATTAGTGATGTAAACAATATTATACTCCTATTTTTTTACCGAGGGAAGTACCTATTTTGTTGACGAGGAAAATGAAAATTAGAGGATTTTTTTCTTAGAACAAACTCAGAGTTGTTATGCTGGGTTGAACACCGCACGAGCATCTTGGACTGTGCGGCTGTTAATGATGAGCGCCACTGCGCCAGCAGCATGTTATACGCACACACTCGAGCATGCGGTGCGGTGATCAGTGGAGAACAATCATGTGAACACTGGTTTCACATTCCCGCATGTCGCGGCAGAAATCCGGTGGGCCTCATCTCATAGAATATATGTTCTTCATGGCATCGAGCACTCGTAGTGCGCCAGAGCATCGCCACGAGCTTCAACTTTTGAATCTTCAAACACGTACCGGCCCCGGCCAGGCCACAGTGCGCGTCTCTGAGCCAAATGCGATCTGCCGTCAACGCACAGGAACAAGCGCAGCATGATGACCAGCCACAGCGCGGGGCAGCAGCTGGTTCAGTCCACGAGCTACAGCCTCAAGCAATACACCCACCCCCGAGCCGAGGGACAAATCGCCTCTATGGTCTGCTTGCTTCCGTCTGTTTTCAATGTGGATCCTTTGATTTCTCACCTGCGCATCGAAATGCTGTTTGCTCCTCCGGAGCGGCTGCAGTGACACGTTGTAGGCGCGCACGGACGCCGCTTGTGGCCAACAGCGGCGCCACGGGCAGCGACACCTGACCGAACGACTAACAGTATACAGTACTACGTACAAACCTGACGGTGCGGTGTCGGTTAGCGGCGGGCAGACCGGCCGAAACTCGTGCAGGATTGCAAGCCTGTCTGACCGGCGCACCGATCGACAGTCTCTCTCGACCAGGTTTCCAAGGGCATCTCGATGCATGCATGCATGCGTGCGTACGAACGTCTACATTTCACACGAACGAACGAACCCGGGGAGAACGACAGGCGGGCGGGTCAAGGCCAAGGCGGGGTCGACGGACAGGACGCGTCGGGCGAACGGTACACCGGCGTAGGGCGAGCGGTACCTTTCCGGCAGAAAATCTGCCGCGGGGAACTACGAAAATCTCGCGGCGCTGCCTGCTTTCCGTCCGTCGTAGACCGAGTAGTACGTAGCGGTAGCTAGTGGAGAGCAACGCACGCCCGCGGGCGCGTCGTCCCGTCACGTCGCCGGCCCCGGGCCGGGGGAGGGTAGACCGGACAAAGCATCCCGTCTCGTCGTCCGGCGACTGTGCGTGCGCGCACACGGCGGGCTACCCCTGCAGTGAAGGAGCCACCCGCCCGTGCGAGCGATCCCGCGGTGGTGCTCGTCGTGCGGGTAGGACCGTACGACCAACTGTAACGGAAACAGTGTGGATCCTGTGCCGTGGGATCTACGCGGGGAGCATAACAAGACCTGGCGAGTGAAGTGAGGTGCAGCTGGCTGGCCAGTAGAGAATCTCGTTTTAGCTGAATTTCGTGGCAGGGTTTCCCGGAGAGACATTCGCTTCAGTGTCAAGTGCTCTCTCTCTCTATCTCTCTGCGTGGGTCCGTCCGTGCATGCATGTGTTTGACTGCACGCCGTGGGCTGGGCCTCGCATGTAGTAGTCTGTACTGTACCCAGCGCACCCCTTGCCTTTGCATGTTCTGCCTACGCAGAGCACTCGCCGTCACAGGGATCACACACTGCACCGGGAGGTTGCGTCATTGATACAATCAGAGAGATGCTGCTGCTCTTCTACAGTCCGGACCCCAAACCGACCTTAGACAGCCGGACGACCCGCCCGGTCACAAAAAATTGAACTAGACGAACGTCTTAAATCAGCCTCAAACGATCGGACTGTTCGACACCCTTCATGTCCAGTTCAAATATGAGGCGGATATACGGCAGCCCGGACATATCCTGGTGCGTCATTCACATCGGAGCACAGGCCCAGCCCACGACCGACCCAATGCCGCCCCACGAAAAACCTCATCCGGCTCCTCGCTCGGAACCTAAGCTCACTCATACCCCTCCGTCGCTCCGTCCTTTCCTCTTTCCTCTTTGATTCTGATTCACCTCGGCGCAATGTCCAGCTCCAGCAACGGCTCCTGCTCTGACCTCAACGTCGACGAGGAGCTCGCACTCCGCATTGCCTTGGAGCGGTCCAAGAAGGACGCCGAGGCAGCTCCGGGTCTGTTGCGTCGTCACAGCTCCCGCGCCGTCACCTTTCCCCTCCGGCCGCTCCTCCACGCGGGTACCGGTGGCTGCTAATTCCTGCGCCGCCAGCCAGTACGCGCACTCTGAAATAAGAGGCACGCGCCGCCCCCACGAGAGCCAGCGGGCAAGGGAGAGGTAAGCGGCGGAGCGGGCCATGCACCATCGGCGCGGGAGGTCCGCGAAGCCCAACGAGGAGGAGCGGCTCCTCGCCGAGGTCTACTATCGATCGCTCACGGTGGCGGAGAAGGATGCTCACCGTCTCCTGCAGAAGAACGCAATGGTCCTCCAGCTAGCTATAGAGCAGTCGGAGTGGGAGGCGAATAAGGCAGTGGCGGAGGCAGCTCGGGTCGCCAAGCTGAAGCGGCAGCAGGACAAGTCCGTTCGCCGACTGAAGGGGCTGGTAGTCCTGTCCTCCTCTGACTCCGACTCCGACGACGACCAAGATCCTCCACCACCGCGAACGCCGATAACCATGCCGGCGACCGGAAAGGGAAAGGCCCAGCGATGAAGAAGCTCCCTCTTATTTTTAGTTGTTGAACTTGTCCGGCGGTGAACTACGGTGATATTTTGGATGATGTAAAATGAGTTTGTGAATTTCATTATCCGTTTGATGTCGATATTTTTGTTCGTTGTTTGATCATATTGAGTAGTTCACTATGTTGCGTGCGTAGTATGTATTAAAACGCTATACGAGATACCCAGATGTGAAGAGAGAAATGTGAGGCACATCTAAACGCGTCCGCGGACGTTCGAGAAGCCGGATTTGTCCATGCTCTTAGACTAGCCACAGTAGGAGTAACTTCAGCAGTAACTTCAAGTCCAACTCAGCAAATTTGTCTATGTGGCAATGAGTTAATGAAGAGAGAGGTAGTTCTAGTAACTTAGCTAGTTACTGTAACATCACATGCCCCAATGCAATATGAGTCTATAACCTAACAAATGAAGCTTTGCATGACACCACACCAATATTACTACCCACTATGAAGGTGGTAATATAGTCTAGGGATATGTGTATGTTACTCTCCATTGTGGCTAGTCTTACCGCCACGCCTCCTGATTGATTACCGTCTACTACGGCTGGTCACAATGGGCAAGAACATAAGCTAGTAACTTACACACTTCCCTAGACTATGTTACTACCTCCATAGTGGGTAGGAACATCTATGTAGTGTCATGCAACGATGTACTTATCAAGCACCTCTTTCTTCATTAAATATGTGTCACATAAACAAAGTTGTATTGGAGTGTGTGATGTTACTCCCATTGTGACCAGCCTACAACGCCATTGCCTCCTTGGGTGAAACAAGTCCCGATGATATCCCTGTCCATGGTCACTCGCTCGTTCTTGCTCCGTCTGTCTCTACTGTCAGACAGGCATGTACTCAGCTATTTAACCCCACGCACCTACCACTCACACTCATGCCGTCATGCGTTGAGGTTACCAGTACTAACCAATAATTACACAGTATCAGCAGCGCCCACTTTCTAATCACCCACCACGGTTATGTTATCTCAATGATTGGAGCCCATGTCATGTTACCGGGATGTCTGTCTGTCTGCCTGCCTGCGAGGGTGTGTGAAAGACACCGGTAAAAGGCGATCGATCGAGCAGGCACGCCAGTGGATCCCTGGTGCGTGCTGCCCCTTTCACCAACTACTAATCAAGTAAAGCTGCTCCGTTAGAAAAAGGTGAGCACAGCAAAGCCTTCGTTTTAGCTTGACACTGTTTCACAAGCGCAAGCTGTGCTGTGATGAGTTGTGCTGCGTGGTGTAAGATGATGGGCTGAGTGAGCGAGCCAGGACTAGATCCAGCACTGCAGCTGTAACGATATGCTGTGATGATCCGATCCGATCGGCGAGGACGGGTGGGAAGCGTCCGCCGATGATGAGGCCCCGAGTCGGAGATGCAATCGAACGACGATCGCTGGCGGTGGTTAGATTAGATCTTGACCGGGCGCCGCGCCTGCTGCGCCTGATTATGCTTTCTCGGGTCGGCCGGGGTTGGTCAGTCAGTCCTACTACCCCAGGCCTCTGTGACGGAGGATAATCCCAGCATGCACGACGGCTGGTCGGAGCTTTGCTTAAGCTAAGGGTATAAGGATTAGGGAATGGCTGGGACAATGACATTGCCATCACATACTCTATGCATGCATCACTACATCAGTATTTTATTGCCCACACGAAAGGCTCCAGATCTGTGATTGAAAAACGGAGCTGTGAACCTGGCAAAGTTTGGTGTCGCTTTGCAGCAGGAAGAACATCCAGTACAGGGTAATGAACAAACAAACACTGTGTTTTGTGTTTCCTTTTGTCAAAGAAAGATGCCGCGAGATGCATGACAGACAGGTGTTCGACCAGGCGGGCGACATCCCCCTACAAGATTAGGGTTCTTTTGGTCTCTGAAACACCAAAGTACGCCAGGGAATTAGTTAGCCTTTGCGTACCTGGCAAAGTTGGGTGTCGCTTTGCAGTGAGAACATCAAGTATAGAGTAATGGCTTTAACATCTATATCACTCGGGCGATCTCGATCCGTCCATCACACACCAACAAGTGGAAGCAAGCTCAGCTACCTTTTTTTTTTGCGGCTACCTTAATTTTATGGGATGTAATTAAGCAACTCTCGGAAGGATATTATCTTTTAATTAGCTCAGGGACAACAGAAACTTCACAATGAAGATTACAGGGATCCGAGACAGTCTGAACCTACTACTGTCTCTCTTGGAAAAATTTCTTTTTTCCATCTAGTATGAAGAAACAATTGCACATGAGAGACGAATCCTTTTCTCTTCCCGTAGGAGGAATGCATGCAATGATCATGAGGCATGAAAGACAAATCCCCTTCCCATTCTCCTACCGCCTGAAATAAATGCTCGTGGCTAACAAATTCAGAGCCCATTATATAGTCCCAAAACAAGAGAGGATCACATCAAACAGTGTTCCTTCCGTCACGTAAACGCATCAGACAGACAGTGTAGCGCGAGGTTGGTATTGCGATGATGTGATTTATGACGGATCGACAGGCCAGGGAACGGAGGTTGCGGTGTCGATTCTGCCTGCCTGCCTGCCTGCGGGTACAGTGAACACTACACTATCTTTGTCCTGATTTATTGATGTCCATTGTAGTACCTCCCACACAGTGGCGGAGCCAGAAAAATTGGATTAGGGGGGCCAGGGATGTTAAAATTGGTTGGGAGGGCCAAACCATTGAAAAAATAGGCTATTACCTGCAAATGCACACTAATTCTACACTGTTTATAAGTAAATTAGCAGTAAATCCTTAATGTTAGGGGGGGGGGGGGGGGGCAGGCCCCTGCTGGTCCCCCCTGTCTCCGCCACTGGTCCCACACATCCTTTTTTTTGGTCGATTGTCTCCATATACCCCATAAATTCAGTTCTTAGTTTAGTGACGCGCCCATTGTATAACTAGGTAATTACACCGCGGTTGCTGCGGAAATATAAAGATTAATTACAGACAACTTACATATGAAGGAAAAGATCTGAATCAAAAGCTACTAATTTTAATATATAAATATTCCGTACTCGCATTATGTGTAAATCAAGGCCTTTCACAACCTTTTGGAAGTAAATAAATTAAATAATTATTTAATCTACTACATATGACCAGTGACAAAAATAAACATATTCGTATAGTTTGCGTGGGCTGAAAAAAATTTAGAGTATGATGAAGGGGATGCTTGCATGTTGAGAGAATCAATGATAACGAAATAAGGTTTGCATGGGCTGGAAAATATTGTTAGTGGAAGCTGATGTGGCACACTTGGTGAGGTGGATGGCATGCATGTTAAGAGAATTAGGCTGGTTATAATGGGGAGTATCATATACTAGTATCATGCATATGATACTAGTGTATGATACTACCTCCCTAATGCATAGTATCATATATTAGTATCATGTAGTACTCTATTTATTGTCATGCATGACACAAAGTAACATGGCATTTATTATGATACGGTATCATGATATGATACTACACCCTCTCTTTCTTCATTTAATGCTATGACATCTCATCAAAATTGTCTAATTGGCATGCATGATACTAGCTATGATACTACCATTATAACCAGCCTTAGAAGTATTGCATGGACTGAAAAATATTGTTAGTGGATGCTGACGTGGCACACTTGGTGAGGTGGATGGCCTGCATGTTGAAAGAATTAGAACTAGTTAAGATCAACTATTTAGGTATTATAGATTCAAGACCTGTCAAATTATCGGCATAAACTACTCGGAAAATCGACAAGTTTGGTGGCTGCTGAGACCACACTGATGTTTCCTATACCATCCATTACTTGTCGGATGAGTCACAAATTGTGGCAAAGCGATGTTGAGTGCAGCCACTCTCGGTGTCCGATCCGAACACCGAAACACGTTTTAAAGTTCTCAAGAATCATCAGTCCCGGCCGCCGGTGGCAGAGGATATGATGATAAAGAGGAGGATCCCTCCAACAATGCCCCTGATCGAGGAAACGGGTGCAGAAGATGCCAAATCGCGCGCACGCACGCGAACGCGATAGATCGACGGACAATCAGGACAATACTGCCAGTAGTACAAGTGATAGATCCTGTTAATCCCGGCCCCACGCGACACACTGCAGAGCCACAGCGACACGGAAGCCATCCTACATGCATGCGCGATCAGGTAGAGAGGAGATGCGGATCGATCGGGAGAGGCGGCAGCGCTTTTGCGTGGCGTGATCACCGCGATGCATCCAAGACGAGATGGAGACGGAGCATCTCTCAGCTGCGACGAGGCTGATCGCCGGCCTGCTGCAACTTGCGTTTCGGACGGAGCGCCACTGCACTGCTACTGTGGATGGATATCCTCTCGCCACGATGATCGATCGATCTCTGCCCTGTTCACGTGCGGCCATGCTCCAGTCCCGGCCGTGTGAGCAGCAGCAACGCTCGTTTTCTCGTGGATGCTGCGAGGCCTCCCTTTTCCTGCCATTCCTCCTCTCCTTCCTTCTCCAACTAGGCATGCACGCACACGTCAAGAGCCACTGCTTACCAGCATCCATCCATCAACCCCTAAAAAGCAAGTGCATGTTTTTTACCCGAAAGTAAAGTAAAACAGGTGAACGACCAGCAGCAGGACGCCAGGACGTGGGCAGCGGCAGTGAAAACCTGAGTGCCTCACGTTTCCGGGGCAGACGCGAGTATGCCACAGTGACGGCATCTGCATGGTTGGTGGAGTCAAATCAATTTGGTTCGCTCGGATTTGAGCTACGATCCAAGCACACTTTTCAGATCGCTGGGTTGATTTCAGACCCAAAAGGACTGGGTGCGTAACTGCGTATACGTACCCTATCACTCTCTGCATATGCATGCATGCAGGAAGGCAGAGAAGCCATGCACGCAGATTCAGTAGTCATCACCCGGTGTTAAGAGGATCTACTGTGTCTTGACCAGCCGTGTGCACTGTTGCGTCCACTGCCTGTGGGTATGTTGCCTGGCGAGCTACGCTGCCTTGTCCCCTTGTGCGAGGAGTACGTGTCTACGGTACTAGCTGGCTGACTACGTATAACGGTATAAGAGTATATAGTTCATATAGTAATTGCAACTGTACATCGGCGTTTACCATGCTCGTACAGTACGTACGTGTATGTATGGTCAAGATGTAACTGGACTTTTTTCTTTCCTTTTCATGATGTAACTTGGCTTTTGCTGTTTTTGCAGATCAAGAGGGGGACGTTGCCTAGCCCTGAGCAAGTGTAGCTTAGGATTGCAGGTGCTAAGTGTAAGACTTAGAGCTACGCTAAAAAGATGCATGGCACCATCACTTTTCTTTTATGAAAAAAAAGAGAGAGGCAGAGGTCGTGGTCTTGTCCTAATGAAAGTACTCTGCTGCTAACCCCTAATTCTCAACATATAGGGCCATTCTAATACAGTCCGGATGCTATGGCGCGATGCGTCTGCATGCGTGGCCTGTTGTGGCAGTGCCAGAAACCACGAGCTCCCAATGGAACCTCGATTATCAAACTACGGAAATGGAAGGAAAGGGATGATGACTTTGATGGTCTTCGTGCCGTTGCAGGCAAAACCCATCCAGATTTGATCGAGCCTCGGATAATTAATCCGGTGACGAACTGAAGCAAGAAAGTCCGCTGAATTGTCTGAATTCGGGCATCAGCAGCACTCACAAGTCACAACAGTTGTGTTAGGAGCCCTACTTATCTATATGGGCTTACGCCGTCCAGGTCATGGGCCTGGCCCGCTTGAGAACCCCCAGACTACAAATACGCAAGAGGGGGTGACGAAGGAGGGCATCCAGTGGATCACGGCGAACCCGCGGCGGCTCTCTCCCTGTCCCCTCTCTGTTCTTTCTCTACCTTCACCTTCCTCCTGTAATTCAATTCGTCTGTAATCGAAGCTTGTATCCGGTAGTTCGTAAGAGAGATATCTAGTACCTTACAAGTTGGGTCGCAACAAAGGAATGAGGGTTTTGCCGGCAAAGAGGAGAGAAACCAGGCATTGACCAACCAGAGATGGAGACCGAAGCCAAGCTTTCGGCCAAGGAAGACGCAATCGTTTGAGTAGTTTACACAAACGCCACTCACAAACAAATAGTAGCAACGGCATACCCGGTGCTGATGCAATGTATCATGATGGCGGTCAGATCCGTTCCCCAAGCTTGAACCCCCATACTTATATATAGCACGTACCGTTGTGGCGTTTCCTGTTCCGAATGATTGCCGGCGAGATGGTAACCAACGAGGCATCCTCCTTTCCTCCGCCCCTGCTGCTGCCTCGATCGACCTCTTTGCTTGCAACCAAAGGAGCAGACGATGAGCAGCATGAGTACACTCGCACCAGACGGAGATGATGGTCCAGTCCAGTCAATGACGGGGCCGACCGTAAAAATAAGTGGTTTAGAGCAAAGGTGTAATAAGTGGCGATCTCTGTCTGTTGGGTACGACCGATCCGGCGGACGGACGATGCGATCTAACCACCCTCCCGACCTAGGGGAGTACCCGGAGGGACAGAAAACGCGCGAGATTAGAGCAGGCAGGCCGACGCGTCTCCTCGTTTGGTTGGAAAAGGACGGAATAATCGGCGTGTTTCCTCTGTTCGGAGGCAGACAGCAAAGGCTTTGCGTGCGTACGTCGGCTTTAGAGCCATGCAAGCGTAATGCGGGGCTAATGGTCCTCCTCCTTTCTCATCGTCCTGCCTTGCGTTGAAGACGCGCGCACTGTGGTGTGTCGAGGTACGAAAGAATTTCTGTACCAGGCCTCGATTGTCTCACCACTCGTCCGCGTCGGAGATACCCCTCTTGTTTTCGGATCCGCATTGGACATGCCCTTAGACCAACTCCATCTCAAACAGACGTCTGTTTGACCGGATTTTATTTCTTTAGGGTGGCAATGGGTTTGTCCATGATCGTGTTTGTCCGTTGGGCCGTGGATGCGTTCAACGCGGCCGCATTTCAAATCATGTTCGGGATGGACGTGATTAAAAAACAGAAAAATAAAATAAAATGCCTAAAAAAGTAAATAAACGTAATTAAAAAACATAAAACATAATTTAGAGGTCACAACCACAAAATGGCCCAGTTTGACTCTTCACTTAAACGGTCCAGTGTCATAATTTACATAAAAACAAAATAAAAAAACGCCGTCCGCGCGCTCCTGCCGCGCCTGTCGATGTCGTCGTCGTCTTCAGTGGCCGCCGGTGTCGTCGTCGTCGTCGCTGACGAGGTCGACGTAGTCCGGCGTCGACCATAGGTGGGCCGGCGGTCCGTGGTGGAAGGTGGCAGGTGCCTGCACCACCTCCTCCCGCGACGAGGCGTCCCGCTCCGGTGACCGCGGCGGGGTGGGGCACCAGTCCACTCCCCCCATGGCGGCCGCCATCTCCGGAGCCGTGCACGACCAGCTCCAGTGCTGGCCCACCAGGCCCGGATGGAACGCGGCCACCGGCGGCTCCTCCATCACATCCTCCTTCGCCACCATCTCCAGCTCGGGGATGTCGACGTCGCCGGCCGCGGAGAGGGCCGTCATCTCCTCGAGGCCCTTCCATTGGCGCTCATCGTGCGTGCGCATGAAGTCCTCCATGACACGCGCCATGAGACGGGCCTCCTCCTCCACTTTCATGCGAGGAGGTGGAGGTGGTGACGGAGACGGGGAAGGCGACGGCGTGGGCGTGAGGCCGTGCACCTCCCGACGTGGTCGCCGTGGCCCCGACACCGTGCCGGCGAAGTAGGACGCGCGCCGCACGTCGTGCTCGTCCTGGTGCCACGTGTCCCAGAGCACGGAGTCAGAGGCGTACCTTTCGTCGTAGTAGAGGTCGTCGGGGAGGAGGCGGCGGTGGCGCTCGATCTCATCGTGCCGTGCACTGCCGCTCATCGGCACCGATGGGATCGGGATCCGGTCCACGGAGAGGTGCCAATTGTTGGGAAGATGCACATCGCTCCACGGGACCGGCGTCTTCGTCTCCCAGTACCGCCAGCACACGTCCACGGCCACGTACCGCCGGTCGCGCTCACCGGCGGCCCTAGGGACGATGGTGAAGGGGGCAGGCGCGGGGGCTCGACTTCGGGCGCGCGACGGTGATGCGGGCTCCTCCTTCTTCACGGAGCCGCAGCCGCGTCCCGAGGAGGAGCCGGCCTTGCGGTCATGCTTCCCCTTGTGGCCGTAGTTCCATAGCCCCATGGCTGCGGCCGGCCGACGAGTTCGAGGACAGGTAGCGGCTAGGGTTTGGGGAGTGTCGGGTTTCGAGGGGGCGGAGAGGGGCCGGAGTGAGAAATGTGGACGACGACCGGTCCACGGCTTCCCATTTAAAGAAGGACGGCGACCGTTCGCTGGGCGGATGACAGGTGGGGCCACCCGCACGTGCGCATTAATGTTGGCGGCTGGGAGGTAGGCGGACGCGTACCACGCGGTCCCGACACGGACGAGGCGCGCGTCCATTCGCTGTCCGCCGCGACCCAAACCTGACACAAGTTTGTGCTTGAAATGGGTCGGCCCGGACAAGTCCGGGCCGTCGCGCGCCGGGCCACCCCATTTGTCCCTTTTACCTCAAACGGACGGGGCCAGACGGGATGGAGTCGCGCGGTGGCGTTGGCCTTAGTTAACATACATGGACAATGAAATGAAATTTGGTGTCCGCAAAAAAATGAAATTTGGTTTTTCTTTTAACCCCGTATGGTAGATACAAAAATATCTAAGGAGCGAATATGCACGTTTGGAGCTCAGGCTCCTTTGATCTTGAGATTATTTAAAACTCAAAAATCATACTTTCACACACACACACGCGTGTGTGTCTATATATATATATATATATATATATATATATATATGGAAAATAGATACTACCACCTAGTGGTAGTTACCTCTATCCTCATTGCCGTCCATCTCATCTAGATACGTGCACTTGTTAGCGGGTTGTAGTTTCCCATATAAATGGGTTTAGTCAGCCTGATTAAAACCCACCGGATGTTTCCTATTTTTGGGGGATTTTGTGTTGTTACTATATAACTATCTCACCGTATGTTTTGCCGCTCGCTGGTGGCATCGCGTTCATTCAGGGATATACTGTGGCTTCACGTATGATACGGGGTCACCAAAGGGAAACAAGGTACGCATGTTCATCTGTTCTTCATTTCTTCATGCAAATCCATGCATATTGCTTCTAATACGTGCACATATACTAATCTTTAATCCATCAATCTGCAGTTTGAACATTAGTCGTTGAAGATCGAACTAGTCGAGAACTTCCTTGGCGTTTTGGAGTTGGTGGTCGTCGTTAAATTTTTGATGGGATCACAGCGAGGCCGCGCCGGCGGCGGCAACCATGTCCGTGTATTGAGAACATCGCACCAACACGCGCCGCTGCCGGCGATGACGTCCGCGCCGCGTTCACTCTGAGGCCACGCCGCCGCATCGGCGTCCGCGTATATAAGTCGTCCTTGCATTAGCGGCCATGCATTGTGATTAGACTACACCTCTGTCTAGATCAATTTGGATTTGGCCAAAAGCAAACTGAAAGGATACTAGGCAGTGGTGTATATACGGTCATTCATTGTAGGAGTACATGAGTCATCAGTTATGACCTATTTGTATTGTTGTACCCATCAATGCGATCTATGTATACTACATACTTTATTAATAAGAAATATATTCCATACTACGTTCTTTCTTCATATTCTCCGCCCTATTTTCTGCATATACTCTTGTTTGGATGAATATACTACTCAATAGTTTGGTTCAAAGAAAAGTGAATATGAATTTTCAGAAGTAAAAAATTATATACTCCTATTTCAAAAACACACGCACACACATACTCCATACTAAATTTTAGAAATATACTCCATACTACAACTGAGAGAAGTATGTACACTTCCCTAGATACTACAAAAAAGAAGTATACCACATACTCCTACATAATACTACCTTTGTAGGGGTAATACTTCATATGCTAAGATATTTCATGTAAAATATGTCAATTCTCCATACTCCATACTTCATACTTCAATAATTACATGTTAATACTTCATACTACAAGTACACATGAGTGTACAAAATCTAGAAAAGATATAACGTTCTCATATTGCCTTTTTAAACTAAAACTAGTAGTTATCTGCTCCGACCGCCCCCCAAAAAAGTATCTACTATGACTACCAAACTGCCCTCCACCTAACAAGAATGGTCACCAAGTTTTTCAATGTATGGTCGCCAAGAATTGAGGAGGTAGTTAAACCAGCGCCACTAGCTTGCCGGATTATTTAATTAAAAAAACTGAATTAGTTGTTGCCTATTGGATTACTAGCACCCGTTAACCTTATCCATGAACCCGGTTTGCTTTATGCTACATTTGAGGGGAGAGGACACGTGGAGGGCAGCTAGCTAGGTGATAACTACAACAAGTGGTGGTAGTATAAATTTGTCATATATATATATATATATATATATATATATATATATATATATATATGGAATGGATTTGCTACCCACACTAGTTCCAGTGGTTGTTATCGGAACCATTGGTTGGCTTTAGGGTTCGCACTTTTAGGTGAATAAGGTTCCGATTTTCTAGATAACTGAATTTCGCCACAGCATATTAGGAATGATCGGCTGGACCTTTATGTAGTGGCAGGCCCCAAGATGGCAACCTACTCTCTGGCTATGCATGCGCACACAGAACGGGAGCAACTTTGCCTTTCTAAAAATGCAGACCACGACAGGAACTACTTCGGGCATCTTACGAAATTGACCAACGGTGGCAATGTACTAAAAGTTCTTGGTCCGGCGTGCTGGACGGTCATCGTAAGAACTGCCATTTTTGTATATCTGGTCAAAGGTTCGGCACCTTATGAAATTAGGAATTGGACTGCGACGTGTCCATGAGGAAGAGTAGGAGCAACAGAGGATGAAGAGGGTGAGGCGGGCAGCATTGTATTATTATCAAGAAAGCTAGCTCTAGACATACATATACAAAGTCATGTGCAGATTAGATGAGGCTAATTAATTCATAAGGTTTTGCACATGCACACATGAGTCTAACAAAAAAATCATACATCCAGAAGCAACTGGATCACAGAAACGACAGAAGCGCCCGAAGATAAAAGAAAAAGAAACCAAAGCTGCAGTTTAGAGGGAAAGCTCGGCAACCACCACAGGATGAAGGGGAAGGGAGGTCATGGCCATCGTAGTGGTAGTGGGCAGCGGAGTTCCTCGAGCTGAGCTCGGCGACCGACGCATGCATGGCAGCACGAACCCCAACGAACACCAGAATAGGGCCGAAGCAGCCCGCACCTGACTGGTGGTCGACGAAGGAGAGGACGCGGCAGTGGTGGGGATCCCATGACGACGACCTCGTGGACCTGCTGTGCACGGCGGAGGTCGAGGAGGACCAGATGCGACGACGGTGTGGGCTTATCGACCTTGAGCAGATCGAGGAGGACGGGCGGCTGGATCTGATGGACATGAGGGAGCCCGAGATGACCTCGTGGCCGAGGCCGGGACAGTTCGTAGAGGGGACGGGGTCACGACGGCTGGACAGAGGAGGAAGGAAGGAGATATTTTTCTGGGGCAGGAAGAGCAATGCAGGATAGGGTCACGGGCTCACGGCCTCTCGTAGATGAATATGGTTGGTAGTAAATGATTTCTATATTAACTCTCGTAAGTACTATATTAGTTTAGTTTAAAGATGGTCGCATGGATCACGGGAGTGGTGCTTTGGCATCAGGGAGCAAATGATCCTGTTGATTTTTTAAAAAGAAAAATATGTTTTTGTCTCTCAAGTTCACAAAAAGTCAACATCTAGTCCCTCATTTTTTTCAAGGCCCCTCATTTTTTAGTACTCTCTCTGATTCTTTTTAGTAATCTCCCCGTTTCTTTCTAGCCTGGATATAAGATTTAGTCAAAGTTAAACTTTATAAACTTTGACTAATTTTGTATGAAAAGATATCAACATTCAAAATATAAAATTAATATCATTAGATGCATGATGCAATTAATTTTTATAACATATAACTTTAGTATTATAGATGTTGCTATTTTTTAATAAAGTTAGTCAAACCTTACAAAATTTGACTTTAACTAAACCTTACAAAATAAAATTAGACAACCTCTACAAGCCGTATTATAGGAGAGTCGGGCTCTTGGGTTTCGTGCTTCAGTTCAAGCGTATGCCGTCGACGCTTGTCCACACGGCTCTCACAGCGTTGATGGACTGTTGGCGGCCCGAGACGCACTCTTTCCATCTGACGGTGACGCTCGAGGACTTCGCCATGATCACGACCCTACCGATCAAGGGCCATTCTCTCATTGGGCGCGTGGATAGGAAGAACTGGCCGGACAGGGTTACCGACCTCATCGGTGACTGCCCTCCCATCAAGAGTAACCGAACGTCCGGTATAGCACTGCCTATTGGAAATATGCCCTAGAGGCAATAATAAATTGGTTATTATTATATTTCCTTGTTCATGATAATCGTTTATTATCCATGCTAGAATTGTATTGATAGGAAACTCAGATACATGTGTGGATACATAGACAACACCATGTCCCTAGTAAGCCTCTAGTTGACTAGCTCGTTGATCAATAGATGGTTACGGTTTCCTGACCATGGACATTGGATGTCGTTGATAACGGGATCACATCATTAGGAGAATGATGTGATGGACAAGACCCAATCCTAAGCCTAGCACAAGATCATGTAGTTCGTATGCTAAAGCTTTTCTAATGTCAAGTATCATTTCCTTAGACCATGAGATTGTGCAACTCCCGGATACCGTAGGAGTGCTTTGGGTGTGCCAAACGTCACAACGTAACTGGGTGGCTATAAAGGTACACTACAGGTATCTCCGAAAGTGTCTGTTGGGTTGGCACGAATCGAGACTGGGATTTGTCACTCCGTGTAAACGGAGAGGTATCTCTGGGCCCACTCGGTAGGACATCATCATAATGTGCACAATGTGATCAAGGAGTTGATCACGGGATGATGTATTACGGAACGAGTAAAGAGACTTGCCGGTAACGAGATTGAACAAGGTATCGGGATACCGACGATCGAATCTCGGGCAAGTATCGTACCGATAGACAAAGGGAATTGTATACGGGATTGATTAAGTCCTTGACATCGTGGTTCATCCGATGAGATCATCGTGGAGCATGTGGGAGCCAGCATGGGTATCTAGATCCTGCTGTTGGTTATTGACCGGAGAGTTGTCTCGGCCATGTCTGCATGACTCCCGAACCCGTAGGGTCTACACACTTAAGGTTCGATGATGCTAGGGTTATAGGGAAAGTATGTACGCGGTTACCGAATGTTTTTCGGAGTCCCGGATGAGATCCCGGACGTCACGAGGAGTTCCGGAATGGTCCGGAGGTAAAGATTGATATATACGAAGTATGGTTTTGGCCACCGGAAGTGTTCCGGGCATCACCGGTAGTGTACCGGGACCACCGGAGGGGTCCGGGGGTCCACCAGGTGGGGCCACCAGCCCCGGAGGCCTACATGGGACAATAGTGGGAAGGGACCAGCCCCTAGGTGGGCTAGGGCACCTCCCACCAAGGCCCAAGGCGCCTCCAATAGGGGAAGGAGGCAAACCCTAGGGCAGCTGGGTCCTAAGGCCCACCCTAGGTGCGCCTCCCCCTCTCCCCCTTGTGGCCGCCACCCTAGATGGGATCTAGGGCTGCCGCACCCCTTGGGGTGGGAACCCTAGGTGGGGGCGCAACCCTTCCTCTCCCCCTATATATAGTGGAGGCAAAGGGTCAGCCCAACACACGATTCAATCTCCCTGTTGGCGCAACCCTACCCCTCTTCCTCCTCGTCTCTCGTAGTGCTGGGCGAAGCCCTGCTGGAGTCCCGCGCTCCTCCACCACCACCACGCCGTCGTGCTGCTGCTGGATGGAGTCTTCCCCAACCTCTCCTTCTCCCCTTGCTGGATCAAGGCGTAGGAGATGTCATCGGGCTGTACGTGTGTTGAACACGGAGGTGCCGTCCGTTCGGCACTAGGATCATCGGTGATTTGGATCATGACGAGTACGACTCCATCAACCCCGTTCACTTGAACGCTTCCGCTTAGCGATCTACAAGGGTATGTAGATGCACTCTCCTTCCCTCGTTGCTAGATTACTCCATAGATTGATCTTGGTGATGCGTAGAAAATTTTGAATTTCTGCTACGTTCCCCAATAGTGGTATCAGAGCTAGGTCTATGCGTAGTTACTATGCACGAGTAGAACACAAAGTAGTTGTGGGCGTCGATATTGTCAATTATCTTGCCGTTACTAGTCTTATCTTGATTCGGCGGCATCGTGGGATGAAGCGGCCCGGACCAACCTTACACGTACACTTACGTGAGACCGGTTCCACCGACTGACATGCACTAGTTGCATAAGGTGGCTGGCGGGTGTCTGTCTCTCCCACTTTAATCGGATCGGATTCGATGAACAGGGTCCTTATGAAGGGTAAATAGAAATTGGCAATTCATGTTGTGGTTTTGGCGTAGGTAAGAAACGTTCTTGCTAGAAACCTATAGCAGCCACGTAAAAACTTGCAACAACAATTAGAGAACGTCTAACTTGTTTTTTGCAGCAAGTGTTTTGTGATGTGATATGGCCAAAGGATGTGATGAATGATATATGTGATGTATGAGATGATCATGTTCATGTAATAGGAATCACGACTTGCATGTCGATGAGTATGACAACCGGCAAGAGCCATAGGAGTTGTCTTAATTTATTTATGACCCGCGTGTCAATATAAACGTCATGTAATTACTTTACTTTATTGCTAACCGTTAGCTGTAGTAGTAGAAGTAATAGTTGGCGAGACAACTTCATCAAGACACGATGATGGAGATCATGATGATGGAGATCATGGTGTCATGCCGGTGACAACGATGATCATGGAGCCCCGAAGATGGAGATCAAAAGGAGCAACATGATATTGGCCATATCATGTCACTTTTTGATTGCATGTGATGTTTATCATGTTTTTGCATCTTATTTGCTTAGAACGACGATAGTAAATAAGATGATCCCTCATTAAAATTTCAATAAAGTGTTCCCCCTAACTGTGCACCGTTGCGAAGGTTCGTTGTTTCGAAGCACCACGTGATAATCGGGTGTGATAGATTCTAACGTTCGAATACAACGGGTGTTGACGAGCCTAGCATGTACAAACATGGCCTCGGGACACATGCGAAACACTTAGGTTGACTTGACGAGCCTAGCATGTACAGACATGGCCTCGGAACACGGAGGACCGAAAGGTCGAGCATGAGTCGTATGGTAGATACGATCAACATGAAGATGTTCACCGATGATGACTAGTCCGTCTCACGTGATGATCGGACATGGCCTAGTTGACTCGGATCATGTAATCACTTAGATGACTAGAGGGATGTCTATCTGAGTGGGAGTTCATAAGATGAACTTAATTATCCTGAACATGGTCAAAAGGTCTTCGCAAATTATGTCGTGGCTCGCGCTTTAGTTCTACTGTTTAGATATGTTCCTAGAGAAAATTTAGTTGAAAGTTGATAGTAGCAATTATGCGGACTAGGTCCGTAAACTGAGGATTGTCCTCATTGCTTCATAGAAGGCTTATGTCCTTAATGCACCGCTCAGTATGCTGAACCTCGAACGTCGTCTGTGGATGTTGCGAACATCTGACATACACATTTTGATAACTACGTGATAGTTCAGTTAAACGGTTTAGAGTTGAGGCACCGAAGACGTTTTGAAACGTCGCGAAACATATGAGATGTTTCGAGGGCTGAAATTGGGATTTCAGGCTCGTGCCCACGTCAAGAGGTATAAGACCTCCGACAATTTTCTTAGCCTGCAAACTAAGGGAGAAAAGCTCAATTGTTGAGCTTGTGCTCAGGTTGTCTGAGTACAACAATCATTTGAATCGAGTGGGAGTTGATCTTCCAGATGAGATAGTGATGTTTCTCCGAAGTCATTACCACCAAGCTGCTAGAGCTTCGTGATGAACTATGATATATCAGGGACATATATGATGATCCTTGAGATATTCGCGATGTTTGACACCACAAAAGTAGAAATCAAGAAGGAGCATCAATTGTTGATGGTTGGTGAAACCACTAGTTTCAAGAAGGGCAAGGGCAAGAAGGGATACTTCATGAAACGGCAAATCAGCTGCTGCTCTAGCGAAGAAACCCAAGGTTGAACCCAAACCCGAGACTAAGTGCTTCTGTAATAAGGGGAACAGCCACTGGAGCAGAATTACCCTAGATACTTGGTAGATGAAAAGGCTGGCAAGGTCGATAGAAGTATATTGGATATACATTGTGTTAATGTGTACTTTACTAGTACTCCTAGTAGCACCATGGTATTAGATACCGGTTCGGCTGTTAAGTGTTAGTAAACTCGAAATAAAAGGCTGCAGAGTAAACGGAGACTAGCTAAAGGTGAGCTGGCGATATGTGTTGGAAGTTTTTCCCAAGCTTGATGTGATCAAGCATCACACGCTCCCTCTACCATAGAGATTGGTGTTTGCGTTGAGCATAGACATGATTGGATTATGTCTATCGCAATACGGTTATTCATTTAAGGAGAATAATGGTTACTCTGTTTATTTGAATAATACCTTCAATGGTCTTGCACCTAAAATGAATTGTTTTTTGAATCTCGATCGTAGTGATACACATGTTCATGCCAAAAGATATAAGATAGTAATGATAGTACCACCTACTTGTGGCACTGCCACGTAAGTCATATCGGTATAAAACGCATGAAGAAGTTCCATGTTGATGGATCTTTGGGATCACTCGTTTTTGAAAAATTTGAGACATGCTTCCCCTTACCATATTTGTATTTTCATGATATACATCGTTTGATGCTTATTTCCTCTTATAGACAGAGATGGACCACGCTGTCTATGTGAGGACAATAGTGTGTAGGCACTAGGCTGTGGCGATGGCAGCCCGTCTGTTAGGGACAGGCAGGGACTAGCTCGCCTTCGGCTCGAACGGTTCCGGGATGTGTTTGGAGAACCGTCTTCCATTCATAAGTTTATTTCTCTCCATCGATCCTCCTCCTCCTCTCTCTCTCTCCTACTCTGTCCTCTCTACCTCATATCACATCCAAGCATCCAGCCCACCGTCAACCCTTTCTCTTGCTCCTCCATGGCCGCACCCCGACCCGGCGGTGGCCAGATCCGTTTCCTCCTCTCCTCCCTGGCCGTTGTTGAAGCTGCTAGTGGAGGAGACGCCGTGACCCTCTCTGGCCAGCCGATGGAGGAGACGACGCAGCCGCCATTCCATTTCCTCTTCTCCGACACCATGCCGACAAGGGGTGGACGGTGGAAGAAGGAACATGGAGTTGAAAGGGAGGACGCCATGGATATCGGATCTATGGTTGTCTTGGTGCGACCAGAATCTTGATGGGAGGAGGACCAGTGGAGGAAGCGGTGGTGCTTGGGGTCTCATCTTGCACCAAGGCTGCCCGGAGTATAGTGGCAGATCTGTATGAGGTAGTACTTGTTGTTTTGCCGCCAATGCCCTCTGCTCCAAAAGTTCTCGGTTTTTCTCTATAATTCTTGTTTCTTCCTTTAGAATTTTTGGCTGGACACAGGACGAAATGCAGCAGCGGCCAAATGAGTACGAGTTGCGTAGCCGCTACAGGAGGAGCATCCCAGCTCCCATGGCCTGTTGAATTAATTTTGACTAAGATTAACTCTCTCGATCATACCCAGCACTAAAATATTAGCTGATGTATTCTCTGAATTGTTCAATTTGGTGCTTGCCTGGCTGGTTTCTTGCTAGACCCCGTTGTACAGCACAGACGACTGTGTATGTAGGGCCGTATCTGTCTGCATTTGGAGCAGCTCACGCACTCACCCAAGCCAATACCACCATCTATATTATTCTAATATAAAAATATGTATGCATGGAACACTGCTAGTTGATCCGCTCGAACTCCAGGGATGGCTTTAAGCCAATTTATTTTGTTGTCTCCAAGATTAGTACTAGTACTCCTCTTGACAAACACTGCTAGTTTAAGCTTAAAATCATCGAACAAGCAAGCAAACAATGATATGAACCTCGATGCGTACTGGTAGATCAATCGACCAACATGCGCGAGGCAAGGAAGCCACAGTGAATAGCACCACCCAAAAATCAGCGGTGCTTAGATGGGAACGCCAACTCCGATCATGCTGCTGGTCAGAACTGTTGTTTCGAAAGGCGGGACTGTCTGAGTACGCCGTTCTCCTCCTCCAGCACACAGATCTTGTCGCGCAGATCCACCAAAAGGTCACACATGTACGGGCTCGGCTTGGGATCAAGCCAGTGCCAGAGAGGACGGCGGCAAACCTGCATCCATTATAAAGCTCGGCTTTTCATACATGTCGTTGCTCATTGACCAAGCCCCGTGACAGGAAAAAGATGAACTGCGCGCTCACTGTCGCCCGTGAGCAAGACAGGTATCTCCGGCCCGGGTTGGCGTCTGTCCACAAGGTCAGGCGGGCTGCCTTCACCGCAGCTGCAAAAAACAGCTGGCTCGTATTCCAGCGGGTTCCGGACGTAGGGGAGAGGGGCTCTCCTACTGCTCGCGAACGGAGACGAGGCGGAGCTACCGCTGGACATGGCTGATAACTGCAGCACTGCGGACGACAGGAGGGTGATGGGTTGAGGCGTTTGGCCCAATGGATGTTGAATGATTTCAGTGCCTGACGTTGGCATTTTTATAGTGATGTCGAGCTGGGTGTATGACAGACGATTGCATGCATCCAAAGGAGCACCCGTGAGCCCTAGAGATCATGATCTCCCGTGAGTACACTAGCATACTAGTTAACAATCCATTTACTTCACGTACTTGCACGGTTGCACCCCTGCGTTTTCTGATGTTGTTTTTTTAATACGTTTGTGTTAATATCGTTTATGTTTATTTTTTTGATCCAACCCAGCCGACCCCTAAAAAACCGCCGAGCTAGTTTCAGTGAAGTAAAATTACTCAACAAAGTTTAAGCGTAAAAACTAATCTGGTGCAAACGAACACAAAATGGATTCAAAGAAGTATACTACTTAAACATACAAACTGAAACTCGGTGTCGTTTTCATAAAAGAATTAAATGTCAGTCAAGCTAAACCTTACTAATTCCAATTGCTATCGGATTATTCAACTATCTCCTTCCACTCAGCTCTGGACAGACCCCGATCAAGGGTACGCGTCTGTGCCGTCGTAGTGATACACATGTTCATGCCAAAAGATAGTAATGATAGTACCACCTATTTGTGGCACTGCCACGTAAGTCATATCTGTATAAAACGCATGAAGAAGCTCCATGTTGATGGATCTTTGGGCTCACTCGTTTTTGAAAAATTTGAGACATGCGAACCATGTCTATTGGTGTATATGCATGAAGAAACTCCATGCAAATGGACCGTTTGGACTCACTTGATTTTGAATCACTTGAGACATGCAAATCATACCACATGGGCAAGATGACTGAAAGCCTCGTTTTCAGTAAAATGGAACTAGAAAGCAACTTGTTGGAAGTAATACATTTTGATGTGTGCAGTCCAATGAGTGCTGAGGCGTGTAGTGGATATCGTTATGTTCTTACTTCACAGATGATTTGAGTAGATGTTGGGTACATTTACTTGATGAATCACGAGTCTGAATTATTGAAAGGTTCAAGTAATTTCAGGGTGAAGTTGAAAGATCGTCTTGACAAGAGGATAAAATATCTATGATATGATCATAGAGATGAATATCTGAATTACGAGTTTGGCACAGAATTAAGACATTGTGAAAATTGTTTCACAACTAATACAGCCTGGAACAACATAGTGTGATGGTGTGTCCGAACATCATAACTGCACCCTATTGGATATGATGCATACCATGATGTCTCTTATCGAATTACAACGAAGTTTATGGGTTAGGCATTAGAGACAACCACATTCACTTTAAATAGGGCACCACGTAATTCCGATGAGATGACACCGTATGAACTGTCATTTCTTAAAAGTTTGGGGCTGCGACGCTTATGTGAAAAAGTTTCAGGCTGATAAGCTCGAACCCAAAGCGGATAAATGCATCTTCATAGGACACCCAAAACAGTTGGGTATACCTCCTGTCTCAGATCCGAAAGCAATAAGAGATTGTTTCTAGAATCGGGTCCTTTCTCGAGGAAAAGTTTCTCTCGAAAGAATTGAGTGGGAGGATGGTGGAGACTTGATGAGGTTATTGAACCGTCTCTTCAACTAGTGTGTGGCAGGGCACAGGGAGTTGTTCCTGTGGCACCTACACCAATTGAAGTGAAAGCTTATGATAGTGATCATGAAACTTCAGATCAAGTCACTACCAAACCTCGTGGGATGACAAGGATGCGTACTACTTCAGAGTGGTACGTAATCCTATCTTGGAAGTCATGTTGCTAGACAACAATGAACCTACAAGCTATGGAGAAGCGATGGTGGGCCTGGATTCCAAAATGGCTCGAGGCCATATAATCCGAGAGAGGATCCATATATGAAAACAAAGTGTAGATTTTGGAAGAACTACTTGATGGTCGTAAGGCTGTTAGGTACATATGGATTTTAAAAGGAAGACGGACAATGATGGTAAGTATCACCATTAAGAAAGCTTGACTTGTCGTTAAGATGTTTTCCGACAAGTTCAAGGAGTTGACTACGATGAGACTTTCTCACTTGTAGCGATGCTAAGAGTCTGTTGGAATTATATTAGCGATTACTGCATTATTTATGAAATCTTGCAGATAGGATGTCAAAACATTGTTTCCTCGACGATTTTCTTGAGGAAAGGTTGTATGTGATACAACCGGAAGGTTTTGTCAATCCCGAAAGATGCTAATAAGTATGCAAAGCTCCAGCAATCCTTCTAAGGACTGGAGTAAGCATCTCGGAGTTGGAATGTATGCTTTGATCAGATGATCAAAGATTTTGGGTGTATACAAAGTTTATGAGAAACTTGTATTTCCAAAGAAGTGAGTGGGAGCACTATAGAATTTCTGATGAATATATGTTGTTGACATATTGTTGATCAGAAATGACGTAGAATTTCTGGAAAGCTTATAGGGTTATTTAGAAAGTGTTTTTCAATGGAAAGCCTAGATTAAGCTACTTGAACATTGAGCATCAAGATCTATAAGGATAGATCAAAACGCTTAATGGTACTTTCAAATGAGCACATACCTTGACATGATCTTGAAGGTGTTCAAGATGGATCAGTCAAAGAAGGAGTTCTTGCCTGAGTTGTAAGGTATGAAGTTAAGACTTAAAGCTCGACCACGGCAGAAGAAAGAGGAAGGACGAAGGTCGTCCCCTATGCTTTTGTCATAGGATCTATACGGTATGCCATGCTGAGTACCGCACCTGATGTGTGCCTTGCCACATATCTGGCAAGAGGGTACAAAGGTAATCTAGGAGTAGATCACCAGATAGCGGTCTAAATTATCCTTAGAGGAATAAGGATATGTTTCTCGGTTATGGAGGTGATAAAGAGTTCAACGTAAAGAGTTACGTCGATGCAAGCTTAACACCTATCCGGATAGCTCTGAGTAGAGATACCGGATACGTATAATGGAGCAACAATTTAGAATAGCTCCAAGTAGAACAGTTATTTGAAATGGCTCCAAATGTAGCGTAGTAGTTGCATCTACAAGATGACATAGAAATTTACGAAGTACATACGGATCTGAATGTTGCAGACCCGTTGACTGAAACCTCTCTCACAAGCATAACATGATCAAACCCAGAACTCTTTGTGTGTTAGTCACATGGGGATGTGACCTTGAGTGTTAATCACATATCGATGTGAACTGGATTATTGACTCTAGTGCAAGTTGGAGACTATTGGAAATATGCCCTAGAGGCAATAATAAATTGGTTATTATTATATTTCCTTGTTCATGATAATCGTTTATTATCCATGCTAGAATTGTATTGATAGGAAACTCAGATACATGTGTGGATACATAGACAACACCATGTCCCTAGTAAGCCTCTAGTTGACTTGCTCGTTGATCAATAGATGGTTACGGTTTCCTGACCATGGACATTGGATGTCGTTGATAACGGGATCACATCATTAGGAGAATGATGTGATGGACAAGACCCAATCCTAAGCCTAGCACAAGATCATGTAGTTCGTATGCTAAAGCTTTTCTAATGTCAAGTATCATTTCCTTAGACCATGAGATTGTGCAACTCCCGGATACCGTAGGAGTGCTTTGGGTATGCCAAACGTCACAACGTAACTAGGTGGCTATAAAGGTACACTACAGGTATCTCCGAAAGTGTCTGTTGGGTTGGCACGAATCGAGACTGGGATTTGTCACTCCGTGTAAACGGAGAGGTATCTCTGGGCCCACTCGGTAGGACATCATCATAATGTGCACAATGTGATCAAGGAGTTGATCACGGGATGATGTATTACAGAACGAGTAAAGAGACTTGCCGGTAACGAGATTGAACAAGGTATCGGGATACCGACGATCGAATCTCGGGCAAGTATCGTACCGATAGACAAAGGGAATTGTATACGGGATTGATTAAGTCCTTGACATCGCGGTTCATCTGATGAGATCATCGTGGAGCATGTGGGAGCCAGCATGGGTATCCAAATCCCGCTGTTGGTTATTGACCGGAGAGTTGTCTCGGCCATGTCTGCATGACTCCCGAACCCGTAGGGTCTACACACTTAAGGTTCGATGATGCTAGGGTTATAGGGAAAGTATGTACGCGGTTACCGAATGTTGTTCGGAGTCCCGGATGAGATCCCGGACGTCACGAGGAGTTCCGGAATGGTCCAGAGGTAAAGATTGATATATAGGAAGTATGGTTTTGACCACCGGAAGTGTTCCGGGCATCACCGGTAGTGTACCGGGACCACCGGAGGGGTCCGGGGGTCCACCAGGTGGGGCCACCAGCCCCGGAGGCCTACATGGGCCAATAGTGGGAAGGGACCAGCCCCTAGGTGGGCTAGGGCGCCTCCCACCAAGGCCCAAGGCGCCTCCAATAGGGGAAGGGGGCAAACCCTAGGGCAGATGGGCCCTAAGGCCCACCCTAGGTGCGCCTCCCCCTCTCACCCTTGTGGCCGCCACCCTAGATGGGATCTAGGGCTGCCGCACCCCTTGGGGTGGGAACCCTAGGTGGGGGCGCATCTCTCCCTCTCCCCCTATATATAGTGGAGGCAAAGGGGCAGCCCAACACACGATTCTATCTCCTTGTTGGCGCATCCCTACCCCTCTTCCTACTCGTCTCTCGTAGTGCTTGGCGAAGCCCTGCTGGAGTCCCGCGCTCCTCCACCACCACCACGCCGTCGTGCTGCTGCTGGATGGAGTCTTCCCCAACCTCTCCTTCTCCCCTTGCTGGATCAAGGCGTAGCAGGCGTCACCGGGCTGTACGTGTGTTGAACATGGAGGTGCCGTCCGTTCGGCACTAGGATCATCGGTGATTTGGATCACGACGAGTACGACTCCATCAACCCCGTTCACTTGAACGCTTCCGCTTAGCGATCTACAAGGGTATGTAGATGCACTCTCCTTCCCTCATTGCTAGATTACTCCATAGATTAATCTTGGTGATATGTAGAAAATTTTGAATTTCTGCTACGTTCCCCAACACTGCCCTGGCTCCTAATCCACCAGGCTGAATGCCCGCAAGATGTGGATCCGAGGACTGTGGAGCAGTATGCGAGGGCCTACATGTGGTTTCTTCTCACAGAGGTGGTCTTTCTAGACTTCTCGGGGGACAACGCCCTATGGATGTACCTGGACTTCCTGGCCGACTGGGATGCAGGGTACAGATGGGGTCCGCTGGCCTCGTGTACCTCTACTGTTCGGTAAGACATCATATATCTCACGTATGTGTGTGCTGCTTTAAATTCTGTTATCTGATCATCGATTGTTGTTTGTAGCTGAACGACGCAAGAGGAAGATGAAGAAGAGGGAGAAGAGGAAGGAGGTGACGGCGAAGAAGGTGATGAGGAGGAGTACGACGACGATGACGGGCCTCCACCGACTCAGCCAACCCACGCGAAGAGGGTATCTCATCCGCACTAGGATGTTTTGAGCCCATCACCTTTTCAGAAACCGGTTCCTTGTCATCGCCCGAAGAAGCCGGACGAGGGCCGCTCGAGGAGAAACGAGGAGCGTGCCGCCAAAAGGGAGAGGAGGAGGAACTAGTGATGTTGAACTTGCTAAGTTAAAGTAGTTGTGTTATGTTGAACTACTCGGTGTTGTGTTGAACTACTCGGCCGGTTCCATGGATGTGGAACGCATGTTCTTTGCAAACCGTATTTCAGTTTGTATTGTAGTTTTTGAAGGTTCTTCGTGGCGAACCCACCTCATGCCTCCATGTCATGTCGCCCGGTTCCGTGGATGTGGAATGCCGGTTCTTTGCAAATCGCATTTCCGTTCGAAGTGTAGTTTTTGAAGGTTCTTCATGGCGAACACACCTCCTCCCTCCATGTCACGTTGCCCGGTTCCATGGATGTGGAACGCCGTTCTTTGCAAATCGCATTTCAGTTCGAAGTGTAGTTTTTGAAGGTTCTTCATGGAGAACCCACCTCCTCTCTCTGTGTCACGTCGCCCGGTTCTGTGGATGTGGAACATCTCTTCTTTGCAAATCGTATTTCAGTTCGTAGTGTAGTTTTCGAAGGTCCTTCATGGCGAACCCACCTCCTCCCTCCGTGTCACGTCGCCCGGTTCTGTGCATGTGGAACTCCGGTTGTTTGCAAATTGTATTTCAGTTTGAATTGTAGTTCTTATAGGTTCTTCATGGCGAACACACCTCCTCCCTCCATGCCACGTTGCCCGGTTCCATGGATGTGGAACGCCGTTCTTTGCAAATCGCATTTCAGTCCGAAGTGTAGTTTTTGAAGGTTTTTCATGGAGAACCCACCTCCTCCCTCCGTGTCACGTCACCCGTTCCGTGGATTTGGAACTTTGATTCTTTGAAAATCGTATTTCAGTTTGAAGTGTCGTAGTTCTTGAAGGTTCTTCATGGCGAACCATCTCCTCCCTCCATGTCAAGTCGCCCGGTTCCGTGGATGTGGAACTCCGGTTTTTTGGAAATCGTAATTCAGTTCGAAGTATAGTTTTTGAAGGTTCTTCATGGAGAACCCACCTCCTCCCTCCGTGTCACGTCGCCCGGCTCCGTGGATGTGGAACACCTGTTCTTTGCAAATCACATTTTAGTTCGAATTGTAGTTTTTGAAGGTTCTTCATGGAGAACCCACCTCCTCCCTCCCTGTTATGTCGCCCGGTTCCGTGGATGTCGAACGCCGGTTATTTGCAAATCGCATTTCAGTTCGCAGTGTAGTTTTTGAAGTTTCTTCGTGGAGAACCCACCTCCTCCCTTCGTGTCACATGGCCCGGTTCCGTGGATGTGAAATTCCGGTTCTTTGCAAATCGTATTTTAGCCTGAATTGTAGTTGTTATAGGTTCTTCATGGTGAACACACCTCCTCCCTCCATGTCACATCGCCCGGTTCCGTGGATGTTGAACGCCGGTTATTTGCAAATCATACTTCAGTTTGAATTGTAGTTTTTGAAGGTTCTTCTTGGCGAACACACCTCCTCCCTCTGTGTCACGTCGGCTGATTCCGTGGATGTGGAACGTTGGTTCTATGCAAATGTATTCAGTTTGAAGTATAGTTTTTGAAGGTTCTTCATGGCGAACCCACCTCCTCGCTCCGTGTCACGTTGCCCGGTTCCGTGGATGTGGAAAGCCTGTTCTTTGCAAATCGTATTTCAATTTGAAGTGTAGTTTTTGAAGGGATCCCTGGCCCCCTCCTCCCACTACTCCCGCCCTCCGCCGTCGGCGAGCGCCCCCGAATCTGGCCTCCGTGGTGTCGGCGGCGGCAGCGGGATCTTCTTTACCCACGCGGCCCTCCTTCTCGGGGCAGGAGGTTTGCGGCGGTGCAGCTCGGAATGCTGCGGCCCGACGACCTGGAGGTGGTGGCCGACAGTCGGAGAGGTGGTGGTACTGCTCCTTGACGGTGGCCAAGAGACATTTAAATTTCAAATTCTAACTTACGCAAAGAGACAACTAATTTTCTTTTTCTCCCAAATCCGTGCCAGCTATTTTGGTTATTACTTGAATCTAAAGGCTGCCAACTATATATTAATCACTGATAGCTAAGTATGTTGTAGTGATCAACTGAGTTGGAACAATATGGTATTGGCAACAATTTCTTCAGCATCAGCCTGCGTCATGGAGCCATCATTTTTAGCATCACCACCTCCAAATGGCTGGACATTTGCCTAGAAAAAGATGTGGTTGAACAAATCTTTGCCCCTTGGTTCGTAGAAGGAGTCTCAATTGCTTCGGCGAGCAGAATAACCAATTCCTGCAACCTAAGATTAGTTAGCTTTGAACTGTATGTCACTGCAAATAATATAGAGAGTAACAGAAGTAATCATGCAAGCAACTAAAAGCCTTGCACTATATGAAATAAAACTTTCTATCGGTCAACTAAATATATGGTTAACCCTGCGACAATTTTAGTCCAACGAACATAATCGATTTACTTCAATCGTATAAAGAAATGAAATCTAGTATTTGGACGAATGAAAAGGAAAAGTCGGGTTTGGGGCCAAATCAAATTACAAGATACAAAAATGTCTGAAAAAACAACACGTACATGCATTCAGGCTGGGAAGAGATCTTCCCTGGTATTCCATCAAACAGGTGCTGAGCACTTTGAACCAAATATCAAATCTCAAAGGCTTTAGCTAATGAAAAGTGGTAGATCACATTATGACGCTCAAATCTCACAGGTTCTGAGCAGTTTGAACATCCAGTTGCTGCCCTCCGACTTCTCCAGCTTGCCTTCCATGCTCCACGGGGCTTCTGTACAATAAAAAAACACATCTGCCGTATGAGGCATCAGTCCAGCAGCCGTAAATCATGGATTGTTGCAGCGTGGAAACTGAAGGAAAGCTAGCTGCAGGCTCGTCCACCCCTAGCGGATAAGAGCCATAGCAAGAAGTCAAACGACTCCACCGCGAGCAAGCAAAGCACGGCGACGCGCTGAACCAGCACTGACGTGTGGCGGCCGGGACCGGCTGCGTATCGTGCAGTCTGTTCAGTAAACGGTTGCATGTTTACTGTGCAAACGTCAAACTGAGGTCGGCTTACTTGAGGCAGCTACCAGACAGTAAGCATATTTCTACGAGTGTTGCACGGGTATTTAATTTGATTTTCTTCACAAAATTAATTTTTGAATTTGGTCAGACACATATCAATGTCTGCACACTACTAACGCATGTGATAACAATGCAAGTCCCATGTTGTATATTTTGTTTATTTGATAAATTACATCTTTTTGCAGGTGCCCATATGCCAACAGAGCTAGCTTATAATGGATTTAATTAGTGCATCCATCCAACGACTCTTCTAAAGTTGTCGTGCTTCAGAGTTCAGCCGGTTCGATGGCAACGGGCTCCGAGACGTCAACATAGATGAGCGGGGTGTGTGTTGGTCGAGTCCATTGGCTTGGAATTGACTACCGCCAGATGTCTCATTGCCACCATGCATTGACGAGTGTCGGAAAGGAGGATAAGCGGCAATACGGGCCAAGTGATGTGTTGAAATAAAGGGTGTGTACATGTGAGAAGTCTTGAGCTATATTTATCACACACTCAAGATATATGTTCTTTTTTATCTCCGTTGTAAAGCACGGGCAATTTTGCTAGTTAATCTAAAAATGTGTTGTATAGGGTTAATTATGGTGTGGTCATTAATCGTTGGCATGCCGTAGCGCGCCCAAGACATAATTAAGAAGGGTGGGGGTGGAGGAAGTTCCTGTTGTAATGCCTCGCTTTTGGCAAGTAACTTTGGCTTTAAGAGTATTTCTAGCCGATCGCTAAATCGCATTAGAGATTGAAAAAACCAATTTACACCTCTAAACCTGATCTAGCCGTTCCCCTAAAACCCATAGAGAAGCAAAAAATTTTTTTACTCCGAGCAGCCGCCGAGGAGTAAATTAACTCGCCCCCTTTGGTGCCGCTCACTCCACCACCACCATGTCGCCTTATCCACTCCCCTGTCGCCCATACACACTACGCGAGACCCATCTACGGGTCAACATTGCCGACTACGGCGGCCACGGCACCGAAGAAGGCGACGGCAGGAACAGCGACTGCAATATAGGCAAGGGCGGGCAGCGGCGGCAGAGGGGTCGGCAGGAGCATGTACGGTGACCTAGACGACGGCACAGACGCGTACCCTTGATCGGGGTCTGTCCAGAGCTGAGTGGAAGGAGATAGTTGAATAATCCGATAGCAATTGGAATTAGTAAGGTTTAGCTTCACTGACATTTAATTCTTTTATGAAAACGACACCGAGTTTCAGTTTGTATGTTTAAGTAGTATACTTCTTTGAATCCATTTTGTGTTCGTTTGCACCAGATTAGTTTTTACGCTTAAACTTTGTTGAGTAATTTTACTTCACTGAAACTAGCTTGGCGGTTTTTTAGGGGTCGGCTGGGTTGGATCAAAAAAATAAACATAAACGATATTAACACAAACGTATTAAAAAAAAACATCAGAAAACGCAGGGGTGCAACCGTGCAAGTACGTGAAGTAAATGGATTGTTAACTAGTATGCTAGTGTACTCACGGGAGATCATGATCTCTAGGGCTCACGGGTGCTCCTGTGGCGGCATGCAATCGTCTGTCATACACCCAGCTCGACATCACTATAAAAATGCCAACGTCAGGCACTGAAATCATTCAACATCCATTGGGCCAAACGCCTCAATCCATCACCCTCCTGTCGTCCGCAGTGCTGCAGTTATCAGCCATGTCCAGCGGTAGCTCCGCCTCGTCTCCGTTCGTGAGCAGCAGGAGAGCCCCTCTCCCCTACGTCCGGAACCCGCTGGAATACGAGCCAGCTGTTTTTTGCAGCTGCGGTGAAGGCAGCCCGCCTGACCTTGTGGACAGACGCCAACCCGGGCTGGAGATACCTGTCTTGCTCACGGGCGACAGTGAGCGCGCAGTTCATCTTTTTCCTGTCACGGGGCTTGGTCAATGAGCAACGACATGTATGAAAAGCCGAGCTTTGTGATGGATGCAGGTTTGCCGCCGTCCTCTCTGGCATTGGCTTGATCCCAAGCCGAGCCCGTACATGTGTGACCTTTTGGTGGATCTGCGCGACAAGATCTGTGTGCTGGAGGAGGAGAACGGCGTACGCGGACAGTCCCGCCTTTCGAAACAACAGTTCTGACCAGCAGCATGATCGGAGTTGGCGTTCCCATCTAAGCACCGCTGATTTTTGGGTGGTGCTATTCACTGTGGCTTCCTTGCCTCGCACATGTTGGTCGATTGATCTACTAGTACGCATCAAGGTTCATATCATTGTTTGCTTGCTTGTTCGATGATTTTAAGCTTAAACTAGCAGTGTTTGTCAAGAGGAGTACTAGTACTAATCTTGGAGACAACAAAATAAATTGGCTTAAAGCCATCCCTGGAGTTCGAGCGGATCAACTAGCAGTGTTCCATGTATACATATTTTTATATTAGAATAATATAGATGGTGGTATTGGCTTGGGTGAGTGCGTGAGCTGCTCCAAATGCAGACAGATATGGCCCTACATACACAGTCGTCTATGCTGTCCAACGGGGTCTAGTAAGAAACCGGCCAGGCAAGCACCAAATTAAACAATTCAGAGAATACATCAGCTAATATTTTAGTGCTGGGTATGATCGAGAGAGTTAATCTCAGTCAAAATTAATTCAACAGGCCATGGGAGCTGGGATGCTCCTCCTGTAGCGGCTACGCAACTCGTACTCATTTGGCCGCTGCTACATTTCGTCCTGTGTCCAGCCAAAAATTCTAAAGGAAGAAACAAGAATTATAGAGAAAAACCGAGAACTTTTGGAGCAGAGGGCATTGGCGGCAAAACAACAAGTACTACCTCATACAGATCTGCCACTATACTCCGGGCAGCCTTGGTGCAAGATGAGACCCCAAGCACCACCGCTTCCTCCACTGGTCCTCCTCCCATCGAGATTCTGGTCGCACCAAGACAGCCATAGATCCGATATCCATGGCGTCCTCCCTTTCAACTCCATGTTCCTTCTTCCACCGTCCACCCCTTGTCGGCATGGCGTCGGAGAAGAGGAAATGGAATGGCGGCTGCGTCGTCTCCTCCATCGGCTGGCCAGAGAGGGTCACGGCGTCTCCTCCACTAGCAACTTCAACAACGGCCAGGGAGGAGAGGAGGAAACGGATCTGGCCAACGCCGGGTCGGGGTGCGACCATGGAGGAGCAAGAGAAAGGGTTGACGGTGGGCTGGATGCTTGGATGTGATATGAGGTAGAGAGGACAGAGTAGGAGAGAGAGAGGAGGAGGAGGATCGATGGAGAGAAATAAACTTATGAATGGAAGACGGTTCTCCAAACACATCCCGGAACCGTTCGAGCCGAAGGCGAGCTAGTCCCTGCCTGTCCCTAACAGACGGGCTGCCATCGCCACAGCCTAGTGCCTACGCACTATTGTCCTCACATAGACAGCGTGGTCCATCTCTGTCTATAAGAGGAAATAAGCATCAAACGATGTATATCATGAAAATACAAATATGGTAAGGGGAAGCATGTCTCAAATTTTTCAAAAACGAGTGATCCCAAAGATCCATCAACATGGAACTTCTTCATGCGTTTTATACCGATATGACTTACGTGGCAATGCCACAAGTAGGTGGTACTATCATTACTATCTTATATCTTTTGGCATGAACATGTGTATCACTACGATCGAGATTCAAAAAACAATTCATTTTAGGTGCAAGACCATTGAAGGTATTATTCAAATAAACAGAGTAACCATTATTCTCCTTAAATGAATAACCGTATTGCGATAGACATAATCCAATCATGTCTATGCTCAACGCAAACACCAATCTCGATGGTAGAGGGAGCGTGCGATGCTTGATCACATCAAGCTTGGGAAAAACTTCTAACACATATCGCCAGCTCACCTTTAGCTAGTCTCCGTTTACTCTGCAGCCTTTTATTTCGAGTTTACTAACACTTAACAGCCGAACCGGTATCTAATACCATGGTGCTACTAGGAGTACTAGTAAAGTACACATTAACACAATGTATATCCAATATACTTCTATCGACCTTGCCAGCCTTCTCATCTACCAAGTATCTAGGGTAATTCTGCTCCAGTGGCTGTTCCCCTTATTACAGAAGCACTTAGTCTCGGGTTTGGGTTCAACCTTGGGTTTCTTCGCTAGAGCAGCAGCTGATTTGCCGTTTCATGAAGTATCCCTTCTTGCCCTTGCCCTTCTTGAAACTAGTGGTTTCACCAACCATCAACAATTGATGCTCCTTCTTGATTTCTACTTTTGTGGTGTCAAACATCGCGAATATCTCAAGGATCATCATATATGTCCCTGATATATCATAGTTCATCACGAAGCTCTAGCAGCTTGGTGGTAATGACTTCGGAGAAACATCACTATCTCATCTGGAAGATCAACTCCCACTCGATTCAAATGATTGTTGTACTCAGACAACCTGAGCACAAGCTCAACAATTGAGCTTTTCTCCCTTAGTTTGCAGGCTAAGAAAATTGTCGGAGGTCTTATACCTCTTGACGTGGGCACGAGCCTGAAATCCCAATTTCAGCCCTCGAAACATCTCATATGTTTCGCGACGTTTCAAAACGTCTTCGGTGCCTCAACTCTAAACCGTTTAACTGAACTATCACGTAGTTATCAAAATGTGTATGTCAGATGTTCGCAACATCCACAGACGACGTTCGAGGTTCAGCATACTGAGCGGTGCATTAAGGACATAAGCCTTCTATGAAGCAATGAGGACAATCCTCAGTTTACGGACCTAGTCCGCATAATTGCTACTATCAACTTTCAACTAAATTTTCTCTAGGAACATATCTAAACAGTAGAACTAAAGCGCGAGCCACGACATAATTTGCGAAGACCTTTTGACCATGTTCAGGATAATTAAGTTCATCTTATGAACTCCCACTCAGATAGACATCCCTCTAGTCATCTAAGTGATTACATGATCCGAGTCAACTAGGCCATGTCCGATCATCACGTGAGACGGACTAGTCATCATCGGTGAACATCTTCATGTTGATCGTATCTACCATACGACTCATGCTCGACCTTTCGGTCCTCCGTGTTCCGAGGCCATGTCTGTACATGCTAGGCTCGTCAAGTCAACCTAAGTGTTTCGCATGTGTCCCGAGGCCATGTCTGTACATGCTAGGCTCGTCAACACCCGTTGTATTCGAACGTTAGAATCTATCACACCCGATCATCACGTGGTGCTTCGAAACAACGAACCTTCGCAACGGTGCACAGTTAGGGGGAACACTTTATTGAAATTTTAATGAGGGATCATCTTATTTACTATCGTCGTTCTAAGCAAATAAGATGCAAAAACATGATAAACATCACATGCAATCAAAAAGTGACATGATATGGCCAATATCATGTTGCTCCTTTTGATCTCCATCTTCGGGGCTCCATGATCATCGTTGTCACCGGCATGACACCATGATCTCCATCATCATGATCTCCATCATCGTGTCTTGATGAAGTTGTCTCGCCAACTATTACTTCTACTACTACAGCTAACGGTTAGCAATAAAGTAAAGTAATTACATGACGTTTATATTGACACGCGGGTCATAAATAAATTAAGACAACTCCTATGGCTCTTGCCGGTTGTCATACTCATCGACATGCAAGTCGTGATTCCTATTACATGAACATGATCATCTCATACATCACATATATCATTCATCACATCCTTTGGCCATATCACATCACAAAACACTTGCTGCAAAAAACAAGTTAGACGTTCTCTAATTGTTGTTGCAAGTTTTTACGTGGCTGCTATAGGTTTCTAGCAAGAACGTTTCTTACCTACGCCAAAACCACAACATGAATTGCCAATTTCTATTTACCCTTCATAAGGACCCTGTTCATCGAATCCGATCCGATTAAAGTGGGAGAGACAGACACCCGCCAGCCACCTTATGCAACTAGTGCATGTCAGTCGGTGGAACCGGTCTCACGTAAGTGTACGTGTAAGGTTGGTCCGGGCCGCTTCATCCCACGATGCCGCCGAATCAAGATAAGACTAGTAACGGCAAGATAATTGACAATATCGACGCCCACAACTACTTTGTGTTCTACTCGTGCATAGTAACTATGCATAGACCTAGCTCTGATACCACTGTTGGGGAACGTAGCAGAAATTCAAAATTTTCTACGCATCACCAAGATCAATCTATGGAGTAATCTAGCAACGAGGGAAGGAGAGTGCATCTACATACCCTTGTAGATCGCTAAGCGGAAGCGTTCAAGTGAATGGGGTTGATGGAGTCGTACTCGTCATGATCCAAATCACCGATGATCCTAGTGCCGAACGGACGGCACCTCCGTGTTCAACACACGTACAGCCCGATGACATCTCCTACGCCTTGATCCAGCAAGGGGAGAAGGAGAGGTTGGGGAAGACTCCATCCAGCAGCAGCACGACGGCTTGGTGGTGGTGGAGGAGCGCGGGACTCCAGCAGGGCTTCGCCAAGCACTACGAGAGACGAGGAGGAAGAGGGGTAGTGCTGCGCCAACAGGGAGATTGAATTGTGTGTTGGGCTGACCCTTTGCCTCCACTATATATAGGGAGAGAGGGAGGGCTGCGCCCCCACCTAGGGTTCCCACCCCAAGGGGTGCGGCAGCCCTAGATCCCATCTAGGGTGGCGGCCACAAGGGTGAGAGGGGGAGGCGCACCTAGGGTGGGCCTTAGGGCCCATCTGCCCTAGGGTTTGCCCCCTTCCCCTATTGGAGGCGCCTTGGGCCTTGGTGGGAGGCGCCCTAGCCCACCTAGGGGCTGGTCCCTTCCCACTATTGGCCCATGTAGGCCTCCGGGGCTGGTGGCCCCACTTGGTGGACCCCCGGACCCCTCCGGTGGTCCCGGTACACTACCGGTGATGCCCGGAACACTTCCGGTGGTCAAAACCATACTTCCTATATATCAATCTTTACCTCTGGACCATTCCGGAACTCCTCGTGACGTCCGGGATCTCATCCGGGACTCCGAACAACATTCGGTAACCGCGTACATACTTTCCCTATAACCCTAGCATCATCGAACCTTAAGTGTGTAGACCCTACGGGTTCGGGAGTCATGCAGACATGGCCGAGACAACTCTCCGGTCAATAACCAACAGCGGGATTTGGATACCCATGCTGGCTCCCACATGCTCCACGATGATCTCATCAGATGAACCGCGATGTCAAGGACTTAATCAATCCCGTATACAATTCCCTTTGTCTATCGGTACGATACTTGCCCGAGATTCGATCGTCGGTATCCCGATACCTTGTTCAATCTCGTTACCGGCAAGTCTCTTTACTCGTTCTGTAATACATCATCCCGTGATCAACTCCTTGATCACATTGTGCACATTATGATGATGTCCTACCGAGTGGGCCCAGAGATACCTCTCCGTTTACACGGAGTGACAAATCCCAGTCTCGATTCGTGCCAACCCAACAGACACTTTCGGAGATACCTGTAGTGTACCTTTATAGCCACCCAGTTACGTTGTGACGTTTGGCACACCCAAAGCACTCCTACGGTATCCGGGAGTTGCACAATCTCATGGTCTAAGGAAATGATACTTGACATTAGAAAAGCTTTAGCATACGAACTACATGATCTTGTGCTAGGCTTAGGATTGGGTCTTGTCCATCACATCATTCTCCTAACGATGTGATCCCGTTATCAACGACATCCAATGTCCATGGTCAGGAAACCGTAACCATCTATTGATCAACGAGCTAGTCAACTAGAGGCTTACTAGGGACATGGTGTTGTCTATGTATCAACACATGTATCTGAGTTTCCTATCAATACAATTCTAGCATGGATAATAAACGATTATCATGAACAAGGAAATATAATAATAACCAATTTATTATTGCCTCTAGGGCATATTTCCAACAGTCTCCCACTTGCACTAGAGTCAATAATCCAGTTTCACATCGATATGTGATTAACACTCAAGGTCACATCCCCATGTGACTAACACCCAAAGAGTTTCGGGTTTGAGCATGTTATGCTTGTGAGAGAGGTTTCAGTCAACGGGTCTGCAACATTCAAATCCGTATGTACTTCGCAAATTTCTATGTCATCTTGTAGATGCAACTACTACGCTACATTTGGAGCCATTTCAAATAACTGTTCTACTTGGAGCTATTCTAAATTGTTGCTCCATTATACGTATCCGGTATCTCTACTCAGAGCTATCCGGATAGGTGTTAAGCTTGCATCGACGTAACTCTTTACGTCGAACTCTTTATCACCTCCATAACCGAGAAACATATCCTTATTCCTCTAAGGATAATTTAGACCGCTATCTGGTGATCTACTCCTAGATTACCTTTGTACCCTCTTGCCAGATATGTGGCAAGGCACACATCAGGTGCGGTACTCAGCATGGCATACCGTATAGATCCTATGACAAAAGCATAGGGGACGACCTTCGTCCTTCCTCTTTCTTCTGTCGTGGTTGAGCTTTAAGTCTTAACTTCATACCTTACAACTCAGGCAAAAACTCCTTCTTTGACTGATCCATCTTGAACACCTTCAAGATTATGTCAAGGTATGTGCTCATTTGAAAGTACCATTAAGCGTGAAACATTACTTTTAAAAAGAGTGAACCGGCTGGAGCGAAATAAAACGGGGTTACTTGTGTCGGTGACACGTTGGAAAACGTATTCATGGTCAAACACGCGGCTTTTCCTCTACGAGACTACGAAAAACGAATTCATTGTGCCACAGTTCCGTTACCAGTGTGAACGGTGCAGTACCGTCTTACTTTTTGCTAGATTAAAAATGACAGGACACGTCGCAGTCCAATTCCTAGTTTCATAAGGTGCCGAACCTTTGACCAGATATACAAAAATGGCAGTTCTTACGATGACCGTCCAGCACGCCGGACCAAGAACTTTTAGTATATTGCCACCGTTGGTCAATTTCGTAAGATGCCCGAAGTAGTTCCTGTCGTGGTTTGCATTTTTAGAAAGGCAAAGTTGCTCCTGTTCCGTGTGCGCATGCATAGGCAGAGAGTAGGTTGCCATCTTGGGGCCTGCCACTACATAAAGGTCCAGCCGACCATTCCTAATATCCTGTGGCGAAATTCAGTAATCTAGAAAATCGGAACCTTATCCACCTAAAAGTGCGAATCCTAAAGCCAACCAATGGTTCCGGTAACAACCACTGGAGCTAGTGTGGGTAGCAAATCAGTATATATGACTAATTTTCTATACTCCCGGAAGTATGTACTCCCATCTTCAATATACCCTGTAGACGCATTAATTATACCTCTTTATCATTCTTAATATACTTCATTGAATATTCTAGGATACCCCAATACGAGTTTTGTGGAAAAAAATATCATTTTTGACGTACTTTTTGCAATATACCTTTTCACATACGAACAAATCAGTATATATGTAAACCTTTAAAAATATGTAGACTCACATAATTTTTTTCATGAAAATCACTTTAAGGTATCTAGTAGTTAATAATGAAGTATATTAAAAATAATAAAGAGGTATAAAAGATTCATCTATGTGGTATATGAGGAGCGGGAGTACGTACTCTCAGGAGTATACAACCATTAGGACAAACTTTAACATGTGAGTTAGATAAATTAGATAAACTTGTGGTTTCATAATATATAGCAAACAATGGCTATATATTTTTATATATATGGAAAACATGCTTCACATGAAAGTTAATAGATATATAGGTTACATCCATATGGACATGCCTTTTTTTAAGAAATTCACTAACACTTCACATGTTTGTTTGAGAATCCAACACACATTTTTGGTAAGGGGAACCATTTTAATGGCATGCTAGTACCAAACAAAACATAAGTATATACGAGAAGGAAAGTTTATTCCTTTGTAGACCATTGTACAACTTAGTGCGAAATAAACTATTGTTTACTAGTAGAACGCCCGTGCGTTGCCACGGGCTCTAAATGTTTTTTATTGCACCTATGAATATAATGCATATTAAATTTTGCATGTATAGATTTTATCTGATTGCGCATATAATGTATATTATATTTTGGATGTAGAGAAAAGATAGCCTGCAACAATTAAAAAATAATTGAAATCCATCTCATCTGCAATGTAACTCGAAGATATATACATAGAGAACAATGATCCAAATAATTATATGTTACAAACTAAGATAGTTGATGTGATTAAGATATTACCTTACAACATCACGTATGTTGTCTTAAGCTTCATTTCCACGGTATTTTAGCATTTGTAATAAAAATTATTTCTCAACTTATAACCATCCTCCACAAGCAATATATATTATATGTCAAAAATAAAGCCTTGGAAGGATAAAGTACATCAAATGACATGTTTTAATGAAACATAGCCAACCTTTTTGTACCACAAAATCAAACTTCTTCCTTGAACCATTATTTTTGAAGTGCTTTCTCTTGACTTCTCTCTTCTATATGCACAAAAAACAATGGATCCAAAGATCAGAAGGATCTAGAGATGTTCATACCTAGAGGCAATAAGCAATTCGTTAGTCCACAACAACAACAAGTGCCAAGGCTCATGCATTTTAAGTCCATAATCCCAACCTACACCACAACCCAACAAACGTCGACATCTTCTTGCTCCACTAAGAAACATCTATAGCCGGACTTGGCAAATCTGACCCCTCAAATGTTTGCAAACGCGCCCGGGCGTGTCCGTGGACACTGACCGGTCACCCCTCAGAAAATGCATTCCACATCTGGATATATTAAATTAAAAACCTCAAATCCATAATATTACATGCAACGCGGCGATCTTTGACCGGGGCTTCGTCCGGTTTCGCTCCCGCCCGCCGGCTCCGCCTAGGCCATGTCCGACGCACATCTGGTTCTCCTGTCGTGTAGCCTTGAGTTCTTCCTTCAGTTCCTTGATTCTAGTCTTAGCCTTTTTCAGATCTATCATGTCGGCGCACATCTGGTTCTCCCGTCGTCGAATGTGCTGGTTTAACTCCTGGATAAAAGGTGCAATTGATCTATCCTTCCTGGTGCTGATCATCTCCCAGTGCTCATCTCGGCGCCCACAAATCTGGTAGATAGTATCCTTGAGATCCTTGCGGTAGACTTCTCCAATGCGTCCCATGGCGATGTGAGCTGCCATACTCTTTCCTAGACTCCAAGTTGGTGCATCAAAAGAAAACTCTATGGGCTCAGTGACTGGCATGAATGTCCTTCCTGGAACTTGAACTTGAATCATCTAGCGCTCTTCTTCAGGTAAAGTGGCGTTGTAGGTTCCTGTGAAGCTTGGTACTCCTATGTTCAGGTATCTAGTGACTTCCTTCAAGTGTCGCCCAAAGGGTGTATCTTCATCCGGTTGTGTGAACTTATTTCTTGCATCCGCCATCCTAAAGAGTAGAAAAGATGAGAGGTCAGAAGAGAAGAGAGTGAATAGTGATCTAGGTCTTTAGCTTAGTGGTCGTGTCCTACAGTCAGCGTGTGCTCTGATACCATCTCTGTAGCGACCAGACCTCAAACAGTCTGATCTCTGTCCTCCGGTGTCATCCCTGGATCAGTAATGCTGACACCACACAGTACTCGGAGGATTTATAGCAGAGTAGCAATCACACACTTATTACATCGAGTGTCTCAAAAGAGAACTTATTACAATAAATATGGCTAAAGGCCAGCTAATAACGATAACAACGGAAGGCTTGGAAGATAAGTGAGTCCATCAACTCCAACGGCATCACTGAGTATAGAACCACGACCTAAAAACTCCTTAATCGTCGTCTGAAAAGTCTGCAATATTAACGTTGCAGCCCGAAACGGGTCAACACATAGAATATGCTGGCAATGTAACACATAGAGAGTAATGGAATAAAACAGCTATACTATATGCATATTTGGCTGGTGGAAATCTCTACGGTTACAGTTTTGCGTAAAGCCAATCTTTCCCTACTTCAAAGGAATAAATTTATTTAATTATCATGGTAGTTGTTAAACATTGAGAATGGTTGACAGCATTCTCAATCCCAATTAAGCATCAACATTAAAACCCAACAATATTAATTTAGAGTAACATGTTGAGATTCACATGAAAATCCAAGTACTAGATACTCAAGATGTCCATACCCGGGGACGCGGCTAACCATGATTAGTTTATTACACTCTGCAGAGGTTTGCACACTTTTCCCCACAAGACTCGATCGCCTTCGTTTGGTTTCTCGCACTACATGGTGTTTGAGAAGACGGATGACCGAGACATAGTCTTTCAGAAGCGCTAGCACCTTACGATCGGGTAGACCGTACCACCTACATCCCCTACATCTGCTAGTCTACCACTGTAAGAGTTCGCACGACTTAGTCAACTATGCTAGAGCCCATAATTGCTTGTGGCTGCACACGGAAATTTCTAGTATGAATAGTCTCATGATCCCTTTGAGCCTAGGTGGCGGTCCAAAAGAAAACAGGCAAGTCCTGGAATACCCAGGTGCCTCAATCCATCCAGATGTGTGTTTAAGTTGCCACCTTAGATAAACCATTAATTAACAATCTCACATCTGTCATGGATATCACTCACCCAATCCACGTCTACTAGCATAGCATGGCATAATAAGCAAACGCAGAAGTAACTCCCAAAGATTTGATAATAACAGGTAATAGGTACTACCTCATCTACTTCCCATCCCACAATTTAATTAGATCATAATCATGCAATGTGTGAGGATTGATCTAATGCAATAAAACTGGGTAGTAGAAAAGGTATGATCAAAGTGTTACTTGCCTTGCTGATGATCCGCGAAACCTAACGATTCGAAGTAACAAGCGGCGCACTCCGGGTATTCTATCGCAGACAAACAAACAAGCATACAATAAGTACTCATCTAATGCACGGGTAAAACTCAAATAAGAGATCTAACCAGAAGGTTGAACTTAAGAACTCCGGTTGGCAAAAAGAATCAAATCGAACAAAGCAACGAAAGTCAAACTGCGAAAGAAAACAACTTCGTTCTACTAATCTGGATCTAAGGCAAATTTTATAGTAGCAAAAACTTGTTTAAGTTTATTAAACGGATAGAGGGTTTCGAGACGAAACTCTAGGCGCTTGAATCGCCTGATTCCGATAAACGAGCGAAAAATTATACTAAAACAAAAATCGGACCAGGAATCGCGATCAGAAAAATCGCGGATTTAATCCGAGAAAAAGAAAAACGACGAACGCTCGCTAGAACGAACGAACGGACGGACGCTCGCTAATTAAATAAACTGGAAAAATCGATCTATTTAAAAAAAATCGAAACTAGAAAAAAAACCAACGAAAACCGATTTTTTTTAAAACGTTGGCACGGAAGTCGAGGCGGCGGTGAACCTCGGCGGCGGCGGCGTCCGGCGGCGCGGCGACGGGCGGCGGCGGCGCGGGGGCTGGGGCGCGGCTAGGGTTTGGCTGGGGCTGGGCCTCCCCCGGCATATAAGGGCCCCCTCGGGCCAGAGTCCTAGTCGGACACGGCCCGTAGGTCGGTTCGTTTTTTATTATTATTATTCCGCTTGGAAGAAAAATAAAAATAAATACTAAACGGACTCCAAAAATTCCGATATAAATTTTCACGGGCTTCTAAAATCTAGCCGCACAAGGTGAACATTTATTTGGGACCTAAATGCAATTTTGAAAAACGCACATTTTTCCTAAATTCAAATAAAACACCAAAAAACTCTGAAATAAAATCTTATTTGATTTTATTATTAATCCTCAATATTTCTTTATTTTAGAAAAGTCATTTTATTCCCTCTCTCCTATTTTTGTAATAGAAATAATTGATGATAAAATAAATAAAATCAAATAATCCTATTCTCAAAATTTGAGAAAACTCAAATATGAAAATAACGAAATCCTCAACTCTCTCCGTGGGTCATTGAGTTGCGTAGAATTTCTAGGATCAACCAAAATGCAAAATAAAATATGATATGCATTGATGAACTAATGTAAAGCATTTTCCAAATTGGAAATTTGGGATGTTACAAACCTACCCCCTTAAGATGAATCTCACCCTCGAGATTCGGGTTGGCTAGAAAATAGGTGAGGGTGGTCTTTGAGCAAATCTTCCTCTTGCTCCCAGGTGGCTTCATCCTGTGTGTGGTGGCTCCATTGAACTTTGCAAAACTTGATAACCTTGCTGCGGGTAACTCGGCTGGCAAACTCGAGGATCTTAACTGGTTTCTCCTCGTAGGTCAAATCATTTTCCAACTGAATAGTTTCCAATGGCACTGTATCTCTCAAAGGTATGTCAGCCATCTCCGCGTGACATTTCTTTAACTGGGAAACGTGGAACACATCATGAACTCCTGACAATCCTTTGGGCAATTCCAACTTGTAGGCCACTTCTCCCATACGCTCCAAAACTCGATATGGTCCTACAAATCGTGGTGCTAACTTCCCTAACTCCAAAACGCTTTGTTCCCCGAAGTGGAGATACTCGAAGATAAGCTCTATCTCCGACTTTGTAAACTGTCTCCTTGCATTTAGAATCTGCATAGCTCTTCTGTCTGGACTGGGCTAACTTGAGCCTATTGCGAATCGGCTTCACCTTTTGTTCAGACTCTTTAATCAAGTCAGGTCCAAACAACTGGCGGTCTCCAACTTCGTCCCACGACAGCGGTGTCCTGCACCTCCTTCCGTACAAAGCTTCGAAAGGGGCCATCTTCAAACTGGTTTGGTAACTGTTGTTGTAAGAGAACTCTGCATATGGCAAATTATCGTCCCAACTAGATCCGTAATCTAGTGCACAAGCTCTCAGCATATCCTCCAAAATCTGATTGACTCTCTCGGTCTGTCCATCTATCTGTGGATGAAAATTTGTACTGAATTCTAGCCTGGTTCCCAAAGTTTCGTGCAATTGTTTCCAGAACTTTGAGGTAAACTGGGTTCCTCTATCTGATACGATACTCCTTGGAACTCCATGCAAACATACGATCCTGGTCATGTATATCTTTGCCAACTTAGCACTGGTGTAAGTGGTCTTTACTGGGATGAAATGAGCTACTTTCGTCAATCGATCGACTACAACCCAAATCGAGTCATAGCCTGAACGAGTCCTGGGCAATCCCGTGATAAAATCCATGCCTAGCTTATCCCACTTCCATTCGGGTATCGGCAATGGTTGTAGCAATCCTGCTGGCTTCTGATGCTCTGTCTTTACTTTCTGACATACATCACAAACTGCTACATACTCCGCAATATCCTTCTTCATTCCGGTCCACCAGAAAATATCTTTCAAATCCAAATACATCTTGGTATTTCCTGGGTGAATTGAATACGGTGAATCGTGTTCCTCTTGCAATATCAACTTCCTGATCTCCGAGTCATTGGGCACGTAAACACGGTCTTCAAACCATATGGTATCGTGTTCATCCTCACGAAATCCTTTAGCTTTTCCTTCGCTCAGTTTCTCCTTAATAGAGGCAATCTCCTTGTCAGTCTTCTGAGCTTCTCTGATTCTATCCATCAAAGTTGACTGAATCTCCAATGCTGCTACATAGCCTCTCGGAACTATTTCCAAACATAGTTCACGAAGATTTTTTGGCTAACTCCCTTGGTATTTCTCCCGTCATTAACGTATTGATATGGCTCTTACGGCTTAATGCGTCAGCTACTACATTAGCTTTTCCGGGGTGATAATGCAATTTCATATCATAATCCTTGATGAGCTCCAACCATCTCCTTTGTCTGAGATTCAACTCCTTCTGTGTGAAAATGTACTTCAAACTTTCATGATCCGTGTACACCTCACAATGATTACCAATGAGAAAATGTCTCCATGTTTGCAAAGCATGCACTACGGCTGCTAACTCCAAATCATGCGTAGCATAATTCAACTCATGAGGCTTCAATTTTCTTGAGGCATATAAAACAACTCTCCCTTCCTGCATAAGCACTGCTCCAAGTCCTCGACGTGAAGCGTCACAATACACCTCATAATCTTTGGTCTGGTCTGGCAAAATTAACACTGGTGAGGTAACCAAGCGTTTCTTCAACTCCTGGAAACTAGCCTCACATTCCTCTGTCCATATGAATTTGGTATCCTTCTTTAACAACTCAGTCATAGGCTTCGCAATCTTTGAGAAATTTTCAATAAATCTCCGGTAGTATCTTGCGAGTCCAAAAAAACTCCGGATCTCTCCAACTGTTGCTGGGGCTTCCCACTTGGTCACGGTTTCAACTTTAGCGGGATCAACTGCTATACCTTCTCCGGATATAACGTGTCCGAGGAATCCGACTTCCTTCAACCAAAACTCACATTTGCTGAACTTGGCATATAATTGATGTTCTCTGAGCTTTCCAAGTACCAAACGCAAATGCTCCTTATGTTCCTCTTCATTCTTTGAGTAAACCAGGATATCATCAATGAACACTACGACGAACTTATCCAAGAACTCCATAAACACTTTGTTCATCATGTTCATAAAATATGCAGGTGCGTTAGTCAGACCAAATGACATAACGGTATACTCGTACAGCCCATACCTGGTGGTAAAAGCTGTCTTCGGAATATCCTGTTCTCGAATCTTCAACTGGTGGTATCCTGATCGATCTTGGAAAATACCTTAGCTCCTTGCAATCGATCAAACAGATCATTGATCATTGGTAGTGGGTACTTGTTCTTGATCGTTACTTCATTCAATCCTCGATAATCAACAACCATCCTTAACGATCCATCCTTCTTCTCCACTAGAAGTACTGGCGATCCCCAAGGCGAAGAACTTGGGCGAATATATCCCTTATCCAGTAACTCCTTAATCTGCTTCTTAATTTCCACCAAATCCTTTGCTGGCATCCTATATGGTCTCTTTGATATTGGCCCTGTGCCTGGTAATAGCTCAATCAAAAACTCAATATCTCTATCCGGTGGCATGCCTGACAACTCTTCTGAAAATACTTCAGGGAAATCCCTTACCACTGGTACTTCCTCCTGCACAACTCCTATTAAGAAATTTACTTGAGTCCTCTTTGGCACATGCCGGGATACATACTTGATCCTTCTCCCTTGTGGGGTGGTAAGCAAAATTGACTTACTAGCACATTCTATATTTCCTTCATACTTTGATAACCAATCCATGCCTAATATCACATCCAATCCTTGGGATTCCAATACTATTAGGTCTGAGGGAAAAACATAGTTACCAATCCTTAATGGTAACCGATCACACCATAGACTAGCCACATACTCTGCTCCAGGTGAGGTTACTAATATGGGTGACCTAAGGGCTTGGGTTGATAGGTTATACTTATCCACAAATCCCCGTGAGATTTATGAATGCGATGCACCAGTATCAAAAAGAACGAGTGCAGTAAATGACTTAACCAAAAACTTACCTATTACTGCATCGGGCTGAGCTTCAACCTCCTCCACGCTAACGTGGTTCACCTGTCCCCTGTTGAAAGGGTTTGGCTTCTTCCCAGAACTTCCATTGCCATTTTGGCCTTCAGGACATTCATTGGCATAATGTCCGGTCTTCTGACACTTAAAACAAGTGACTTGGCTCAGGTCCTTCTTGGCTGGGGTTGATGGGTTGGTGCGGTTCTGGACGTTGCTTCCTCCATTGCCATTACCATTCTTGGTGCCATTGTGATTGTGCGAGCTACCTCCTCCATGGGTATGCTGAAAATGTCCTCCTGGTCTAGGGGTAAAACATGGCTTCTGCTGAGCTCCTGAATTGTACTTTCCTTGTCCATACTTCCTCTTGCGGTTCTCAATCTGCAGTTGCTTCCCTTCAATCATAAGAGCACGATCTACCAACTCCTGGTAGTTGTTGAAGGTTGCTACCATCAACTGCATGCTCAACTCATCATTCAGTCCTTCCAGAAACTTCAACTGCTTAGCTGCATCCGTAGCGACGTCATCTGGGGCATAACGTGCTAGTTTACTAAATTCCTCCACATACTGGCCAACTGTCCGTCCGCCTTGGCGCAAGTTGCGAAACTCACGCTTCTTCATGGCCATAGCTCCTGCTGAAACATGTGCAGTACGAAAAGCCTGCTGAAACTGGTCCCATGTGACAGTGTCAACTGGGAAAGTGGCTATGAAATTCTCCCACCATGATGCTGTGGGTCCTTCTAGCTGATGTGCAGCAAACTTCACCTTCTCCGCATCTGTGCATCCTACTGTGGTCAACTCCCTAATTGTCTTGCGGAGCCAATTATCTACTACTATCGGCTCGGTGCTACTGGAAAATACCGGCGGATTCAGCCTAAGAAAACGGGCTAAGTGGTCAACATGTGGTGGTGGTGGTGGTGGTGGGTTGTTGTTGTTCCCCTGATTCTGATTCTGGACTAGCAACTGCATCAATGTGTTCTGCTGCTGGATCAACTGGGTGAGCTCCGGTGGAAAGGCAAATCCGGGGTCACGTCTCGGAGGCATCTAAGGGTTTAGAAAAGATGAGATGTAAGAATAGAGGGGGCCTAAAGAGAAAACACTACCCATATGCACATGAGGCAAAAGCAAACAATTCACTTCAATCAATCAAACAAAGGCATACAATCGATCTATCTATCGCAAAAGTGCTCGGATACTATATTTACATGGTGGACTACTACTACTGATGAGGTGGTCTACTAGAAATATTCTTCAGTTGCAGACTCCATGATATCTGCTCCACCTTCATCAACATAGTCATCATCGCTACTATCTAGTTCCGAGTCGGTGCTGTCGATGATGATGTAGTCTTCCGGGCTAATCTCCTGGGGTTCTTCATCTTTATCTACCGGCGTAGGGCCTCCCATAAATATTAAAATCTTCTTGATCAGGTCGTCATTCTTCTCCACCAATACTTCAATTTCCTCTTCATAATCTTCACGTGTAGCCTTGAGTTCTTCCTCCAGTTCCTTGATTCTACTCTTAGCCTTCTTCAGATCTATCATGTCGGCGCACATCTGGTTCTCCTGTCGTCGAATGTGCTGGTTTAACTCCTGGATAAAAGCTGCAATTGATCTATCCTTCCTGGTGCTGATCATCTCCCAGTGCTCATCTCGGCGCCCACAAATCTGGTAGATGGTATCCTTGAGATCCTTGTGGTAGACTTCTCCAATGCGTCCCATGGCGATGTGAGCTGCCATACTCTTTCCTAGACTTCAAGTTGGTGCATCAAAAGAAAACTCTATGGGCTCAGTGACTGGCATGAACGTCCTTCCTGGAACTTGAACTTGAATCATCCAGCGCTCTTCTTCAGGTAAAGTGGCGTTGTAGGTTCCTGTGAAGCTTGGTACTCCTATGTTCAGATATCTAGTGACTTCCTTCAAGTGTTGCCCAAAGGGTGTATCTTCATCCAGTTGTGTGAACTTATTTCTTGCATCCGCCATCCTAAAGAGTAGAAAAGATGAGAGGTGAGAAGAGAAGATAGTGAATAGTGATCTAGGTCTTTAGCTTAGTGGTCGTGTCCTACAGTCAGCGTGTGCTCTGATACCATCTCTGTAGCGACCAGACCTCAAACAGTCTGATCTCTGTCCTCCGGTGTCATCCCTAGATCAGTAATGCTGACACCACACAGTACTCGGAGGATTTATAGCAGAGTAGCAATCACACACTTATTACATCGAGTGTCTCAAAAGAGAACTTATTAAAATAAATATGGCTTAAGGCCATCTAATAACGATAACAGCGGAAGGCTTGGAAGATAAGTGAGTCCATCAACTCCAACGGCATCACTGAGTATAGAACCACGACCTAAAAACTCCTTAATCGTCGTCTGAAAAGTCTGCAACATTAACGTTGCAGCCCGAAACGGGTCAACACATGGAATATGCTGGCAATGTAACACATAGAGAGTAATGGAATAAAACAGCTATACTATATGCATATTTGGCTGGTGGAAAGCTCTACGGTTACAGTTTTGCGTAAAGCCAATCTTTCCCTACTTCAAAGGAATAAATTTATTTAATTATCATGGTAGTTGTTAAACATTGAGAATGGTTGACAGCATTCTCAATCCCAATTAAGCATCAACATTAAAACCCAACAATATTAATTTAGAGTAACATGTTGAGATTCACATGAAAATCCAAGTACTAGATACTCAAGATGTCCATACCCGGGGACGCGGCTAACCATGATTAGTTTATTACACTCTGCAGAGGTTTGCACACTTTTCCCCACAAGACTCGATCGCCTCCGTTTGGTTTCTCGCACTACATGGTGTTTGAGAAGACGGATGACCGAGACATAGTCTTTCAGAAGCGCTAGCACCTTACGATCAGGTAGACCGTACCACCTACATCCCCTACATCTGCTAGTCTACCACTGTAAGAGTTTGCACGACTTAGTCAACTATGCTAGAGCCCATAATTGCTTGTGGCTGCACACGGAAATTTCTAGTATGAATAGTCTCATGATCCCTTTGAGCCTGGGTGGCGATCCAAAAGAAAACAGGCAAGTCCTGGAATACCCAGGTGCCTCAATCCACCCAGATGTGTGTTTAAGTTGCCACCTTAGATAAACCATTAATTAACAATCTCACATCTGTCATGGATATCACTCACCCAATCCACGTCTACTAGCATAGCATGGCATAATAAGCAAACGCAGAAGTAATTCCCAAAGGTTTGATAATAACAGGTAATAGGTACTACCTCATCTACTTCCCATCCCACAATTTAATTAGATCATAATCATGCAATGTGTGAGGATTGATCTAATGCAATAAAACTGGGTAGTAGAAAAGGTATGATCAAAGTGTTACTTGCCTTGCTGATGATCCGCGAAACCTAATGATTCGAAGTAACAAGCGGCGCACTCTGGGTATTCTATCGCAGACAAACAAACAAGCATACAATAAGTACTCATCTAATGCACGGGTAAAACTCAAATAAGAGATCTAACCAGAAGGTTGAACTTAAGAACTCCGGTTGGCAAAAAGAATCAAATCGAACAAAGCAACGAAAGTCAAACTGCGAAAGAAAACAACTTCGTTCTACTAATCTGGATCTAAGGCAAATTTTACAGTAGCAAAAACTTGTTTAAGTTGATTAAACGGATAGAGGGTTTCGAGACGAAACTCTAGGCGCTTGAATCGCCTGATTCCGATAAACGAGCGAAAAGTTATACTAAAACGAAAATCGGATCAGGAATCGCGATCAGAAAAATCGTGGATTTAATCCGAGAAAAAGAAAAACGAGGAACGCTCGCTAGAACGAACAAACGGATGGACACTCGCTAAATAAATAAATCGGAAAAACTGATCTACTAAAAAAACCGAAACTAGAAAAAAAATTGACGAAAACCGATTTTTTTTAAAAACGTTGGCGCGGAAGTCGAGGCGGCGGCGAACCTCGGCGGCGGCGGCGGCGTCCGGCGACGGCGGCGCAGGGCGGCGCGGCAGCGGGCGGCGGCGGCGCGGCGGCGCGGCAGCGGGCGGCGGCGGCGCGGCGGCGGCGGCGCACGGCGCGGGTGGCGAGGCGGCGGCTGCTAGCGGCGGCGCGGGGGCTGGGGCGCGGCTAGGGTTTGGCTGGGGCTGGGGCTGGGGCTGGGCCTCCCCCGGCTTATAAAGGCCCCCTCGGACCAGAGTCGTAGTCGGACACGGCCCGTAGGTCGGTTCGTTTTTTTTATTCCGCTCGGAAGAAAAATAAAAAGAAATACTAAACGGACTCCAAAAATTCCGAAATAAATTTTCACGGGATTATAAAATCAAGACGTACAAGGTGAACATTTATTTGGGACCTAAATGCAATTTTGAAAAACGCACATTTTTCCTAAATTCAAATAAAACACCGAAAAACTCCGAAATAAAATCTTATTTGATTTTATTATTAAATCCTCAATATTTCTTTATTTTGGGAAAGTCATTTTATTCCCTCTCTCATATTATTGTAATAGAAATAAAATCAAATCCTATTCTCAAAATTTGAGAAAACTCAAATATGAAAATAACGAAATCCCCAACTCTCTCCGTGGGTCATTGAGTTGCGTAGAATTTCTAGGATCAACCAAAATGCAAAATAAAATATGATATGCATTGATGATCTAATGTAAAACATTCCAAATTGGAAATTTGGGATGTTACATATTTCATACCCAAGAAGAATCTGAAAGTATTAGTCATTACAAGAAAATGAATAGAGCTGCTATAATAGCATGCTTATGGTTTTCAGAAACTCAACATTCTCGGTTTGTGATCTGCTATACAAGTAACATTGCGATTTGTCACTATGGTGAATCCATTATTTGGCACACTTCTCTTCCGTGCAAATTGTAGAAATGAAAAAGGGCGTATGAGGTAGAAATGCGAAAAAGGAGTAGCTAACAAAGGGAAAGGGGAAGGGAAAGTGAGAGGAAGGTACACACATGCATAATACAGTTACAGAAAACTTCAGAATTGTGTGTTCCCTCCGTCTTCTTAGTTAGACATACAAAATGTAAAGATTAACACCATTCATGTTTCAGTTAATGTCTAGTCCTCAACAAGGAGTATCATTTTGAGCATATAAAATTTCATGGATACGTGTCCTTACAAGCTAAAAAATTGTTTTTGATACATGGAAGTGGCATTCGACCATGTACCCAGAGTGCTGCCCCAGTAGACAGGAGCTCTTTGTATACTTATTAAGGGCAGGCTTTCTTTAGCAGCAACACCTGAAAGCTCTGTAACAAAAGAGTCTAGCTTGTAACTTGAGAGCACTACTCTATGGTTAGATACTTGGAGGCTTTCTTTATTAGAAATTGGAAATGCTTAACTACCACAAGATTAAAAATAGAGGCAGCCCGGTGCATATAGCTCCCACTTGCGCAGGCTCGAGGGTTTAACTGGTCTAAATAGTGTTACAAAATTTATACCCAATTTCATGAATGGAGAGTGTAGTTAACATGTGCACAAATATGATGCACTACATAATTTAGTCAGGCTTAAATATGAACACGAAAAGGTTGGAAAGGACTTACTAAAAATTATTACACTGCAAAATTCATGGCTGGCAGAACCATGCTTCGGTTTATATAGAGAAATTTAATAGACCAAACATATTTTTTCTCCAAGTTGTTTCTACTTTTAAAAAAGTGATAGACACTAACGTAGCTCATGTTTATCTTATGTAGAAGGAAGCAGATAAACGCTATGGGCCAATGGCAGCAAAAATTACCAGCACCTAAAAATGTTGAAGCTACATACCACACATTGTACACTATCATACACTCATGGATTATGAGTCCAAGGACGATTAGTCTATGAGTCTCAACCTCAGAACGACTCATCGACTCGTAAACCTTGCATACACTTCAGAGCTATCACCCTCCATGTGACCCGTGGATATGCAATATGAAAGAGACGAAGGAGATCTTCCTAGGAGACTTAATGAATATGTCTGACTTTGGCTACAACCATTTCTCTGATTTCTTTGCTTTTACCTCATTCACACATGTCATGGCGGCACAACCAGTAATAATCTTCCCAGATATAAAAAACGATACAGGAAAGAGCTTTATCCTTCTCATGCATGATTCTTCCTGACAAAATAGAAACAAAAGGCAAATCCGTATCTAGTGATAGATAATGCCACATTACAATTAATTATTCTTTAAATGCCAGATGATACATGGTACTACCAACACGTTTACAACATAACAGAAGGTATTGTAAAAATTCATGTGAAGATTTCCTTTCCCCAATGGTATATGTCAATAGAAAATTGCATAAATGGTCGTTGTGAGGAAATAAAGCCTATGGTACATCTGATCTGGTTACCTTGATCTTCCATCGGACAAGATATCTTCACCATCTCCACCACCTCTCTCACAGCCTTCTCATGCTTTGGTGCAACTGGCCATGCCCAGCTTCTCATCATCCTTCCACCAGAATCCTTTCCATCCTTTCCAAGGTGCCTGGCTAAGGAGGCTAAAAATTGCACTGTTAAGCACAAAACATACAACAATATAATTGAACCTAAGAAGCATGATGTCTGCATAACTTACTCTCACCATGTTTGTCAAAACTACCATAATACTAATGTGTGGCCAATCAAAAACCTTGGTTACCTCTTTCCATGATCAGTGAGAAGGTCAATATGTACTCAGATTATTTTTTTCATCACTGCATCATTATGAACCCTTTGTTCTTTGCATGAAGAAAGCTATTGGCTTTAAGAACACTGCAATCTGGTGTTGTGTTGTTCAGTCGAAATTGGAAAGTGTTGTGTTTCAGCTCTGTTCATGCATCATTGAATCCAACAAATAACATCAAAGAATCCAACAATCCAAGCAATGTTCATACATCATTGAATAACATTGAAAATAGGAACCTAGAGGATGGTAGAGGAAGAACAGACCTTACAGTTGCAAGGGCCAGAGTTACTTTGGTAAAATTCAGCCTCCGTGCAGTGCATCTCAGGTTCATAGTATGCAGTTGTGTAACTTCAGTGTCCAAACTAGTGTTATATAATCTGTTAATATGGAGAAATTATAGAAAAGCTCGAAATTTCAGACGGAGGTAAACGAATAAATGGATCTTCAATAGCTATGCTAGTTGGTGCGATTCAAACTGATCATAATTGCATATAAAATTGGATTAGGCATTCATATCAAATCAGTTACAATTCATAAGAACCATGGATGATTGCCAAAGTGATGAATGCCAATCCATGAATGGGCAGACACTAACAACCCAGATCAGAGATTGGTGCAGCCTTCCTTGCTAATTGTATGGTACAGAATTACTGCTTGCTTCAACCAATTCGCGTAGTACAGCTTTGTAAGACATAACCGAAGAATGAAGAATCAGTTTAGGTACGGAAGGTGGATGATTTGCTTCTCCTAATTAGCATAATACAGATTTCCATATCTTACCCGAAGAAGGAAGAACAGGCTATTTAATCAGGTCCGACCGCATTGAGAACGAAAGGGAAACTTCGAACAGATTCAGAAACCACTTTACTAACTCAAATGAAAGGAAAAAAATGCATGATGGGGATGAGGTTCTTGAGCAGAATGGCACATAACAAATACACCACATTGTTTTTATGCATCAAACCTGACACTCACAAGTCACAAAATACCACTCAGTCATAATTCTAAAATGTAATAAAACTATGCTTAGAATATATTTTTATGGTAAATCTAACTATGGTGTTCCAGTTGTATCAGTACAATTATATAGCTGGTGAAGCAAATACTATATCTTAAATTTGAAGCTGCAAAATAGAGGGGCTGTTTGGACTCTCTCCACTCTCCAACTCCACGCCGGAGCGGAGCAGGATCTAGTTCTAATTTGAGGAGTGGCTGGAAGGCCGCTCTGCTGGCTCCGCTCCGTGGCGATTTGCCGAACAGGGCCAGAATATCATGATTGCCATGAGATCCGATAATGAAAGGTCAATTATCATAATCTTTTCATATATATGTACTAAGTGGTACTCAAGGTATGGTGTCACTGTGATAGCTCACATAAAATAATTTGATTAAATAGTTGCAAGCTAAAGAAGTTTAGACCATATTAAATAATTTAGTTAAACATTTACATGCAAAAGAGTTTCAACCGTTACCACTTAATCTTGTTATATCGGCAGAGTTGGAACTCCACTCCTAAGTAAACAGAGACAACCGAGTTAAACATCACAAAAATATATCACATCTTATCAATCTTGTGGATCTGAAGTTTTGAAACCAACTTTGGGATACTGAAACTTGCGTGCTGTAAAATCTACAGAAGAAAGTTGAAACAAAGCAACAATAAATGATAGAAGAAAGAGAGGCATATACCAGAATCGAAGTAGATGGCACGTATTTAATTTTTGGTAGTCCCTGACCAGACATATTTTGTCCTCGCTTTATAGGCTATCTTCCCTTCGTTTCTGAAAGTTTTTGTAATAAGGAGAAGCTGTGGCTGCCCTGCTCCTGCTATAACCGTCGCCACTCCATGCTCTTCTTTGTAACAAGATGATACGAAAGATATATCACTTAGATTATTTTTGCTCAAAGTAGTTCCCATAATATATCAATGGCGTCAACACTGCTATAGACATGAAGGTCTTAAACTACTACTTTCAGATCTACTGGAGCAAGGAAATCTTGAATAAGATACTTTATTCAGCTTCAGCAGATTTGAGGAGCAAAAATGGTCAATGAACAAAAGCTACAACAGGTGTTTCCCTCCTTTTAAGGGTTACTAGATAACATCAGGCAAATGTCACTATCCTTTACAAAGCAAGCATGCCTATTTTTTCTGATGAAACTGATATGTATATATCTCTTAAGAAACTGCAGCAGCAGGTACAGATATGAAACATTGGATACCTCAAGAAAAGATGATGTTTCATGGAAGCCATCCGGTGAATCCCAAAACTATAAAGCTTTTAGCCTTCGGTAGAAGTTTTTTATCTTCGCAATAATGTTGACATCTTGCACAACTCCTTCTGAAGCAAAAATAAAAAAATTATGTGCCAAGCACCATAGCTAAGTCTTTATACAAGATAATTTTTTTACAATTCTATGCAGATTCTGCTACCAACAAGCCTATAAACATGTTGATGAATATTGCATCTCTCAACTCAATGTCTAGATTAACGGTTGGAACTGGATTAATCCATAAAAAATCCCCCAAAGAATAACGAATGTTAAAATAGAACCTGACAAAGGGAAGAGTAACAGCTAAGGTAAGGGATTAACATAGTAATGTAATATGGAGAACCATCACCTCAAAATCAGATACCGGGATTCAGAAGTAAGCAAGAAAACGATCACCTCAAATTCAGATACCTGGTTTCAGAAGTAAGCAAGTATTAACAAAGGCACGAATAATGGCAGAGGAGAAATTGTGATCATATGACAATTGTGATAAATCATCACATTTACGGTTCAAATCAACAAAAATTCCAAATCACTTGATATTGGCTACCAACTCTCAGTTAACATGGCAGCAGCAGCAAACTATGGCAGAGGAGAAATAATGGCCTCCAACATGTTCAGATCATGAAGAGAAAAGACTTTTTTGTGGGAAGAGAAGAGAAAAGACTGCCTGAGCATGGCCCGAATAGAGAGAGGGAAGGGAAGGGCCTTCCATAGCGAGCCATGGCCTGCACGCCCGCCATGGTGCTCCTCCGTCACACCCGCAGCCTGCAGAAACCAACCGCATGGATCAAATCAAAAAATCCAGAAGAAGAAGATGAGCTGAGGGGAGGAGAGGCGAGGGGAGGAGGATGGAGGGCGTCAGTACCTTTGATGTCTACGTGTTGCAACCCTTCACCGACGTCGATGTCCACCACATCAGCAAGCACCGAGAGAAGGCCGCCGCCTCCGCCGTCGTCGCCCCATCCCCATCCATCCATGGGTGGGTGTTGGTCTAGAGTTTCATCCCCATCCATCCATTGGTTGGGCCGGACTATTTTTTGTTGACACGGATGATATCTTAAATAAAACTTCCTAGACTATTACCTCAAATACAAGCTCCTTTCATTCATATTTGTGGAGCACTTCTCAAAAGATACCAAAATCTGAATGTAAATAAATCACAGTATTTAACCTATTTTATCTTCTTGGCAAATGAAAGTATAGCTATAGCTTTGTATCAAAAGTGACAGAAGAATTCAATAGCAGTACATTAACTGAGACCTCGGGTATGGGAGTGTTTCTGTCCAAGTACACACACACAGAGAGAGATATATCTTGGGAGAATATTGCCTTGAGGCAAGCAGATAACAAATTATAATTTTGACAAGCATGTTGGTTGATATTTAAACAGGGTAATAAATAAACCAAGATGTGAGACTATTCTATGGTGTACCTAATCAAAAATAAAATCCTTTATGATTTAGTTGTATATATGTAACTGTAGAAAAAATATTGACATCCGCAAGAGATTAAAAAAAGCACCATGTCATACCTACACATTAGTACAAGAGATGAAAAGGAAACCTATAAACTAAGAAGATTTCCACAATAAACAGAAGAAGCTACTACTGTGCATTATATCCCACAATTAATTTATGATGCTAGCGAAGCTGTACAGGATCCCAAAAGGAAACCTATAGTATTAAGTGCAGACTTCATCTGAATAGCCTTGCTTGTTCGCTATTCCTAGTTATTGTGCAGACTTTAATCCTAATTTAACCGACCTCATCCGGGTCTCGAATCAAATGTAGCACAGCTCAAAGAGCCGCAAATCTAAAAATATACTAAAGAGTCGCCGCTTTCTTTGCTTCAGCCTTCCGCCCTAAAATATCAAGCGCCCATTGCCCTGAACATTAGTACAAGAGACGACTTTGAATATATCTTCCTCCCTAAAGATATATTCAATGTTCTGCTTGCTTCAAGCTCTAAAAACAACACGGACGCCACAACACATGATAGTGAGGATGGCGGCGACGGCTGTCAGCCCGCGTAGCCTAGGCTACAGGGTGAAAACAATGTCACGACGCACGAGGACAGTGAGGCACGGGCACTCTGGTTGGGGCTCGACAGTGTTGAGCAGCCTGGATCTGAGAGAGATGGTGCCACAGAGAGGAGATGAGTGATCACGGCGCCCAACCGTGGCCTGGGGCAAGGCCTTGACCGGCGTGCGTGGGCTGGCGGCGGCGCATGCAAAGCAGGCGGCGTGCCTGGGCCGGTGGCACCTGGAGGGCTGCTGCCGTCGCGGAGGAGCAGCTGTAGGCGAGGACTGGAGGAGGTGGGGAATGGGGTGCGGAGAGGCCGGCGGCGGACACGTCTCGGTGCAGCGTGCATCCTGCCGTCCCTCGTCTCTTCCCTTGTGCGGCGGCTAGGGTTTGCGGAGGGAGAGCAGCCTCGTTTGTGCGAGGGGGCTTCGCTCCCTGGTTCATGCGATGGGTTGTCAGTCGTTTTTTTTCTTAGGTGCAAGGGAATCGTGGAAGGTGGGAGGAGGACCGAAAAAAATCTACGATGGTTAACCTACGAAAAAAACCCGGACGAAAGTGGTGGGACGAAAATTGACCGGCGGAGACTACCAACTGCTCCATTAGGAGTAGAGATTTTTTGTGATCACATACACCCACCGGCACATGAACATCCTCGTGCCCGGCTGCCCGCACTCGTGCATGCGGCTATTAAGGCGGTCAATGATGCACTTGTCACCGAGCACCTTCGTACCAACCATACCCGCCCAGACCTGCTCCAAACGCCCGAGCGGGCTGCTCAGTCAATGCCCGGATGAAAAAATGGCACCCAACCGGGCTTCCCATAACCGGTCCAAACGTCCGGACTGTCCGACACTTCTCAGTCCATATATGGGGTGGATATGGAGACTCCCCGGATGCGCCCGGACATGCCCCGCACGTCGAACCAGGCCTGCTCTGGCCCACTTTGAGCCCACATAAATTGGACCCAATCCACTCCGGACGAAACCATAACAGCATTCCTCTCCCTCCCACAGTACCAAGCTCCTTTCCGACGAGCTTCAGTGATCTCTCCATGGTGGACACTGAATTTGACTCTGAGATGCCCCGATCCAAGGACCGTGAGCTCATGTCTTACAACCACAAGGAGTAGGGCCGTCTGTGCTGCTCTCCGACGCTCCCGGGAGGCTTGTGCCCTCCCTTGATCTTCCGTGATCCAGCGGGCATCCGTTGCCCAAATGACACTTGGCCAGTGGATCTCAATGCGTTACAAAGGCCTCGCCGATACGGTGACCACCGCATGGGGCAACACCACTGTGCCGACGGAACATTTAGGTGGCACCTTGCCTCCGCACTGTTGGGCGCTGAAACGGAGGCCATATGCGCCTCCATGAGCCGCCACCAATCGGAAAAGGAGGCGCGACAAGCCCGCCGGACGAGACTGCTGGCTCGTCTTCGGTAGCCCTCGAGCTTCGTCGGACGAAGCCCTTCGTGCCCGCATAGCCGAGATAAGACGAAGGTGGGAGGTGAAGAAGATGACAAAAAAGCAAAGTTGGGCGGCCCGTGCCATGGTCGGACTGCCCTAAGGACGAGGAGAATGCTGAAGGAGATTTTCTACCTGTCTTTGTAGATGCACTTGCAACGTCTTATATTTAGGGTTTAGGGATATTTTGAAGGAAATATGCCCTAGAGGCAATAATAAAGTTATTATTTATTTCCTTATATCATGATAAATGTTTATTATTCATGCTAGAATTGTATTAACCGGAAACATAATACATGTGTGAATACATAGACAAACAGAGTGTCACTAGTATGCCTCTACTTGACTAGCTCGTTGATCAAAGATGGTTATGTTTCCTAACCATAGACATGAGTTGTCATGTGATTAACGGGATCACATCATTAGGAGAATGATGTGATTGACTTGACCCATTCCGTTAGCATAGCACTTGATCATTTAGTTTGTTGCTATTGCTTTCTTCATGACTTATACATGTTCCTATGACTATGAGATTATGCAACTCCTGTTTACCGGAGGAACACTTTGTGTGCCACCAAACGTCACAACGTAACTGGATGATTGTAAAGGTGCTCTACAGGTGTCTCCGAAGGTACTTGTTGGGTCGGCGTATTTCGAGATTAGGATTTGTCACTCCGATTGTCGGAGAGGTATCTCTGGGCCCTCTCGGTAATGCACATCACTTAAGCCTTGCAAGCATTGCATCTAATGAGTTAGTTGCAGGATGATGTATTACGGAACGAGTAAAGAGACTTGCCGATAACGAGATTGAACTAGGTATTGAGATACCGACGATCGAATCTCGGACAAGTAACATACCGATGACAAAGGGAACAACGTATGTTGTTATGCGGTCTGACCGATAAAGATCTTCGTAGAATATGTGGGAGCCAATATGAGCATCCAGGTTCCGCTATTGGTTATTGACCGGAGACGTGTCTCGGTCATGTCTACATTGTTCTCGAACCCGTAGGGTCCGCACGCTTAAAGTTCGATGACGATTATATTATGAGTTTATGTGTTTTGATGTACTGAAGGAGTTCAGAGTCCCGGATGAGATCGGGGACATGACGAGGAGTCTCGAAATGGTCGAGACGTAAAGATCGATATATTGGACGACTATATTCGGACATCGGAAAGGTTCCGAGTGATTCGGGTATTTTCGGGAGTATCAGGGAGTTACGGGAATTCGTATTGGGCCTTAATGGGCCATACGGGAAAGGAGAGAAAGGCCTCAAAGGGTGGCCGCACCCCTCCCCATGGGCTGGTCCGAATTGGACTAGGGAGGGGGGGCGCCCCCTTCCTTCCTTCTCTTTTTCCCTTCCCTTTCCTTCCCTCCTACTCCTACTACTTGGAAGGGCTCCTAGTTCTACTAGGAAAGGGGGAATCCTACTCCCGGTGGGAGTAGGACTCCCCTAGGGCGCGCCATAGAGAGGGCCGGCCCTCCCCCTCCTCCACTCCTTTATATACATGGACAGGAGCACCCCAAAGACACAACAATTGATCATTGATCTCTTAGCCGTGTGCGGTGCCCCCTTTCACCATAATCCTCGATAATATTGTAGCGGTGCTTAGGCGAAGCCCTGCGACGGTAGAACATCAAGATCGTCACCACGTCGTTGTGCTGACGGAACTCTTCCCCGACATTCTGCTGGATCGGAGTTCGGGGATCGTCATCGAGCTGAACGTGTGCTAGAACTCGGAGGTGCCGTAGTTTCGGTGCTTGATCGGTCGGGCCGTGAAGACGTACGACTACATCAACCGCGTTGTGCTAACGCTTCCGCTTTCGGTCTATGAGGGTACGTAGACAACACTCTACTCTCTCGTTGATATGCATCACCATGATCTTGCGTGTGCGTAGGAAAATTTTGAAATTGTTACGTTCCCCAACAGTGGCATCCGAGCCAGGTTTTATGCGTTGATGTAATATGCTCGAGTAGAACACAAGTGAGTTGTGGGCGATATAAGTCATACTGCTTACCAGCATGTCACACTTTGGTTCGACGGTATTGTTGGATGAAGCGGCCCGGACCGACATTACGCGTACGCTTACGCGAGACTGATTTTACCGCCGTGCTATGCACACAGGTGACTAGCGGGTGTCAGTTTCTCCAACTTTAGTTGAACTGAGTGTGACTACGCCCGGTCCTTGCGAAGGTGAAAACAGCACCAACTTGACAAACTATCGTTGTGGTTTTGATGCGTAGGTAAGAACGGTTCTTGCTAAAGCCCGTAGCAGCCACGTAAAACTTGCAACAACAAAGTAGAGGACGTCTAACTTGTTTTTGCAGGACATGTTGTGATGTGATATGGTCAAGACGTGATGAGATATAAGTTGTTGTATAAGATGATCATGTTTTGTTGAAGTTATCGGCAACTGGCAGAAGCCTTATGGTTGTTTCTTTATTGCATAAGATGCAAGAGCCAAATAATTGCTTTACTTTATCGCTATGCGATAGCAATAGTTGCAAGAGCAATAGTTGGCGAGACGACCATGTGACGACACATTGATATAGATCAAGATGATGGAGATCATGGTGGCATGCCGGTGCCGATGGAAATCATGACGATGCTTTGGAGATGGAGATCAAAGGCACAAGATGATGATGGCCATATCATGTCACATATTTTGATTGCATGTGATGTTTATCTTTTATACATCTTATTTTGCTTAGTTCGGCGGTAGCATTATAAGATGATCTCTCACTAAATTTCAAGATAAAAGTGTTCTTCCTGAGTATGCACCGTTGCCAAAGTTCGTCGTGCCCAGACACCACGTGATCATCGGGTGTGATAAGCTCTACGTCCATCTACAACGGGTGCAAGCCAGTTTTGCACACGCAGAATACTCAGGTTAAACTTGATGAGCCTAGCATATGCAGATATGGCCTCGGAACACGGAGACCGAAAGGTCGAGCGTGAATCATATAGTAGATATGATCAACATAGTGATGTTCATCATTGAAACTACTCCATCTCACGTGATGATCGGACAAGGTTTAGTTGATTTGGACCACGTGATCACTTAGAGGATTAGAGGGATATCTATCTAAGTGGGAGTTCTTAAGTAATATGATTAATTGAACTTTAATTTATCATGAACTTAGTCCTGGTAGTATTAGCATATCTATGTTGTAGATCAATAGCTCGCGTTTACCTCCCCTGTTTTATTTTTGATATGTTCCTAGAGAAAACTAAGTTGAAAGATGTTAGTAGCAATGATGCGGATTGGATCCGTAATCTGAGGTTTATCCTCATTGCTGCACAGAAGAATTATGTCTTTGATGCACCGTTAGGTGACAAACCTATTGCAGGAGCAGATGCAGATGTTATGAATATTTGGCTAGCTCAATATGATGACTACTTGATAGTTTAGTGCATCATGCTTAAACGGCTTAGAATCGGGACTTCAAAGACGTTTTGAACGTCATGGACCATATGAGATGTTCCAGGAGTTGAAGTTAATATTTGAAGCAAATACCCGAGTTGAGAGATATGAAGTCTCCAACAAGTTCTATAGCTAAAAGATGGAGGAGAATAGCTCAAGCAGTGAGCATGTGCTCAGATTGTCTAGGTACTACAATCGCTTGAATCAAGTGGGAGTTAATCTTCCAGATAAAATAGTGATTGACAGAATTCTCTAGTCACCATCACCAAGTTAGTAGAACTTCGTGATGAACTATGATATGCAAGGGATAACGGAAACGATTCCCAAGCTCTTCGTAATGCTGAAATCGACGAAGGTAGAAATCAAGAAAAATATCAAGTGTTGATGGTAGACAAGACCACTAGTTTTAAGAAAAGGGCAAAGGGAAGAAGGGAAACTTTAAGAAGAACGGCAAGCAAGTTCCTGCTCAAGTGAAGAAGCCCAAGTCTGGTTCTAAGCCTGAGACTAAGTGCTTCTACTGCAAAGGGACTGGTCACTGGAAGCGGAACTGCCCCAAGTATTTGGCGGATAAGAAGGATGGCAAAGTGAACAAAGGTATATTTGATATACAGATTATTGATGTGTATTTTACTAGTGTTCATAGCAACCCCTCGGTATTTGATACTGGTTCAGTTGCTAAGAGTAGTAACTCGAAACGGGAGTTGCAGAATGAACATAGACTAGTTAAGGGTGAAGTGACGATGTGTGTTGGAAGTGGTTCCAAGATTGATATGATCATCATTGCACACTCCCTATACTTTTGGGATTAGTGTTGAACCTAAATAAGTGTTATTTGGTGTTTGCGTTGAGCATGAATATGATTTGATCATGTTTATTGCAATACGGTTATTCATTTAAGTAAGAGAATAAATTGTTGTTCTGTTTACATGAATAAAACCTTATATGGTTACACACCCAATGAAAATGGTTCGTTGGATCTCGATCGTAGTGATACACATATTCATAATATTGAAACCAAAAGATGCAAAGTTAATAATGATGGTGCAATTTATTTGTGGCACTGCCGTTTAGGTCATATTGGTGTAAAGCGCATGAAGAAAATCCATGCTGATGGGCTTTTGGAATCACTTGATGCTTGCGAACCATGCCTCATGGGCAAGATGACTAAGACTCCATTCTCCGGAACAATGGAGCGAGCAACAGATTTGTTGGAAATCATACATATTGATGTATGTGGTCCGATGAATATTGAGGCTCGTGGCAGGTATCATTATTTTCTGATCTTCACAGATGATTTGAGCAGATATGAGTATATCTACTTGATGAAACACAAGTCCGAAACATTTGAAAAGTTCAAAGAATTTCAGAGTAAAGTGGAGAATCATCGTAACAAAAATAAAAGTTTCTACAATATGATCGCAAAAGTAAAATATTTGAGTTACGAGTTTGGCCTTCAGTTAAAAACAATGTGAAATAGTTTCACTACTCACGCCACCTGGAACACCACAGCATAATGGTGTGTCCAAATGTCATAACCGTACTTTATTAGATATGGTGCGATCTATGATGTCTCTTACCGATCTACCACTATCGTTTTGGGGTTATGCATTAGAGACAGCTGCATTCACGTTAAATAGGGCACCATCTAAATCCGTTGAGACGACACCGTATGAACTATGCTTTGGCAAGAAACCTAAACTATCGTTTCTTAAAGTTTGAGGTTGCAATGCTTATGTGAAAAAGTTTCAACCTGATAAGCTCTAACCCAAATCGGAGAAGTGCATCTTCATAGGATACCCAAAAGAAAATGTTGGGTACACCTTCTATCACAGATCCGAAGGCAATATATTCGTTGCTTTGAATGGATCCTTTCTAGAAAAGGAGTTTCTCTCGAAAGAAGTGAGTGGGAGGAAAGTAGAACTTGATGAGGTAACTGTACCTGCTCCCTTATTGGAAAGTAGTTCATCACAGAAATCTGTTCCTGTGACTACTACACCGATTAGTGAGGAAGTTAATGATGATGATCATGTAACTTCAGATCAAGTTACTACCGAACCTGGTAGGTAAACCAGAGTGAGATCCGCACCAGAGTGGTACGGTAATCCTATTCTAGAGGTCATGTTACTTGACCATGACGATCCTACGAACTATGAGGAAGCGATGACGAGCCCAGATTTCGCGAAATGGCTTGAGGCCATGAAATTTGAGATGAGATCCTTGTATGAGAACAAAGTATGGACTTTGATTGAATTGCCCAATGATCGGCGAGCCATTGAGATTAAATGGATCTTCAAGAGGAAGACGGACGTTGATAGTAGTGTTACTATCTACAAAGCTAGAATTGTCGCAAAAAGGTTTTTGACAAGTTCAAGGTGTTGACTACGATGAGAGTTTCTCACTCGTATCTATGCTTAAGTCTGTCCGAATCATGTTAGCAATTGCCGCATTTTATGAAATCTGGCAAATGGATAAACAAAACTGCATTCCTTAATGGATTTATTAAAGAAGAGTTGTATATGATGCAACCAGAAGGTTTTGTCGATCCTAAAGGTACTAATAAAATATGCAAGCTCCAGCGATCCATCTATGGACTGGTGCAAGCATCTCGGAGTTGAAATATACGCTTTGATAAGTTGATCAAAGCATATAGTTTTATACAGACTTGCGGTGAAGCCTGTATTTACCGAGAACGCTCCGGAGGATGAGAGTTGCCAGGAGACCTCATCCGCTCCCTGGCCAGTGGTGTCCTGGCCTATCATGTCCAGAATCTGGTTCCACTCTACTTCCTCGTGAGGAAGAAGCGCTCGGAGGAAGTTTACTGAAGGGGGTGAGGTCCGGAGTGCCTCACCCACCATCAGCTCCGTGTTTGCAGCAACCTGGAAGGCAGCAGGATGGCTCTGCCACAGCGGAGAGGTGCCAATCCAGGCGTCTAACCAAAACCGAGTGGACTGGCCATCCCGGACCTGAAACTTTGCCCCTAAGGTGAACGTTGGTCGCACCGCTTGGATCCCATTCCAGAATGGGGATCCCGAGCGTTTAGCAGAGAAAACGTTACTATTCAGAAAATATTTAGCTTTCAGGAGATCAGCCCAAAGCCCCGACTCGTTTTGGGCTAGTCTCCACCACCAACGAGACAGTAGGGCTACATTCATGAGTTTTGAATTTAGGATCCCAAGACCACCAAATTTCTTTGGGCGGCATACCGCTACCCATTTGACAAGGTGGTACTTCCTCTTAATTCCGGTTCCTTCCCAAAAGTAACGGGAGCGGAGCGTGTCCAGTTTAGCGTGAACCCCATCCGCTAACAAGAACATTCCCATGGTGAACATTGGCAAAGAAGAAAGGCTAGAGTTAGTGAGAATAAGTCTTGCCGCAGAAGAGATAAACCTCCCTCGCCACGGGCTCACTCTACCCGCGACCTTTCCATATAGGGGTTCCCACTCCTTAATGGAAATCCGGCTATGGGAAACCGGCAGGCCAAGGTATTTGATTGGCAGGCTCCCTAGCTTGCAGTTTAGCAGATTTGCCACTCTCGTACTCTCTTGATCATCCATCCCCATGGTTATGACCTCGCTCTTAAGGAAATTGATTTTGATCCCAGATAAGAGTTCGAATGCAAGAAACAATAGCTTGATCGAGGCAATACTAACGTCGTCAGGCTCAAAAAGAAGCATCGTGTCGTCAGCGTACTGCAGGTGCGTAACCCCGCCCGGAATCAGATGGGACACCAACCCTTTGATTTGCCCTGCCGAGCGAGCCTTAGGCACCATAGCAGATAGAGCATCGGCAACAAAATTTAAAACAAGCGGAGACACGGGATCCCCCTGTCTCAGGCCTTTTTTGTTATGGAAGAATCTGCCCACCTCACCATTAATCGAGACAGTCGTTTGTCCACTATTAATCAGGTTCATGATATGATGTACGAAACCCGCGTCAAAACCTTTTTTCAGGAGGACTTACCGTGCAAACTCCCAGTTTACACTGTCATAGGCTTTCTCAAAATCGAGCTTGAGCAGCACCCCTTGCTGCTTTTTCAATTTAAGCTCATGGACTATCTCGTGGAGGGTGATAGGGCCCTCCAGAATGTTCCGTCCTTTGAGAAAAGTCGTCTGACTTCTAAGAGTAACCCGCTGAGCAACAGGTGCCAGGTGGGTCGCGTAGGCTTTGGCGCAAATCTTGAAGGGCACGTTGATCAGCGTGATGGGTCTGAAAAGTTTGATGCAGTCAGCCCCTTTGACCTTTGGAATAAGGCTAATGACCCCGTAGTTGAGGCGAGAGACATCTACCATTCCTAATGCAAACCCATTCACGATATCAAGGAAGATGGGTCGAAGCATTGGCCAGAACCTACAGAAGAATTCGACAGGCCATCCATCAGGACATGGGGCCGTGCCTTTCTTCATACCCATTAGGGTGGCGTCAACTTCTTCTGGGAGAAACGAGAGCGCCACGCACTCATTCTGCTGCGGGGACACCTTATCCTGGGGATCCCACAAATCCTCATGGATACTAAGCATTTTCTCGTCCGTCGTACCTAATAGACCGACAAAATAGTCGTAGATGTGACAAGCAATGTCACCCTGAGAGAGAAGGAGGCCCTGATCTGACTGTAGACGGAGGATCGAGCTCTTACGCTTCCTACCGTTAGCATAAGCGTGGAAATCAGCTGTGTTAGCGTCACCCTTCGTCACCCACTTTATCCCGCCCCTACGGCGCCAGTATTCTTCCTCCGCGTGCAAGATCGCAAGAACCTTGTGCTCCAAGTCATATCTATGGGCCCACTCAGCTTCCGAGAACTGACGCTCGTCGGCTTGAGCGTCCAGGGCCGCTAACTCCTCAGTCAGCCTGCCGCGCTCACCTTTTTGAGAAGCTACCATGATTGGCACCCCACCCACGCAAAAAGGCATGCAAAGCCGTCGCGGCCGCCGACCAGCATTCGACGAAGCCCCTTTGGGGTCCCAGGTGAGACAGAATCTGGGCCTAACGATCGTGAACCATCTGGATGAAGCCCTCTGCTTCAAACCAGGCAGACTCGAAGAAGAAACGCTTGCTATGCTGGACTCTCTCCTCCCCTGAAGAAAAGATAAGAGGGACGTGGTCCGAGCCAATACGAGTTTCAGCCACTAGCGTACATAACGGAAACATGACCTTCCATTCCGGGGTGAAAAACACCCGTTCTAGCCCGCTTCGGACCGGTGCCAGCTGCTTATTGGTCCAAGTGAACCTGGCTCCCGTCCGGGCCACCTCGCGAAGAGCAGCAGACGTAATGGCGTTGTTGAACATGAACACCCTTGTCCAGTCCAGCCGGTCGTTATTTTTATCCGCACCCGAACGGATCAGGTTAAAGTCGTTGCCCACCACCAGTGGTAGATTAATCGAGCGCTTGGTCCCAACCAAGGCCGTAACTTCGGCCAAAAAATCCACAGAACGAGCGTGATCCGCAGGGCCCGTCTGGGCTTGCTGTTTCCTTCGACGAGTACGGCTCCCACCTGGGCTCTCCATCCTTGGCTACCATGGTAGAGTCGGTGCTCTCTGGGGACTTGGCGGGCGCGTCCCAAGCCTCTCCGGCGGCTACAGGCGGCGTGGAAGCGGGATGCGTGCTCAATGTCAACTCGGCCCCGACCCCTCCCTCGGGCCGCCAAGGCTCGGGTGGATTGGGCAGATCTCAAAAGAAGACGGCGGGCCGGAAGCCGGCGGCAAAGGCGTGTGCGGCTGCGGTTTCGTCGGAGCTCGGTGGTGATTTGGGTGCGACACTGGTGTCGGTGGGAGCAGGAGCGAAGGCAAAGCGATCCAAGGCGACCCCGGTGCCGCAACGTGCCCCGAGCGCACGGTCCAAGGCCAAGCTGGGAGACCTCTCTTCGCTGGAGAGCGCGCAGCTTCGCATTGCCGACAAGAACCTGGAGGTTTCAGGTAATCCTCTCCCCTCATACAAAATTTTGAATGCTTTTTGGGACGCGCATTTTTCAAAAATTTCGGATGATAGTGGAGTTGTTTCTTCTCTCCCCCGTGGTGAGATTCTATCTCTAGTCCGTGTGTGAGAGGAGGCGCAAGCGGCACTTGCTGCTGCTGCAGTTCGTTGTGTGCTTGCGCCCTCATCAGGGCTGGTTCCAGCAGGGGATGGAACCGCCTCCTGCCCCGATGAGAAAGCAGAAGCTAGGGATGCTTCTATGCTTCCTTCTTCCAGCCGTGCAACGGCTCGGAAACGGGTGGCCAAAGCGGTGACCTCTTGTGGGGTCCAACTGCGTACTCGTATTATTTGATTCTATGCGTTATCTTTTCTAGAACATTAGAGGTTGTGGTCACGAGGGCCGTCGAACACAGCGTAGGGAATATATGGCCAAAGAGTGAATAGACGTGGTTGCGTTTCAGGAGACTATCAAAGCTGATTTTTCCTTCCGTGATCTGCTTGCCTTTGATCCCCTTAGTCGTTTTGATTGGCATTGGCTTCCCTCATCTGGTCACTCGGGTGGGATCCTGATGGAATGTAACAGAGACATTCGTGAGGTGCTGACTTGGGAACAAGGCATGTTTTACGTCGCTGCCACGATTAGACACACGGTTTCTAGACTTATTTGGGTAGTAGTGTATCACGTGGGCTCACCTCATAGAATATATGTTCTTCGTGGTATCCAACAGCCGCAGTGCGCTAGTCCTCTGTCAGCAGGCATCGCCACGAGCTTCATCTTTTGAGTCTTGATTCAAACATGCATCGGCCAGGCAACAGTGCGCGTCTCTGAGCCCACGCGATCTGCCATCGACGCACATGAATAAGAGCAGCATGCATGCATGCATGACATGACGTAGCCACAGTAGAACATCGCTTGGTTCAGTCCACAAACTACAGCTCCAAGTGCAATGCAATGCACCCAGACCCAGGAGCCCAGGGGGACAGATCGCCTCTATAGTCTGCTGCTGCGTGCTCTCACTGTGGATCGTTTGATTTTTCTCCTAAGGGCTGGAATGCTGTTCTGCTCCGGAGCGGCTGCAGTGACGCAACGCGCGCACGGCCAGCGACACCTGACCTGACCAGACGACTACACGGCTAACACTGTGGTGCGTACAAGCCTGACGGCGAGGTGTCGCTCAGCGGCGGCCAAATGGCCCCGAAACTCGTGCATGATCGCAGGCCTGACTGACCGGGGCACCGATCGACAGCCTCGACCAGGTTTCCGAGGGCATCTCGACGCATGCATGCATGCCGTACGTCTTTGCCTGTCTAGATTTCACACGAACGAGCGAACGAACGAACCCGAGGAGGACGACGACGGGCGGGCTGGTCAAGGCGGGGGTCGACCGATTGGACGCGTCGGACGGGCGGGCGTACGTGCACCGAGGTAGGGCGACGAGAGGATCCGCTGCGGAGGATCTACGAAAATCTCGCGGCGCTGCCTGCTTTGCGACCGTGGACTCTACTGCGTACTGGCAGCGGAGAGCGACGCACTACGCACCCGCGCGCCTCGTCCCGTCACCTCACCGCCGGCCCGCCGGCCCCGGAGACCAGACAAAGCATGCCGGTGCGATGCCGCTGCCTTTCCCTCCCGACTCCCGTGGTCCGGCGACTGTGCGTGCACACGGCGCGCTGCCCCTGTAGTGAAGCCGCTCGTGCGATCCCATGCTTGTGGTGCGGCTGTTGGATAAGTATTAATCTTCAGTTGTAACAAACTGAAAGAGTAAAAGACTGCCCTCCTAATTCTAACTGTCGATTCTAAAGTGCCGCCAAAGGCTCCGAAAGACCGTCTACCATCAGTGGCCGCCGTGAAGGCAGTGCCAAAGGCTCGGGTCAGACAGCCATCACCCATGGACAGCACCATGACTATGGTTAGTATCTAATCTTCCGCATATGTATTTTAGCATTCTAAATAAGAGGTCAAGATCCTATTCATGTTAACCCAAAGGTTTTATTCTAACAGCTTCTAGGTTTTTGCTCGTAGCGGTGACGTGAGGAAGAAAAAGGTGTCTGAGTGAGGTGAGCTGCCGCTGGCTGCCTAGCAGGCTAGAGAATCTCCTTTTAACTGAATATCGTGGCAGAGTTTTCTGGCGAGACATTCGCTCTCTCTGCAATGACAGTAAAAAATGAAACGGGGTCCGTGTGTTTGATTGCACGGCTTGGACTGGACCTCCTCTGTACTGTAGCACCGGTGTATCCTCGAAAAAAAAATTATATGAGACCAGGTCTCACGGTTAGCAGGGAAAACCCGCCTTGATGGATGACACGTCTCGCGTGAGACCTGATTATCCTTCAGAGTTTTTTGTAAGACCTGGTCTCACGGAATTCACGGAATTTACGCAGCCGCCGCCATAGGGATCGCTGGGAGGTTGCGTTACTGATACTGCTACTAAGATCAGAGTTCAGAGGGCCACTCTTTACGTACGCATCCTCCTGATTGATTGGTGATGCCCTCGCGACGGGACCCTACCGCCTCATCTACAACGCCATTGCCTCCTACGGTGAAACAAGTCCCAATGATATCATGTGCATTGTCACCTCTACTGCCTCTGCACCCTACTCACACAGCCATGTACTCCCCCAGTACTACTCACCTACCACTCTCTGTCATGCGTTGAGTTTACCACTGACCAATAATTATACAGTATCAGCAGTGCCCACTTTCTAATCGCCACTGTTAACCCAATGATTGGCGCCCATGTTACCGAGATGTCTGTCGTGAAAGGCACCGGTAAAAAGCCAGCGAGCACGCAGCTTTCTTTCCTCCACCTCGATCCGTCGCCAGTGGATCGCCGGTGCCGGTGCGTGCTGCCCCTTTCACCAACTAATCGAGTAAAGCTGCTCCGTCACAAAAAAGGTTAGCGCACCAAAGCCTTCGTTTTAGTTTGACACTGTTTCATAAGCAAGCCGTGCTGTGATGAGTTGTACTACTAGCAGGCGTGTGTAAGATGATTAGCTGAGCGAAAAAGGCAGGGTTAGATCCGGCACTGCAGCGAGCTCCTCATGCAGTCCGCTGTCGGCAAATATATGTTTCTGCAAGTAAAACTACAAATTCCACCATAGCCAACGATCGCTAATGATATGATACGATCCGATCCGATCCCATCGGCGGGGCCACGCGGGAGGCGTCTGTCGATGACGAGGCTTCGGAGATATTTTTTCCGCAAATACGCAAAGCTTGGTATCATTGCATTGATAGAAGTAATAGAATGAGTATAGATAAAGATACAACACAGACTGGTCAGCGGCGCGCCACTAGTCACCCGCCGGTTCGCCGAGTTGCTATACGCCGGCGCTGCCACTGATAAGATGGCCGCCCGCGGAACCCGAGGCAATCATTGACAAGTGGGGAGTTCAGAAAAAAAATTCAGAGTTCATATCTCGTTTTCACGGCGGGATCCGTACAGCGAATCGTCAATGTTTTTTACCGGCGAACTGACGGGCGTTCAGTAATAGAAGTACGTCCAGTCTACGGTCTTCCGTAATAAAATCGTCGCCTGACACAGACCGCACTCCGCTCACTCCTTCATTGATCCCTTGCTCGTCGTCATTCATTCATTGATCCCTCCGTTTGTTTGTGTGTGTGTGTTCATAATCACTGCTTGCGCCGTAACTACTGCTGCATGCCGTCCCGCTGATGCAGCGCAGGACAAACAGTCTTTGGCTTCAGTAACGAGTTGCATTCATGCATGCACGCACCATGCATGGCGACTGGTCAAGCCGAGCTTGCTTCTGTCCTGTTTTCTTCGCGGGTTGCTTCTAGCCAGGTCGGTGCTTGCTTAAAGTAAGCGTAGGGGTTAGGGGATGGTTGGGACAAAGGCACTGCCATCACATACAAATATACACTATCACACAGACGAAAGGTTCCAGATCTGGGATTCAAAACGGAGTTGTAAACCGATTGGCAGGCACTGTGCTGCGTTTCCTTTTGTCAAAGAAAGATGCCCGCGAGATGAGATGCATGACAGACAGGTGTTCGACGGAACAGGCGGCGACATCCCCATACAAAATTCGGCTTCGTTTCGGTCCCTGAAGTCTGAAACTCCAAAGTATGGCAGGAGTAAATTAGCCTTTGAGTACCTGGCAAAGTTGGGTGTCGCTTTGCAGAGAGAGAGAGAGAGAGAGCATTAGTAAGTCTAGACTAATGCATGGCTTCAACATCTATACCGCTCTCTCTGGTGATTTCGATCCGTCCATGAGACAATGACACACCAGCCAGTGGAAGCAAGCTCAGCTAGCTAAACACCTCTCGGAAGGATATCATCTTTTATCAGCTCAAGGACAAGAGAAACGTCAGAATTAGGATTACCGCGATCCTTTTTTTTTCAAACAGCGAGCCTCCTCGTCGATTTCATCAGTGAAAGCGCCACAAAGCTTTACAAAGTTCAGATGATCCGGCGTAGTCCGAACCTACTACGAACTCTTTTAGAAGTTTTCCTTTTTCCCACATATATACAGGAACGGGTGCAGCGAGGATGAATCATTTCCTTTTCCTGTATGAGAAACGAGAGCATGAACATCAGGCACGGAAGACAAAATCTTTCCCGTTTTCCCTCCGCCGCTGAAATAAATGCTTGGGAGTTGGGACTAACAAAATTCAGAGCCCGGTCGCCACGCCCACGACTGATGTCGTCCCAAAACATGGAAGGATCACATCCAACAGTGTTTGTTCTTCTATTTCTTTTCGTGGGTAACAGTGTTCCTCACGCCACGAACACAGATCGATAAGACATTGTGGCACGCGGTTGGTATTGCGATGATGTGATTTACTATGACGAATCGACATGCCAGGCGACGGAGGTTGCAGTGTCGATTCTGCCTGCCTGCGGGTACAGTGAGCCACGTCCCCATGCACCCTATTTTCCTGGTCGACTGTCCAGATATACCCAATAAATTCAGATCTGATTTGTACTCAATGTGGAGAAAAGAAAATGTTGTAATTCAACAACCTACTCCCTCCGGTCTTTTTACTCTGCATATTAGGTTTGTCTGAAGACAATCTCATCCAACTTTGACCAAGTTTATACAAAAAATTATTAATATTCACATAACAACACATTTATTATTAGATCCATCTCAGAATATATTTTTCATATTATATTTATTAGATGTTATAGATGTTAATATTTTATAATATAAATTTGGTCAAATTTAGCGAACTTTGACTTCAGACAAAGCTAATGTGCGAAGTAAAAAGGACCAGAGGGAGTATGTACCCGCCAAATTATTGCCACAGATTGCTCGGAGACTCGAGGAGTTTGGTGAGGCTACACTGATGCGTGTGTTTTTTCTCCGGTACTCAAGTCGTGGCACGACGATTTTGCATGCACGCAACCAGCCACACTCGGCTTCCGGACAAACACCGAAACACGTTTCAAATTCTCAAGGTCGCAACGGATATGATAAAAGAGGGGGATCGGGATCCCTCCCATGATGCCTGTGATCGAGGAAACGGGTGCAGAACAAGCCAAATCCAAATCGACAACGAAGCGCGCACGCACGAACACAACGCCATGGATTACTCGACACAAGGAGGACAAATGATTCGGTCAATCCCGGCCGCGCGCGACACTCTGCAGCCGCACAGATACATACGCGGTCAGAGAGAGAGAGAGGAGATGCCGATGGAACCGGCGGCGTGATCGCCGCGGTAAACATGCACGGGCCGCCATGAGGCTGATCGATCGCCTGCTGCGACTTGTTTATCAGAGGGAGCGCCACGGCCATTGTTCAGGCCAACTCCAACGCAGCCCCCGAATGGTCCCGCCGCATTCATCTGGGACGGTCTAACGTGTAACCCCATCTTTAAGTTGCGTCTGTTTTTCATCCGATTCGATCCATTTCTGACACATAGTTGAGGGAGCTTTGCAGCCGCACGAACAACAAACAGATGGGCACGCGGCGTCTCGGCATCGGCCTCGGGAGTTGGGCCCGTGTGTCCGACCGTGCAACCACCTCCCACCGACCCTAGTCAATGTGCACGGTTGGTTGGCCCGCAAGTTAGCCACCCAAACGGCCCCAACCACGTCCCTTTTTATGGCGAAGCCGTGGACTTCCACTCCACATCCACTTCTTCGTCCCTATCCACTTCCTCACCATTGTCCCCTTCACTGAAGATAGCAAACGATAGCCGCCGTCCACCTCGCTTCCCGCCGGCCATGGGCTTCTGGAAGTGGCACCTCGGCAAGAAGTGCTAACACGACCGCAAGCGCGGGGACGTCGTCCGCCTTGTCCGAAAGCGCGGCTAGCCACTCCACCTCACCGGCCTCCTTCTTCATCTCCCCGCTGCGCGACCGCGCCACGCTTCCAGCCCTACGTCAAGGTCGAAGTGTGCGGCCGGTACTGCGAGACCGGCACACCACTGCCGTGGTCAGATGCCCACCTCCCCAATGGGTGGCATCTGAGCCCGGATTGGGTGCCCATTCCACACGTCCTGGTGTCCGGCTATGCCCGCCTCCAGGAGATCGCCCGCCGTCGCGCCAGGATTCCGCACTAGCTCATCTCTGACTGCAGGCATGCCATTGACTCGCCCCTCTGAGACACATGGTTGCAGGACAAGCATGACATGCGTTGACAAACCTTTTTTGCCGGGCGAACCGTGCTCCTCATGTGCGTGCAGCAAGCCCACCAAGAGTGCGCGGCCTGACGCGGACGCCGTCTCCTTCCCCGTCGCCGCCACCACCGCAGCCTCCCGCCATGACAACCGAGGAGGAGGAGCGGCTCCTGCAGGCCGTCATGGAGGACTCCTAGCAGGAGTACATGCGCCAACAGGAGGAGGAGTGGGAGGGTCTGAAGGAGATGCTCGAGCTGTCGGCCTCCGGCGATGTGTACGTCAAGCAATAGGACAAGGAGGAGCCGACGGAGGAACATGAATGGGCGCCGTGCTCACCTCCAGTCGCACCGCCGCCCCTCCGCCTGCATAGCATGCGCCCGGCCCGTACCGGGGCCCGCTGCCCCACCTCTGGACGCCCCCACTGTAAATCGACCTGACGAGCGACGACGAGGATGGTGGCGCCTGAAGACGTCCCGCTTGCCTTCCTAATTTTTGTAATCGTATTATTATGGCCCCATACGCCTTCCTGATTTTCGGCAAAAACAATGCTTGGACTAGGATTTTAACTCTGGTCTGCAGGTAATCAACAAAAGGAGCTAACCACCTCACATATGACGCTCATTGTTGAACAAGCTAAGGGAAATACTATTTTTGACATGTTTTTGCCATTAATATGTTAGCATTGAAAAACTTTTTGTTTCAAGCATCGTGGTAACAATGATCATTGGGAATAATTTGTTGAACCCCCCCCCCCCCCCCCCCGGTAATTTCTGTAAATAGCACGATAACATTAACGCCATAGACCTGATAATTTAGATACAAACATCGTGATAACTTTAACCATTGGGGAAGACAAATGTGAAAAGATACCCGATAATTTATGTGTAAATAGATGGTAATATACGCAGCGCACATCTGATAACTGAGGTAGAAACACCATGGTAACTTTGACCGTAGGGAATATTGTTTTTTTTAAGATACTCCGGTATCTTCTGTGTAAATAGCACGGTAGTATACCTCCCTCCCCTGGCATTTTTATTTCTAAATAGCATGAAAACATATGCACTGCGATAACTAAACACCATGATAAGTTTTTGACCCAGGGGGGTGGGGGGATTTGCTGCTGAAACATACCCCTGATAAATTTTGTGTATATAGCATGATATTTTAAGCACTACGGGCTTGATAGGTTACCTACAATCACCATGATAACATTTTGTCCCGGAAAAAAGTTGTTCTAAACATCCCCAATAATTTTTGTGTAAATAACATGATAATATAAGCACCGCATAACCGATAACTTGCAATATAAACATGATGCTAACTTTTTTATCAAAGAAAAATAAGTTGTTAAAAACATACACTCGACTCGCTCGTGGGCCTCTTGGATAAACACAACACATGGCGTGCCACGGGAAAGTCACATAATGTTTAGTGTCATGAGGGGCACACTTGCTATAGGCGTGATAAGTTACGCAAAAACATCATGGTAATTTTTGACCTATGTAAAAAGCTACCGAAACACACCCAGATTTTTAGGTGCAGGTACCATGATAATATACGAACTGTAGACCCGGTAACTCATGTACAATCCCCTATGATAACTTTGACCGGGGGGAGGTTGATGTACATATATCTTGATAACTTATGTGTAAGTAACATGGTATTTTACACATCGAAGACTTTATAACTTGTGTACAAAACACAGTGGTAACTTTGAAGGGGTGTAGTTGTTGAAGCATAGTACCTCGTACGTTCTATGTAAATAGCACGGTAAGTTATGCAACACAGGCCTGATAACTTGCATACGAATACCATGATAACTTTGCCTGAGGAGAAATCATGTGGTAGACGTGAAGAAGTGGCAGTTTTCTCGGGGGTGGGCGCCTGAGATGTGCGGGAGAAGCAGGTTTCTCGGGCGAGTCTGCGGGGTCATTTGGGAGGAGGTGAGGTCAAAGGACGAAAGATCGTGTGGTACTTTAAAATGAAAGAAATAGAGGTGTGACAATTTTGCTTATATGGCACACGTGTGTCAAATATCACAGTCCTATAAACTATCTACAATGGCTTTTTTTTTTGTTTCCCATGCCTTTTTATGGGTTTTTCTTATGTTCTTCATGGACAAGTTAGGGCCGCGACCACACGTTGGATGCCTCGACACGAGGCCGACCCAAACGGACATGAACGTCCGTTCTCCCGCCCAAACATATAAAATTCGGATCAAACAGACGGGTGGAGTTTGGCCTCATGTGCGGCCGTGCTCTGGGCCGTGAGGGGGCAGCCGGGATGCTGCGAAATCTCCTTTTTCCTGCCATCTCATTCCTCCTCCATCTACTAGGCACTAGGCATGCATGCTGCAGACGTCAAAAGCCACTGCTGCGGGCATCCATCAGCACCTCAAAAGCTGGTTTTCACCAAAAATTCGGCCATGCTACACGCTTTTCACCCCCAAAGTAAAGTGAGAAACAGTAGGACGTTGGCAGCGGCAGTGAAATCCTGGCCCGGGGCGTGGTGGAGTGCCTCATGTTTCCGGGACAGACGCGAGTATGCCACAGTGACGGGACAGCGTGTGCATGGTTGGTGGAGTCGAATCAATACGGGGCTAGCTCGCTCGGATTTGAGCTAGTAGGGAAAGTGCATCGATGAATTCGGATACATATGAATTCATTTTGAAAAACACATTTTTAAATATTAAAAAAATCTGAAAAAGGTTGCACAGATACGTCTTCATGCTTTATGTTTGTGCATAAAGTTTCACGGAAAAATAATTTTTTTTGTGGCCGGTGCAAAAAAGACAAAAAATTATGTCGTAAAATACTATTTAGATGCAATGAAATTTGTCTTTTTGCGGAGAAAAAACGAAAAGATATTTTTTTCACAAAAGTTTATGCCACGTACACACATTTGTAATACTTGTATGCATGGAATTTTCTTTTGAATTTTTCAACATTTTAAAACATGTTTAAAATGCATTTTTTAAAAAGTGAGTGCATATGCCCATGGGTTCACGAGGTGCCGACTCACGATCCAAGGCCCTTTTTCATATTGCTGGGATGATTTCAGGCCAAAGGGGACTGTGTGGCGTACAGCCGTACACTACTGCGTATGCCTTCTCAAAAAAAAAACTGCGTATGTGTACCCCCCGAACTCCTCCTCCGCGTCTGCGTCTGCAACTCTGCATGCATGCAGAGTGCCATGCACGCAGATTCAGCGGTCACCCGGCGCTGGGAGAATCTACTGTAACTTGACCGGCCGCGTGCACTGTTGCGGCCCGCGCTGTTGCATGCAGCTAGTAGGGTGCTGCTCTCCCATTGTGTGAGGAGTACTCTACGTGTTTGTGGTACGAGCGTAGTAGTACGTACAAGAGTACGTAGTTCATTATTGCAACTGTATATCGTCCTTTGCTATGCTCGTACGTATGCATGTAGGATCATGATGTAGCTGGACCTTTTTCGTTGATGTAACTTAGCTTTTGCTGTTCTGCAGAGCAGGAGAAAGACGTTGCCTAGCCCTGACCCTGAGTAAGTGGAGCTTAGGGTTGCAGCTGCTGCTTAGTGTAAGAGTATGGGCTACGCTACAAAGTTGGTACTATCACTCTCTCTCTCTCTCTCTCTTTTTAAGAAAAGAAGAGCAAGAGGTGGTAGTCTTGTTCTGATGAAAGTACTCTACTGCTAACCCCTAATTACCTACATCAGGGGCGGAACAGATCAACGGGCCATTTCAATATAGTAGTAGTTCGGATGCTATGGTGCGATGCCTGGCCTGTTGTGGGCTTGTGGCAGTGCCAGGAGCCGTGAACTCCTGACGAGACTCCAATTATGGGGCTGTTTGGATTGGAGCCTGGAGCTGCCAAGCCAAAAAATTGGTAGTTGACCAAGTGCTGGCGCTCCTTTGGATGGCCACCAAATAATTGGCTCGCCCTGGCCATGGGGGGCTTCTCCAGTTCATTTTCTCGCCAAAGTTGGCACGGTCATAGACGGCTGAAAGCTACGCCAAAATTTTGGCTTGCCCATGGATTGGCAGGGCGTGGTGGGGCGTCATCCAAACAGATATCAAATGATGATTCATGCTGGTCGTGCCGTTGCAAGGAAAACGCATCCAGATTCGATCGAGCGCTCGGCTAAATTAACCAGACGGCACGAGAAAGTCCACTGAATTGCCTGAATGTGAGCACCAGCAGCACTCACAACAACAGCTGGGTCGCAACAAAGGGATGATGGTTTTGCCGGCAAAGAGGAGAGAAACCAGGCAATGACCAACCAGAGATGGAGACCGAAGCCAAGCTTTCGGCCAACGAAGACGCAATCCTTAGAGTTGTTTACACAAACGCCTCCGATAAACAAAATGACAACGGCTTCGCCAGTGCTGACAGAATGAATCATAATGGCGGTCAGATCCGTTCCCTAAGTTATATGGAGTATATAATAACACGTCCATAGACGCATAGTACTACATCCACTCCTAAATTAGTCACGCAGACTTGATAGCAGTAGTAAGAAATTAGCCTAAGCCGGCATCAAGTCCAAGAAAACTGCCGATCAAGGCCACTTTTCTATGTAAAAGTCCTACCTAGCTACTATAGTACTCCCCTGTTGTCGACGGCGACGCAGCATTGGCTTGCTTGGGGCTCACTCCGGCGAGCATGCGCTTACTTACAGTACCTCTAGTTCATTACTCACTCCAGTCAATCTCATCTACTCCAATAGTATAATTTTGGCTGCTGGGCTTTCCGGGTCCCAATGATTGCCGGCGGGACGGCCTCTTTGCTTGCAACCAAAGGAGCCGGCGATGATCCGCGGCAGCGTCTCGCAGCGGCACACGGGCACCACATATCTATGGGCGGCCCGGCGATCTCCTTCCTGCCAGCCGGACGACGCTGGTCCATGGCCGGCCGGCCGTAACAATCAGTTACTATGAGTGAGTGGTTTAGAAGGTGTAATAATAAGTGAGTGGGCCGGTACGATCAATGGATGCGATCGACTCCCCCGATCCGGCGTGGTCGGAGGGGGAGACAACGCGCGAGATTAGGGCAGGCAGGCAGATCGTCTAGAGAGGACGGAATAATCGGCGCGTGTTTTGTTTCGTTTGGAGGCGAGCGGCGAAAGCTTTGCGTAGGAGTAGGAGTAGCACGTCGGCTTTAGAGAGTGAATCGATGGCACCTTGCAGAGCCGTGCATGAGCCATGCAGGCCTAGATGGTCCTCCTCCTCCTCCTCCTCTCATTTCCCTGCTTTTAGTACGTTGATGAATCTGCGCGCAGTGTGGTGTGTCGTGGCAGTACAAAGGAATTTGTGTAGTACGTGGCCTCGATCGCCTCGCCACTCCTCCGTAATCAAGCAGAGGTTTGAAAACTTGAAAGTCCACGAGATGAGAGAGAGAGAGAGGGAGAGAGAGAGAGAGAGAGAGTAGCGTTGTTAATTAAAATTAGCAGATGGATCGGATGGTTCATTGGCTGCAGTCGCTTTCTTCCTTCCCTTCCATCGCTGGGACATGTCTGCTGTCTCCCCCTCTAATCCTACCGTGTTGTTTAATTAAAGAGCAAGTATAAATAACACTTGTGGGCGATGGATCGATCGCCGTATCAGCAAGCATGTGACTGTCAGCACGGATCCCGAGGCGCCTGCCATTATTACAATAAGCCCCTCCCCATCTCCATCTGTAAAGAAAACCACTATGTTATATTTAGGGGCCAAAGCCAAAACTGTTAGGTGACACTGTTTGCTGCCTGTAACTAACCAAACCCAGCCGGCAGCCACAACGCTTTCTTTTATATAACCAGCGCATGCAAAGGCAGAAGACGCCTTGCGAAGCACAGTTCAGCCGCGCAACAGTTCCGAACCCCCCGTTCACATCCGTGATCTGCATGCTCTGGCACAGGAGCCTACCATCACCATTTGAAGGTTGTTGTGAATCACACGAATCAATCTGAAGCAACAACAGTGAAATACAAGTTCTCTTCTTTTTTTACAGAAGAAAACTACAGCGGGCTACTACGGAGGAGGAGCGTCTGGCATTTGAGACCGGTGGCGAGAAAGAAACTGCACCGAGAGGAGGCCGACCGCCGGTACTATACGTGTGGTGTGGACAGGACAAGCGCGCACGGCCTTGCCAGCTGCGGCTAGCAAGGGAACACGAAAGAAGAAACAACACGGAGGCACGCACGCTCTGAGCCGTCCCGTCACGCCGCCGCCAGGAAAAGCGAGCACGCACGCGCGCTCGTCCACGGTTTTCGTCCCATCCGTCCCGCTCCTACTGGTTGAGGGTTGAGACGACGGTGGAATTCATTTCATTTCGGCTTCAAGTCCGCCGGTTTATTATTTTATTTGCTACTAAGCCGGCGAAGGACCTGCTGCTCCAGTTCATCACTGGCTGGAGCAACTGCCACGAGATCTACTCTAGTCCATTTTAAACGATTTTCCCGCCGGCGTCCACGCCTCGAATTGGAGTAAGCTACAACCTGTATAAATCTCAACTCTGTCTAGGAATTCATGGCTGAATTGGTGTTGCTTCTCTCATCCTCCCTCACAGCGAATTCAAATTACAAGCAATCTCAGGATCCGACCGAAGACACCACCTACTTCCTAGCCAAGTCACATGAAAGGGGGAAAAACGCTTCCTAGCTTAGCTACACCATTACGGCATCTCCAACGGCAAGTCGGCAACCCATAGATTTTCTCCCGCGGCTAGAAAAAGCAGTCCGCGGATACGGATGCGGGAGGTCGCCATCTAACACTAGCCGCATACATTTCAAATTCTTTCTCAACAAAACCAGATGAAATTAATGCAAAGACGGTCGGATTTTATAGAAACAAGACAGATTTCTTCGCAATGGTAGTTTAGGGGCCATGTCAAAGTTTACACTGTCATATTTGAGGCCGTGGCTTCATTAGATCTTTGGATTTGGCACTCTTTCTTCGGCATGGTAGGATCTTACAACGACATCGACATGCTTTAGCGCTCTTCAGTGTTAGCAAGGCTTGTAGAAAGCAACTGCCCGGAGCTCAGTGTTGAGATCAATGGCCACCACTACAACAAAGGATACTCCCGGAGTACTACCTAGCTAACGGTATCTATCCTCAATTGACTACTCTTGTGAAGAGAATCCCCAACCCTGTAGGGGAGAAGAGGAAGAGATTTGGCTAAGCACAAGAGAGTGCTAGGAATGATGCGGAGCGTGCCTTTTCTATTATTCAATCTCGACAGGACATCGTTTGGTATACTACTAAAACTTGAAGCACCAGGAAGTTGAGAGAGTTAATGACCGCTTATGAGATCATGCACAATATGATCGTAGAGGATGAGTGTCTGGATAAAATCTACGACCAAGGGTTTCAATATCAAGGTGACAATATTGTGCCTGAGCATGGAGGAGCGGTAACATTTGCACAGTTAACCAAATTTCATTATCAAATGAATGATTGAAAAACTCACATTCAATTGCAAGATGATTCAGTTGAGTATGTGTGGGTTCATGTTGGTAACCAGTAGATGCATCGGCTATTTTTTTTCATTCAAATGTATTTGAACAATTGAAATTTTATTTAGCTTGTAACCTATGAGATATTTATTTGGTTGTGAAACTATGAGATATTTGTATTTTGTTTGAATTATGTGAACTTGGGCCTTTTTTTATATGCCGCAAAAGGAGCTAAAAAATGGTCGGAAATCCGCCGTCAGTCCGCCGCGAGGATGAAAATGCGTCTATACGTTCGACGGACTGCCGACCCATACCAAAACGCACGGCTGACTGACCGGGGCACCGGTCGACAGTCATCAAGATTCAAGACGATCTCTCGATCAGATTCTCGACCAGGTTTCCAAGGGCATCTGGATGCATGCATGCGTACGTACGTCGTCCTTGCTTCTCTACATTTCACACGAACCAAGTCGAACCCGAGGACGGCGAGCGGGCTGCTCGGTGCGGGGTCGACCGACTGTACGCGTCGGGCGGGCGGGCGGGCGTGCACCGGCGTAGGGCGAGGCCGGGAGAAAATCTTCTGCGGAGGGATGGATGGATCTACGAAAATCTCGCGGCGCTGCCGACTTTGCGCCCGTAGACGGTACTGCGCGCGTCGTCGTCCCGTCACGTCGCCGGCCCGGGGGAGGGGAGGGGACACGGTGCCGCTGCCTCTGTGGTGAAGCCGCCCGCGTCCGTGCGTGCATGTGTTTGAATGCACGGCGTGGATCGCAGGGCTACTCACTCCTGGTTGATTGGCGATGCTGATGCCCTCGGCCAGCGTAGACGGACCCTACCGTCTACAACGCCATTGCCTCCTGGAGCGAAACAAGTCCCGATGATATCCCTGTCCATTGTCACCTGTCCTTGGTCCGTCTGTCTCTACCTAGCTCTGCCACCACCCTAGTCAGACGGGCATGTAGTACCGCGATACTCCCCTGATTAACCCCACGCACCTACCACTCACGGAGTGGCTCATGCCGTCATGTCGTTGAATCTACCACTAACCAATAATTATACAGTATCAGCGGTGCCCACTTTCTTTCTAATCACCAACCCTGTTATGTTACCTCGAATGATTGGAGCACACGTTACCGAGATGTGTGTCTGCCTATCAGTGTGAAAGACATCCGTAAAAGGCGATCGATCCGGCAAGCAGCTTTCTTTTCAACTTCCCGATCCACCGCCAGTGGATCGCCGGTGCGTGCTGCCACTTTCACCAACTACTTACTAATCAAGTAAATACAAAAGGTTAGCACAACAAAGACATCGTTTTCGTTCGACGCTGTTTCATAAGCAAGCTGTGCTGTCATGAGTTGTATATAAGTTTTGCTGAGCCTGAGTGGACGACAGGATTAGATCCATCGCTTTCAGCAAGTAAAACTTGTAAGATGAGCAGATTCTAAAACAAATTTCCCCATAGCTAACGATCGTTCGTTAAGGATATGCTATGATGATGCGATCCGATCCGAAGCGTCCACCGATGATGAGGCTCCGAGCCGGAGATGCAATCTACTGATCTAGCGCGCGGTGGCGATCGATCGATGGCTGGCTGGCGGTGGTTAGATTAGATCTTGACCGGGCGCCGCGCCTGCTGCGCCTGATTATGCTTTCTCGGGGTTGGTCAGTAACGGAGGATAATCCCACATGGCAGAGCGACAACAAAACTAGACTAATCAGCCCGCGCGCCACCGGTCACCTCCCAATTCGCCGTGCTGCTATACACCGCTGCAGCTGATAAGATCTCCGCCCGAGGCAATCATTGACAAGTGGAGACTTCAGAATTTGTAAATCAGAGCGGCAGGTTCGTATTTTGTTTCTCACGGCGGGCTCCGTACAGAGCATCGTCTAGTATTTTTTACCGGCGAACTCACGGACGTTCAGTAAATAGATACTCCATAAACTCATTGGGATCAGGCTCAGCTCACGCCTCCACTCTTAATTCATTGATCTCTTGGTTTCTTTGTGCATGATCACGACCCTGAAACTACTGCTGCCGTCTGCCGATGCAGCACAAGACAAGCAGTTCTGCCTTCAGAGTACGAGTTGCATTTCCGTTTCCAAAAATAAAGTACGAGTTGCATGCATGCACGCACCACGACGACTCGTCAAGCTCTTCTAAACCTTTTTCTTTTACGGTGCGGTTCTAGCCGGATCTGTGCCTGCCTTTAAAATAAGAGGAGGGATTAGGGAGGAATGGTTGGGACAAGACGTTGCCATCACATACTCTATAGTCTATACTACATTACTAGTACTCCAGATCTGGGATGATTCAAACACGGAGCTGTAAACCAATCGGCGAGCACTGTGTTTGGTTTCCTTTTGTCAAAGAAAGATGCCGCGAGACGAGATGCATGACAGACAGGTGTTTGTTCGACGGGGCAGGCGGCGACATCCCGATACAAAATTCGCCTTCTTTTGCTGGTCTATGAGGCTCCAAAGCATATGACAGGGAGTTAATTAGCCATTGCGTGCCTGGCAAAGCTGGGTGTCGCTTTGCAGCGAGAGCATCAGGCATAGAGTAATGCATGGCTTTAACAATCATCGCTACTTACGTCGCTCTCTGCCGATTTCGATCCGTCCGTCACACACCAACAACTGGAAGCAAGCAAGCTCGGCTTGCTTAGTTTATGTGACGTAATTAAGCTACTCTCGGGATGATATTAGTATCTTTTTTAGTAATAGCTCAAAGACAACGCAAAGTTGAGAATTAAGATTACTGTGACCCGAGGCAGACTGAAAACTCTAGATTTCCCTTTTCCCGCATAGTAGTATGAAGAAACGGATGCACAGAAGATGAACCCGTTCTCCGTTCATGTAGGACAAATGCAGGCATGATCATGAGGCACGAAAGACAAATCTCTTTCCCGTTTTCCTAGCGCCTGAAATAAATGCTCATGACTGACAAATTCAGAGCCCATTATATAGTCCCAAACAAGAGAGGATCACATCAAACAGTGCTCCTTCCTTTCGCCACGTAAACGCATCAGACAGACAGTGTAGCGCGAGGTTGGTGCTTATTACGATGATGTGATTTATGACGGATCGACAGGCCAGGGAAGGGAGGTTGCGGTGTCGATTCTGCCTGCCTGCCTGCCTGCGGGTACAGTGAACCCCACGTCACATGCATCCTTTTTTCTAGGTCGAATGTCTCGATACACCTAATAAATTCAGTTATGTAGTTCAGTAGCGCACCTATATTGCACTGTATTTTTAACAACCTATAGTAGATCAGTCAAATTATGGGCAGAAACTGCTCGGAAACTCGAGGAGTGAATCAAATTGTGGCAAAACGATGTTGCTTGCACCGTAACAAGTTTAAAATTCTGAAGAATTAGTCCCACCGGTGGCAGAAGAAATCATGATAACGAGGGAGATCCCTCCATTGATGCCTCTGATCGAGGAAACGGGTGCGCAACCGGCCAAATCGACAAACAAGCGCGCACGCACGCACGCCATGGATTGACGGACAAGCAGGACAAACGATCCTGTTAATCCCGGTCCCACGCGACGCACTGCAGGAGCACACCGACGGAAGGCATGCATGCATGCAGCTACAAGGAATTTTACATCTGCGGCCAGCGAGAGAAAAAGATGCCGATCAGGGACAGGAGAACCGGTGACGTCGCCGGTGCCGTGATCGCCGCGAGGCATCCAGGAGGAGACGGAGACGAGGCTGATCGCCGGCCTGCCGCAACTTGTTTTTCGGACGGAGCGCCACTGCTGCCGCCGTGTGGTGGATATCGATGATCGATCTCTGCCCTGCTCATGTGCGGCCATTTTCTCGTGGATGCTGCTGCGAGGCCTGCTTTTTCCTGCCATTCCTCCTCTCTTCTCCAACTAGCCATGCACGCAGACGTCAAGAGCCACTGCCGCGGGCATCCATCCATCCATCAGCCACCAAAAAGCCGATCTTCACCAAAACTTCGACCATGCCACGCATTTTTTTACCCGGAAAACAAGTAAAACAAGCAGCAGCAAGACGTGGGCATGCAGCGGCAGTGAATCCCCGCCTGTGGTCTCGAGTGCCTCACGCATCCGGGACAAGTGTGAGTATGCCAGAGTGACGGGACAGGGCCGGGGGGTGTGCTGGGCTGTGCATGGTTGGTGGAGTCAAATCAATTTGGCTGGCTCGGATTTGAGCTACGATCCAACGCTCTTTTCAGATCGCCGGGTTGATTTCAGACCCAAAAGGACTGTGCGGTGTGGTGCGTGCGCGTACCCGGACTCCCTCTCCCTCCCTCCGCGTCTGCATGTATGCATGCAGGCAGGCAGGCAGAGCGGCCATGCTCGCAAATTCAGTAGTCATCGCCCGGTGCTGAGAGAATCTACTGTGCCTTACCAGCTGTGCGCACTGTTGCCTAGCTAGCTAGCTGCTCTACCTGGCCCCCTTGTGGGAGGAGTACGTGTCTGTGGTACAAGAGTACGCAGTTCATAATTGTGGCCGTACATACATCGTCTTTTACCATGCTCGTACGTATACGTACGTACATGCATATAAGATCAAGATGTAACCGGACCTTCTCTTTCCCTTGCATGATTTCACTTGGCTTTTGCTGTTTCTGCAGAGCAAGAGGGAGACGTTGCCTGGACCTGAGGAGGTGCGGCGAGCTTAGGGTTGCAGCTGCTAAGCGTAAGACTAAGAGCTACGCTATCACTTTTTATATTTATTTTAAAAAAAGCAAAAGCAGAGGTGGTAGTCTTGTTCTGATGAAAGTACGTACTCTACTGCTAACCCCTAATTCCCTACATCTAAGGCCGCGACAGATCAACGGGCCATTTTGATATAGCTAGGCTCAGATGTTCTGCATGCGTGGCCTGTTGTGGCATCGCCAGAAACCACGAACTCCCGTCGGAACTCCAATTATATATCTACGGAAGGAAAGGGCTGGTGAAGTTGATGATTATTCATGCAGATTCGATCGAGCGTCGGCTAATTAATCAGGCGACGAACGGGACAACGGAATGAAGGTGAATTCCGGGAGGAAGGGCACGAGAAAGTCCACTGAATATGTTGTCTGAATGTGAGTATGAGCAGCACTCACAACAACAGCTGGGTCGCAAGCAACAATGGATGAGGGTTTGCCGGCAAAGGGGAGAGAAAGCAGGCCTTGACCAAGCAGGGATGGAGACCGAAGCCAGGTTTTCAGCCAAGGAAGATGCGATCCTTAGAGTTAGTCTACACAAACGCCACTGATAAACAAATAGTGGCGACGGCATATCCCCGGTGCTGTTGGAACGACTCATGATGGCGGTCAGATCCGTTCCCCAAGTTTAAACCCCCACACTTACGTGCATAGTACATGCACCCTTAAATTAATCACACAGACTTAGTAGTAGGGGTACTAATAAGGAATTAGCCTAAGCCGGCATCAACTCCAAGAAAACTGCCGATCAGGGCCATTTTTCTATGGAAAGTCCTACTAACCCCCTGCCCTGCCCTCGACGTACGCAGCATTGGCCTGGCTTGCTTGTGGCTCACTCCGGCGAGCATGCTCTCAGCTCTCATTCATTAACTCCAGTCAATCCCATCTATAGTACGTAACACTGATTGTTTGCTGCTGGGCTTTCCGGGCCCCAATGATTGCCGGCGAGATGGTAACCAACCGCGCCCTCCATTGCCGCCTCGACCGGCCTCTTTGCTTGCAACCAAAGGAGCAGACGATGATGAGCGGCGGCAGCATATCGCAGCGGCACACGCGCACCAGCCAGATGACGATGGATGGTCCATGACGGGGCCGGACGGGACGATGCGATCGAACCACCCACCCTCCCGATCTACGGTGCCCGACTGCCCGGAGGGGGGGAGGAAGCGCGCGAGATCAGAGCAGGCGGGCCATCGCTCGGAGAGGACGGAATAATCGGCCGTGTTTTGTTCCGTTTGGAGGCGCGCGGCCAGAAAAGCTCTGCGTGGTGCGTCGGCTTTTTTAGAGATCGGGACTTTGCGTTGCGCTGCATGCATGCATGATGCTTGGTCAGGGTCCTCCACCCCGTCGCACTGTGCTGTGCGTGGTGGTACAAAAGAATTTCTGTAATAGTACGTACGTGGCCTCGATCGTCTCGCTATGTACTCCTCCCTGAGACCTCTTTCAATGTAAAGGTGCTTAGATATGGTGCTAAGTGCATTAAATAGCTTAGCAACTCAATTTCTCAATGCATAGGTGCTTAACTTGTTGTTGCTAAGCCCATTTTATTAAATAATTTAGCACCTAAACTCTTTCATGCATTGGTCAACTTCTTTCATTTAAGTGGTTTGCCTAGGTTAACGCGCTTAGCATTGGTTCTTCCTGGGGTCACCAAAGAGCTCTCTTTCCTCTTTAGTTGATGTGCCATGTCATTTTTTAGCTTATGTGGCATGCTTAGCACCTGTTCAACTTGGAGCACTGGGAAGGGCCTGATTAACCAGAGGTCCAAAAACTTAAAAGTCCACGAGAGAGGACACAGGGAAGGAGTAAAAAAGGTTGCATTAGTTAACTACAGTAGTAAGGGAGGACTAATCCTATATTTTATGGATGCTTTGGCAGATCCATGGGTCGCTTTGGTTCATTGGTTGCACTCGCTTCCTTCCTTCCTTCCTTCCATCGCAGTAGCAGGGACATACGTACATGTCTGTTGTCTTCCTCTTCGCTAATCCTACCGTGTTGATAGAGTATAAATATTCTTCGTGGGCGATGGATGGATCGCCGCACCAGCAAGCATGTGACTGTCAGCACCGATCCCGAGGGAGGCGCCCGCGATTACAATACAATAAGCCGCCCCCATCTCTCTCTCTCTCTCTCTCTCAGTTTATATATATCAGCTGCCAAACTGTTAGGTGACGGTGTTTGCTCTAACTTATTACACCCAAGCCGTCGACGCTTCCTTTCTTTTACCATCACAAAGCCAGAAGACACCTTCGGTTCAGTGCAGTGCAGTTCAGCCGCGCCAAACTATTTGCAGGATTTCCGATGTAACAGAAGTATTTCATTTTGCTTTCCGATGTGCTAACCCTGCGTGCGACTCCTGTTCACGCAGTACGTGAGTCGCCTCATGAAGTCTCACGACGGACAGAGAAAGAAAACCGCACCGAGAGGAGGGCGATCGATCGCCGGCACTGCGTGCGGACAGGACAAGCGCGCACAGGCACAGCCTTGCCAGCTGCAGGCTGGCAAGAAAAAAGCATGGAGGGACGCACGCACGCACGCTCTCTCTCAGCCGTCCCGTCGCCACCAGCAAAAGCGAGCGAGCCCGTCCACGGTTTCGTCCGGCCCGTCCCGCCGCCGCCGGTGGAGGGTTGCGACGACGGTGGAATTCATTTCGGTCCGGTTTCAAGGCCGGCCGCCGGTTTACTGTTTTATTATTTAAGACGGTGAAGAAACTCTCGCCGCTCCAGTTCATCACTGGCTGGCGGAGCAATGGCCACGAGGTCCACTGTAGTCCACAGGAGAAAACTAGTAGTAGTAGCAACATTTTAAAAAGATTTGCTGCCTGCCTCGGCGGCCTTCACGCCTCGGAGTTTCAGGAGGGCGACCGGTCAAGCTTCGGGTTTCTTCGTCGCTGAAAAAGAGGCGTCCATGTCCAACACCGTTTCTACTAAAGGCGTCCATCATCTCAAAAAGATTTGCTGCCTGCCTCGGCGGCCTTCACGCCTCGTAGTAGTAATGTATTCCCAGGAGCCCCGCGTCCATCCCCTACTTGGCGGTTTCAATGAGAGTAGAGTAGAAATGAAACAACGATGCATGGAGCAACATTTCTTTTTATTTGCGAATCAACACAAGGAGCAAAGTCGCCCTGGAAGCATATAACTTTTTTTTAGGAAAAAAAGGGTTTAACGGGGATGAAAGGGATTGTATTTTGAAACGCCATGGGTAATTCATGATATAAGGTCCTCGCAATGTAGTGGAGGAAGTAGTCGCCCTGGAGAACAGTATGTTTTTTTATATATAAATGGTACTCCCTCCGACCCATATTAATTGTCACAACTATGGGTCGTTGTTTTTTTATAATTCATGATAATGCTACTCCCTCGCTTCCATCATTTTTTTTGAACAAGTAGCAACTATGCACACACAAAAAGGCATGTTAGTTAAAGTGTAGGGAACATGAACAAAATCATTTCATTTGTATTTTTTTCCCAATGTTCATTACCTTGAGTATATCCATTTAGAAAAAAAAATCTATAAACACATGCAAGGAGGTGACTATGGCAATTTTTTTTATAAAATTTGGAAATCATCATTTCACATGTATGTGTAGATGTATTCTATGCATGGGCAAAACTTCATTAAAAGATACTTGAACGTGTGAGCTACATAAGAAGACATGCTTGTGGATACATAATATATGGCAAAGAATGGATATAATGTCTACTACGTTAAAATCAACATATTTGTTTATGGTACATATATGAAAACATGGATCACATGCAGATTTATCACATCTGTATGTACATGTCATTATTTCAAAAAAATACACTTCAAAAAAAGTAGGGCTAGGATCCAAATTTCAATATAGTTTTTTGGAGGGAGTGCACTTTTCAATACGAGGGAAGATATACCATATCACAAACACTACAATCAGAAGGAAATGTAATGCTTTGTATGTCACGGTAGAAGTTGGTGCCAAATGATACCGAAGATTATAGGAAATTTAAAGGGTTTGACATTCATAAATTTGATAACATATGCAAATATTTTTAAGTATACTCATTGAAAGCCTTGGGTTCTCAATTTTAGAATATTATTTTCCCTATTTTAAAATTTTACAGAAACTCTTAGTATCCTCCCAAGCTAAAACACTCATAATTTACAACAACCTTTTGAAACAATAGTAATTGTGCACACAAAAAGCATGTGAGTTACATATATGGAGAATAAAAAGAAAATCAGTTTTTCTTTTATTCTATACCCATCTGGTAGGTAAAGGTAAAAACATCCAAGGGAGCGAGTGTGACCCTTTGGAGCTCGGGCTCCTTTGATCTCGAGATCTTACAAAAATCAAAAATCACAAATTTCACAACTATGTGTAGATATATTTTACATACGCCTAGATCTTCATTAGAAGATACTCCCTCCGTTGACAACTATAAGATGGTCTATCTTTTTCTATGAATCAGATGTACATAGACACGCTTTAGTGTGTTGTTCACTCATTTCATTCCGTATGTAGTCCATATTGGAATATTCAAAACATCTTATATTTGTGACCGGAGGTAGTACTTTAACATCTGAGCTAGATAAACCAGATAAATTTGTGGATTTGTAATATATAGCAAACAATGGCTATGTTGTCTGCTATTTTTATATTCAATGTTTTTTACATATATTGAAACATGCATCATATGAAAGTTAATAGATACATAGATCACATCCATGTGGACATGGCTTTTTTCTAGAAATTCATTGGCACTTCACATATTTATTTTAATTTATTTATACCCGGCTCGTTAGAGCCAAGGATCTAAAATACATTTTTGTTAAGGGACCACATTTTAATGGCATGCTAGTATACATCAAACCAAAGAAAATATAAATATATATGAGAAGGAAATTGTGTTCCCTTTTTAGACCACTGTACAATTTAGTGCCAAATTAAACTATTTTGTATTTTTTACGATCATGTAGCATTCAAACCATGAGTAAAGACGTCAAGAATTACATAAACAAATAATGCTAGCCAATATAATAAATCTAGAAGCGTACAAAAATGAAACCAGAGATAATTACACGAGACTATAAACGCAAAAGTTGTTAGGGGGAAGATACAAAATTTCTCCACAATTATTTGAAAAACAAATATAAAAGGAAACAAACATTTCGTGTTACTAGATCAGTGTCATCTTAGGGATTCATAAATTTTACTATAGTTGCGTGCGCGACACAGATGCCACACCACCATTACAAATTACAAAATAAAGTATACACGGATAAAAATCCTCGCCTAGCAGTCTCAACACATGACAGAACCATAATGTTTGTTACTGAAATTGAGGGAGCATTGTTGGGCCTGTACTTTTGCGGAGAGGGTAAAAGTCAATCTTTTCCAATTAGAGTGGAAATTTAAAACGCTGGCTCCCATTTTATTGCATATTTATCTATTTCATTTGAAATTATTTCATTTTTTATTGTTTTGAACGTGTTACCATGCGGCAAGCCTGGCAAGGCTATAAAAAGAGAGGATGATGTTCCCCTTTGAAAATTCTTCGCTTTCCCCCTTAGGGTGCTTCACTTTCCCCTCCATGCGAGGAGGCAAAATTGAAGGCGAGCTGAGGGGTTCCTCACCTAGCAGTCTCAACACATGATGGAACCATGATGTTTGTTAGTGGAGTCGAGGGAGCATTGTTGGGCTTGTACTTTTGTGGAGAGGCTAAAAGTTAACCGTTTTCAATCAGCATGGAAATTTAAAACGCTGGCTCCCCTTTTATTGTATTTGGAATTATTTCATTTCTTTTTTTATTGTTTTGAACCTGTTACCATGTGGCAAGCCTCGCAAGGCTATAAAAAGAGAGGATGATGTTCCCCTTTGAAAGTTCTTCGCTTTCCCCCTTGCGGTGCTTCGGTATCCCCTCCCCTGCGAGAGAGGCGAAACCGAAGGCGAGTCGAGGGGTTCCTCTCCTATCCACCGTTCGCTCCAGCGGCGGGGGAGGGAGGGGGACCTCGCCGTCTCATCGATGACATGTAGTTAGGTTAGGGCTAGGTTTTATCCCTTCAACCATTTCTGTGTTGACGGTTATGGTGGTGACGACGTCGAATAAATCTGCTTCATATTCGATTTCGGTGGATTGTTGTGAGGCGTTCATCGGCGGATCCGGTAGCAGGATAACCAACCAAGGTTGGTGTGGATTGCATGCCTTGGCTCCACCGTCGTGGTGACACACGCTCCGACGTATTCATGGGGGCATGGAGCTTTTGCATGAGCGTGGTGACTCTGGGTTTGTAGATTCTCGTCGTTCAACAAGCGGGCGTGTGTGGCGGTGCAATTCCAATTTGGCTTATCTCCGGCGTGCTAGTCCCCTAGACCGAGGATGGCGACTTCCTGATGTTTTTAATCCATGCGCACAACCAAGGGATTTCGCTGACTCCGGCACGGCGCGCCCTCATCCCGCGTTGGTGGTGGGGCTATATTGATTCCCAAGGTGCTATTTGTAATTTCCAATTTTCCTGGGGTTGCGTCCTACCGCTGTTTCTTTTCAACATAATCTTCCGTCCTTCTCGCAAAAAAAGAAAATAAGATAAAAACTCCCAAGCAAACCACAAAAAGGGCACCGCTTTTAACCCCCAACAAACCGTACGTGTGAGCGGATGTTTACCAGCAGCAACAGTAGGGCTAAATCTAAATCCAATTCCGCGAAAGGAAAAAAAAAATTAAAGCAGAGAGGAGTGCAGCGGAAGCGAGCATGAACGATCGAACGAACGGCCTCCCTCGCCTTTTCCTTCCCCGGTGACTTGCCCGTAAAGGCTTTATCATTTTCAGGCAATGTGATCGACCACCACCACCGCCACCACCGCCACAGTGCGTCCGTTGGCAGCACGCACGCACGCACGCATACGTGATCCCGTCGACGTCCTCCCCCGTCCCGTCGCTCGCAGGCGCGAAGCAAACAGTGGCCGTCTAGCTACCCGCGGCCGGTCGACGTTTGTATCCACTACCGGAACCAGAGGCGGCAACGGCTGATAGATCGGGGCGTCGCTGGGGGAGCTGCCCGGACGAATCCGGCTAACGGCGCGGGAGACGCAGGGCCTCCGGTCGGCGATGAGTCGCTGCCGGCCGTTGCCTCATTTGGATTAGCGTCACCGCCTTATCGTCGTCGGGGTGGGGTGTTGGCTGATCACCTGATCGACGGGAGGCCACTAGCGCCTGTCTGGACTCTGGAGAGCGCTTGATCTGCCTGCACCAACGTACCGTCACCGTCCACGTATCTAGAAATGATTGTATGAATGAATGAATGAGCTGCTCTATCAGCAGATATATATTGTGTTGTGAGTTGGTACCACTAGGAGTGCGTGGAATTTGCTTCTGGTACGGGCGTCCATAACCTTGCACGGCTCTTTTGGGACAGTTTGAGCATCAATAAGAGGGAGAAATGTACTACTTGGGCTGATAAATGGGGTTTATTGCCTTCAAGGAGCTGAGCCGAGTTCATCTTGCCTTGATTAGCACTTCCATAAATTCCAATTTGATGGCACTTAACAGTTGCCTTTAGGTCATCTTCAGGATTTTTTTGGTTACTTTTTTAATAGACCGGCAGGAGCAATGCGTTTTAGTTAGAACTAGTACAAATGCCCGTGCGTTGCAACGGGCAAAAAATATTAAACATGACATTGCGCAACACTTCTTACGTCCAAATTTGGCAAACGTCAGAAATAAAGTTACATTGAGCATAGCATTTTGGACCATAAAATTTGAACGTGAAGAAGCCATCCTAACGGCATTCGCCAAGACCTACTTGAGCTTCGATCTTTCATTCGATGAACGAGTAGTCGCGTGGAATAGTCTTTAAGTCGATTTTTTTTGTTCAGAAAAACATGAATTTGAGAACATTTCTAAAACATGGAATCATTTTTATGGTGATGACCATTTGTTTGGAAAATTATATCTCATTCGTGATCAGGACCTGATTAACACATATAAACAGACAACACGTACTCTCTTCCCCTTTGCTAAAGAAAGTACTCTCTTCTCCTAAAAAAGACGACACATACTCTCTGTTACTAAAAAAATCAATTATTTTTATGTCCCTAGCTTGATAAATTGATTTAAAACAATGCTTAATATTGAACAATTCATGTTTTTTTACGGGAAGAATAATTCATGTTGTAACGTTCTGAAGCAGAGCATCTCCATACTTACAACGGAAGCCTGGCTAAGGAGGGTCTCTTGTTTGTTTTTCTTCCCCATGAAATGGTGCAAATGAAACTACATAATAACATTTTCATTTCTACTTCTACATATCAAAATCATTTTATTTCTTCAACATGAAACTACATAATAATATTTTCATTTCTATTTCCATGTCGCCCAGACTCAGTAATCCTATGGGTTGGATAATTCAATCAACAGATCAGTTCACAGAGACATAAGCATAAAGTATTTATTTTGTGCAGGATACATAAAATTGGGAAGTTCTTATTATAAACAGAATGCCAAGTGAGCCTTTGGGATATTTTATGGGAAGTAGCTGTAGCTCCCGGCCAACATCTGAAACAGCGTACTGTTGCTATAAGTCATTAACAAATAAGTCAACAAAACAAAGAATCAAGCATCATCTTTTGTACTAAAGCAACGAACAACATGTGACACTCCATGTTCATGGTACATGTGACCGACGGTGTACAGCAGGAGCTCCGCGATGTCTGGGGTACTTACGATCGACGATGTGATTTTCTGGCATTGGTCTGGGATGCATCTGCTGTTGGTCAGTGTTGCCGGATAGCCATTGATCTGGGATGCACCGTTGTTGGTCGGTGTTGCCGGATAGGGAGCGTTAACAGCCACTCAGTCTAGGCTCCTCCGTCAACCTCATGCATGAATGCGGGAAACCAGCCTCGCCGCACTATTGTTCCCCATATCATAGCGTCATCCCAAGAACGTCCGGCTGGGCGCCGCCCTAAAATCATATCTGCCTGTCTGAAACAATGTGATTAAGTAAATTTATAGTTTAATCATCATACAGAGGCAATCTTCAATCAATCAAGCAATGTGGTGAGCACCTCTCCAAGACCAAGTTACAACTCCACTTCGGACTACCCAACTGGCTAAGCATGATCGCCGTGTCCATCCCTTGAGTCATCGTCCCCATAGCCAGTTTCTATGGGCATTCCTTGGGGAACCCAACCTTACTAGCTTTCTTCGTTCTTCCCAAGAAATTCTTGAATTTCTCATGGCATTTGTGTTGGAAATATGCCCTAGAGGCAATAATAAATTAGTTATTATTATATTTTCTTGTTCATGATAATCATTTATTATCCATGCTAGAATTGTATTGATAGGAAACTCATATACATGTGTGGATACACAAACAACACCATGTCCCTAGTAACCCTCTAGTTGACTAGCTCGTTGATCAATAGATGGTTACGGTTTCCTGACCATGGACATTGGATGTCATTGATAACGGGATCACATCATTAGGAGAATGATGTGATGGACAAAGACCCAATCCTAAGCCTAGCACAAGATCATGTAGTTCGTATGCTAAAGCTTTTCTAATGTCAAGTATCATTTCCTTAGGCCATGAGATTGTGCAACTCCCGGATACCGTAGGAGTGCTTTGGGTGTGCCAAACGTCACAACGTAACTGGGTGGCTATAAAGGTACACTACAGGTATCTCCGAAAGTGTTTGTTGGGTTGGCACGAATCGAGACTGGGATTTGTCACTCCGTGTGAACGGAGAGGTATCTCTGGGCCCACTCGGTAGGACATCATCATAATGTGCACAATGTGATCAAGGAGTTGATCATGGGATGATGTGTTACGAAACGAGTAAAGAGACTTGCCGGTAACGAGATTGAACAAGGTATCGGGATACCGACGATCGAATCTCGGGCAAGTATCGTACCGCTAGACAAAGGGAATTGTATACGGGATTGATTAAGTCCTTGACATCGTGGTTCATCCGATGAGATCATCGTGGAACATGTGGGAGCCAACATGGGTATCCAAATCCTGCTGTTGGTTATTGACCGGAGAGTCATCTCGGTCATGTCTGCATGTCTCCCGAACCCATAGGGTCTACACACTTAAGGTTTGGTGACGCTAGGGTTATAGAGATATTAGTATGCGGTAACACGAAAGTTGTTCGGAGTCCCGGATGAGATCCCGGACGTCAGGAGGAGTTCCGGAATGGTACGGAGGTAAAGATTTATAAATGGGAAGTCTTGTTTTGGTCGCCGGAAAAGTTTCGCGCATTATTGGTATTGTACCGGGAGTGCCGAAAGGGGTCCGGGGGTCCACCAAGGGGGTCCACCTGCCCCGAGGGGCCACATGGGCTGTAGGGGTGTGCGCCTTGGCCTATATGGGCCAAGGGCACCAGCCCCAAGAGGCCCATGCGCCAAGAGATAAGAAGAAGGAAGAGTCCTAAAGGGGGAAGGCACCTCCTAGGTGCCTTGGGGAGGTGGGACTCCTGCCTGGCCGCACCCTTCCTTGGAGGAAGGGCCAAGGCTGCGCCCCCCCTCCTCTCCCTTGGCCCTATATATAGTGGGGGAAGGGAGGGCAGCCACACCTAAGCCCTGGCGCCTCCCTCTCCCTCCCATGACACATCTCCCTCCTCCCGCAGCGCTTGACGAAGCCCTGTTGGAATCCCGCTACTTCCACCACCACGCCGTCGTGCTGCTGGATCTCCATCAACCTCTCCCCCCCTTGCTGGATCAAGAAGGAGGAGACGTCGCTGTTCCGTATGTGTGTTGAACGCGGAGGTGCCGTCCGTTCGGCGCTAGGATCATCGGTGATTTGGATCACGACGAGTACAACTCCATCAACCCCGTTATCTTGAACGCTTCCGCGCGCGATCTACAAGGGTATGTAGATCCACTCCTCCCTCGTTGCTAGATGACTCCATAGATTGATCTTGGTGAACACGTAGAAAAATTTTGAATTATTGCTACGTTCCCGAACAGTGGCATCATGAGCTAGGTCTATGCGTAGTTACTATGCACGAGTAGAACACAAAGTAGTTGTGGGCGTTGATTTTTTTCAATATGCTTACCGTTACTAGTCCAATCTTGATTCGGCGGCATTGTGGGATGAAGCGGCCCGGACCGACCTTACACGTACTCTTACGTGAGACTGGTTCCACCGACTGACATGCACTAGTTGCATAAGGTGGCTAGCGGGTGTCTGTCTCTCCCACTTTAGTCGGATCGGATTCGATGAAAAGGGTCCTTATGAAGGGTAAATAGCAATTGGCATATCACGTTGTGGTTTTTGCGTAGGTAAGAAACGTTCTTGCTAGAAACCCATAGCAGCCACGTAAAACATGCAAACAACAATTAGAGGACGTCTAACTTATTTTTGCAGGGTATGCTATGTGATGTGATATGGCCAAAAGGATGTGATGAATGATATATGTGATGTATGAGATTGATCATGTTCTTGTAATAGGAATCACGACTTGCATGTCGATGAGTATGACAACCGGCAGGAGCCATAGGAGTTGTCTTAATTTATGACCTGCGTGTCAACATAAACGTCATGTAATTACTTTACTTTATTGCTAACCGCTAGCTGTAGTAGTAGAAGTAATAGTTGGCGAGGCAACTTCATGGAGACACGATGATGGAGATCATGATCATGATGATGGAGATCATGGTGTCATGCCGGTGACGATGATGATCATGGAGCCCCGAAGATGAAGATCAAAAGGAGCAAAGTGATGATGGCCATATCATGTCACTATTTGATTGCATGTGATGTTTATCATGTTTATACATCTTATTTGCTTAGAACGACGGTAGTAAATAAGATGATCCCTCACTAAAATTTCAAGAAGGTGTTCTCCCTAACTGTGCACCGTTGCGAAAGTTCGTCGTTTCGAAGCACCACGTGATGATCGGGTGTGATAGATTCTTACGTTCGAATACAACGGGTGTTGACGAGCCTAGCATGTACAGACATGGCCTCGGAACACATGCGAAACACTTAGGTTAACTTGACGAGCCTAGCATGTACAGCCATGGCCTCAGAACACAAGAGACCGAAAGGTCGAGCATGAGTCGTATAGAAGATACGATCAACATGAAGATGTTCACCGATGTTGACTAGTCCGTCTCACGTGATGATCGGACACGGCCTAGTTGACTCGGATCATGTAATCACTTAGATGACTAGAGGGATGTCTATCTGAGTGGGAGTTCATAAGATGAACTTAATTATCCTGAACATAGTCAAAAGGTCTTCACAAATTATGTCGTAGCTCGCGTTTCAGTTCTACTGTTTAGTTATGTTCCTAGAGAAAATTTAGTTGAAAGTTGATAGTAGCAATTATGCGGACTAGGTCCGTAAACTGAGGATTGTCCTCATTGCTTCATAGAAGGCTTATGTCCTTAATGCACCGCTCAGTGTGCTGAACCTCGAACATTGCCTGTGGATGTTGCGAACATCTGACATACACATTTTGATAACTACGTGATAGTTCAGTTAAACGGTTTAGAGTTGAGGCACCGAAGACATTTTGAAACGTCGCGAAACATATGAGATGTTTCGAGGGCTGAAATTGGGATTTCAGGCTCGTGCCCACGTCAAGAGGTATAAGACCTCCGACGATTTTCTTAGCCTGCAAACTAAGGGAGAAAAGCTCAATTGTTGAGTTTGTGCTCAGATTGTCCGAGTACAACAATCATTTGAATCAAGTGGGAGTTGATCTTCCAAATGAGATAGTGATGTTTCTCTGAAGTCATTACCACCAAGCTGCAAGAGCTTCGTGATGAACTATAATGTATCGGGGACATATATGATGATCCTTGAGATATTCGCGATGTTTGACACCACAAAGGTAGAAATCAAGAAGGAGCATCAATTGTTGATGGTTTGTGAAACCACTAGTTTCAAGGAGGGCAAGGGCAAAAAGGGATGCTTCATGAAACGGCAAATCAGCTGCTGCTCTAGTGAAGAAACCCAAGGTTGAACCCAAAACCGAGACTAAGTGCTTTTGTAATAAGAGGAACAGCCACTGGAGCAGAATTACCCTAGATACTTGGTAGATGAGAAGGCAGACAAGGTCGATAGAAGTATATTGGATATACATTATGTTAATGTGTACTTTACTAGTACTCCTAGTAGCACCAGGGTATTAGATACTGGTTCGGTTGCTAAGTGTTAGTAACTCGAAATAAAAGCTACGGAATAAACAGAGACTAGCCAAAAGGTGAGATGACGATATGTGTTGGAAGTATTTCCATGGTTGATCAAATATCGTACGCTCCCTCTACCATCAAGATTGGTGTTTGCGTTGAGCATAGACATGATTGTATTATGTCTATCGCAATACGGTTATTCATTTAAGGAGAGAGTAATGGTTACTCTGTTTATTCGAATAATACCTTCAATGGTCTTACACCTAAAATGAATGGTTTATTGAATCTTGATCGTAGTGATACACATGTTCATGCCAAAAGATAGTAATGATAGTACCACCTACTTGTGGCACTGCCACGTAAGTCATATCGGTATAAAACGCATGAAGAAGCTCCATGTTGATGGATCTTTGGGCTCACTCGTTTTTGAAAAGTTTGAGACATGCGAACCATGTCTATTGGTGTATGTGCATGAAGAAACTCCATGCAAATGGACCGTTTGGACTCACTTGATTTTGAATCACTTGAGACATGCAAATCATACCACATGGGCAAGATGACTGAAAGCCTCGTTTCAGTAAAATGGAACTAGAAAGCAACTTGTTGGAAGTAATACATTTTGATGTGTACAGTCCAATGAGTGCTGAGGCATGTAGTGGATATCGTTATGTTCTTACTTCACAGATGATTTGAGTAGATATTGAGTATATTTACTTGATGAATCACGAGTCTGAATTATTGAAAGGTTCAAGTAATTTCAGAGTGAAGTTGAAAGATCGTCGTGACAAGAGAATAAAATGTCTATGATATGATCGTAGAGATGAATATCTGAATTACGAGTTTGGCACAAAATTAAGACAATGTGGAAATTGTTTCACAACTAATACAGCCTGGAACACCATAGTGTGATGGTGTGTCCGAACATCATAAGTGCGCCCTATTGGATATGATGCATACCATGATGTCTCTTATCGAATTACCACGATAGTTTATGGGCTAGGCATTAGAGACAACCACATTCACTTTAAATTGGGCACCACGTAATTCTGATGAGATGACACCATATGAACTATGGTTTAGAGAAACCTAAGCTGTCATTTCTTAAAAAGTTTGGGGCTGCGACGCTTATGTGAAAAAGTTTCAGGCTGATAAGCTCGAACCCAAAGCGGATAAATGCATCTTCATAGGACACCCAAAACAGTTGGGTATACCTCCTGTCTCAGATTCGAAAGCAACAAGGGATTGTTTCTAGAATCGGGTCCTTTCTCGAGGAAAAGTTTCTCTCGAAAGAATTGAGTGGGAGGATGGTGGAGACTTGATGAGGTTATTGAACCGTCTCTTTAGCTAGTGTGTGGCAGGGCACAGGAAGTTGTTCCTGTGGCACCTACACCAATTGAAGTGGAAGCTTATGATAGTGATCATGAAACTTCAGATCAAGTCACTACCAAACCTCGTGGGATGACAAGGATGCGTACTACTTCAGAGTGGTACGTAATCCTGTCTTGGAAGTCATGTTGCTAGACAACAATGAACCTACGAGCTATGGAGAAGCGATGGTGGGCCCAGATTCCGATAAATGGCTCGAGGCCATAAAATCCGAGATAGGATCCATGTATGAAAACAAAGTGTAGACTTTGGAAGAACTACTTGATGGTCGTAAGGCTGTTAGGTACATATGGATTTTAAAAGGAAGACGGACAATGATGGTAAGTATCACCATTAAGAAAGCTCGACTTGTCGTTAAGATGTTTTCCGACAAGTTCAAGGAGTTGACTACGATGAGACTTTCTCACTCGTAGTGATGCTAAGAGTCTGTTGGAATTATATTAGCGATTACTGCATTATTTATGAAATCTTGCAGATAGGATGTCAAAACATTGTTTTCTCGACGATTTTCTTGAGGAAAGGTTGTCTGTGATATAACCGGAAGGTTTTGTCAATCCTGAAAGATGCTAATAAGTATGCAAAGCTCCAGCAATCCTTCTAAGGACTGGAGTAAGCATCTCAGAGTTGGAATGTATGCTTTGATGAGATGATCAAAGATTTTGGGTTTATACAAATTTTATGAGAAACTTGTATTTTCAAAGAAGTGAGTGGGAGTACTATAGAATTTCTGATGAGTATATGTTGTTGACATATTATGGATCAGAAATGATTTAGAATTTCTGGAAAGCATATAGGGTTATTTGGAAAGTGTTTTTCAATGAAAAGCCTGGATTAAGCTACTTGAACATTGAGCATCAAGATCTATAAGGATAGATCAAAACGCTTAATGGTACTTTCAAATGAGCACATACCTTGACATGATCTTGAAGGGGTTCAAGATGGATCAGTCAAAGAAGGAGTACTTGCCTGAGTTGTAAGGTATGAAGTTAAGACTTAAAGCTTGACCACGGCAGAAGAAAGAGAAAGGACAAATGTCGTCCCTATGCTTTTGTCATAGGCTCTATACGGTATGCCATGCTGAGTACCGCACCTGATGTGTGCCTTGCCACATCTCTGGCAAGAGGGTAGAAAGGTGATCCAGGAGTGGATCACTAGATAGCGGTCAAAAATTGTCCTTGGAGTAATAAGGACATGTTTCTCGATTATGGAGGTGATAAAGAGTTCGGCGTAAAGGGTTACATCGATGCAAGCTTTAACACCTATCCGAATGACTCTGAGTAGCAAACCGGATACGTATAGTGGAGCAACCATTTGGAATAGCTCCAAGTGGAGCGTGGAAGCAGCATTTATAATATGACCTAGAGATTTGCGAAGTACATACGGATCTGAATGTTGCAGACCCGTTGACTCAAACCTCTCTCACAAGCATAACATGTTCAAACCCAGAACTCATCGAGTGTTAATCACATGATAATGTGAACTAGATTATTGACTCTAGTAAACTCTTTGGGTGTTAGTCACATGGGGATGTGACCTTGAGTGTTAATCATATATCGATGTGAACTGGATTATTGACTCTAGTGCAAGTGGGAGACTGTTGAAAATATGCCCTAGAGGCAATAATAAATTAGTTATTATTATATTTCCTTGTTCATGATAATCGTTTATTATCCATGCTAGAATTGTATTGATAGGAAACTCATATACATGTGTGGATACACAGACAACACCATGTCCCTAGTAAGCCTCTAGTTGACTAGCTCGTTGATCAATAGATGGTTACAGTTTCCTGACCATGGACATTGGATGTCATTGATAACGGGATCACATCATTAGGAGAATGATGTGATGGACAAAGACCCAATCCTAAGCCTAGCACAAGATCATGTAGTTCGTATGCTAAAGCTTTTCTAATGTCAAGTATCATTTCCTTAGGCCATGAGATTGTGCAACTCCCGGATACCGTAGGAGTGCTTTGGGTGTGCCAAACGTCACAACGTAACTGGGTGGCTATAAAGGTACACTACAGGTATCTCTGAAAGTGTTTGTTGGGTTGGCACGAATCGAGACTGGGATTTGTCACTCCGTGTGAACGGAGAGGTATCTTTGGGCCCACTCGGTAGGACATCATCATAATGTGCACAATGTGATCAAGGAGTTGATCACGGGATGATGTGTTACGAAACGAGTAAAGAGACTTGCCGGTAACGAGATTGAACAAGGTATCGGGATACCGACGATCGAATCTCGGGCAAGTATCGTACCGCTAGACAAAGGGAATTGTATACGGGATTGATTAAGTCCTTGACATCGTGGTTCATCCGATGAGATCATCGTGGAACATGTGGGAGCCAACATGGGTATCCAAATCCCGCTGTTGGTTATTGACCGAAGAGTCATCTCGGTCATGTCTGCATGTCTCCCGAACCCGTAGGGTCTACACACTTAAGGTTTGGTGACGCTAGGGTTATAGAGATATTAGTATGCGGTAACACGAAAGTTGTTCGGAGTCCCGGATGAGATCCCGGACGTCAGGAGGAGTTCCGGAATGGTCTGGAGGTTAAGATTTATAAATGGGAAGTCTTGTTTTGGTCGCCGGAAAAATTTCGCGCATTATTGGTATTGTATCGGGAGTGCCGAAAGGGGTCCGGGGGTCCACCAAGGAGGTCCACCTGCCCCGAGGGGCCACATGGGCTGTAGGGGTGTGCGCCTTGGCCTATATGGGCCAAGGGCACCAGCCCCAAGAGGCCCATGCGTCAAGAGATAAGAAGAAGAGTCCTAAAGGGGGAAGGCACCTCCTAGGTGCCTTGGGGAGGTGGGACTCCTCCCTGGCCGCACCCTTCCTTGGAGGAAGGGCCAAGGCTGCGCCCCCCCTCTCCCTTGGCCCTATATATAGTGGGGGGAAGGGAGGGCAGCCACACCTAAGCCCTGGCGCCTCCCTCTCCCTCCCATGACACATCTCCCTCCTCCCGCTACTTCCACCACCACGCCGTCGTGTTGCTGGATCTCCATCAACCTCTCCCCCCCCTGCTGGATCAAGAAGGAGGAGACGTCGCTGCTCCGTACGTGTGTTGAACGCGGAGGTGCCGTCCGTTCGGCGCTAGGATCATCGGTGATTTGGATCACGACGAGTACGACTCCATCAACCCCGTTCTCTTGAACGCTTCCGCGCGCGATCTACAAGGGTATGTAGATCCACTCCTCCCTCGTTGCTAGATGACTCCATAGATTGATCTTGGTGAACACGTAGGAAAATTTTGAATTATTGCTACGTTCCACAACAATTTGATGCTCATTAGGCCTAAAAACCTTATGCAAAAAATCAAGCATGAGATCTAGGATTTAGAATAGAGATCCTTAGAATGAAAACTTTCCTTTTTCACAACAAAAGCAATCTTAATCTTGACTATGCTTGATGCCCACAAATAAAAATACTATGTTTCATGCATGTATCTCCCAGTGAAACTTGATAACATAAATGAAACAACATGATGAGAGGAATGTGGAGATGGCACCAATTGATCTGCTAAGTGTCATATGTCGTTTCAAGGTAAAGAAGCGCGACTCATGTGAACTTGAGGTCATAGATAGTTGATACAAATGCTCAATGATTTTCTTTTTAAACCCAAAACAAAATACGTATTGCCCAATCCATGCGGCTGTACCACTCGGCAACACATAGCATGTGGAATGTAGAAGGAAATTGATGGGAAGCCTAGACATAGGCTAGTAGGGAATGTCGGACTGAAAATGTAACTTGAGCTTTCAAGTGTGCATGCTACTGAGCTATGTAGTTTACCTAGTAAATTAACCAACCAGACAGAATTGATCATTGAGCAGAGTAGAGCTAGCAACGATAGTCCGAGTTTTGAAATTCTCTAGCCACTGCACTGCACGCACGGTTCATGGTGGAGTGTATGGAAGTTAGGCTAGCTTCGAAGTTAAATGATAAGTAACTCCTTCTTAGTGCACCTGCCAACATAGTTATTATATGCAAACATGATGCAACATGATTTTGCTTATGACGGTTACAAATATGATGCAACATAATTTTGTTAATGTCGGTTACAAATATGATGCAACATAATTTACTTAAGCTTAAGTATATGAGCAAAGTATAGAAATGTAACAGAGCAACCATTTCAAAGTTGCATCTCATTTAAGAAAGTGATGAGATGAAGGTAGGGCATGCTTATCGAATCTAAATGGACACAGTATTCAGCCCTTACAACCGGAGTATAGAAGCCTAGACCTTACTTATCCAATGACATGGTACGTGCAACAGAGAAACTTGATGCAGCAGCCCATCCTCCATTTTACAAACCTTTTGATGCAGCATTAGAAATTGTGTCATATGTAATGGCAATGTATTTCTTCCATTTTGGAAGTTATATTACGTATTTAGGTACATCGTATAGTTTGTCAATAACCAATGTGCCGTGATAATACAAAAATGATCTTGCATATGAAAACACTAACAGTGTACCGGCTATAGATCAATACTTACCATGAATTTCTCCAATCCATACCTCTTCTAGATAATAGCACAAAAGATGGGAGATGTTACAATAGAAGTACATGATGATGGCTGATCTGTTATCTCAAAAAGATACATAACAGAGGGCTAGATGATCCTGATTGAAGAAGTGGAAACAACAGAAGACATTGTTTGTGAAAAAATCAACAATTACATATCCAATTAATTCTTGCCAGTAAAAGATCAAAGCCGGAACTACATATCTTACAACAGTACAGCCTAGAAGACTTATTAAACATGAGCCTTGTATCATAGATAGACGTTGATACTACATGATACCAGTTCATAGACAGTGATAATCAGAGAGCACACATCGAAGGAGCACGACAAGGGAGCAGAAAGTTGGATATTGAGGAGGCTGCGGGTGGCGCCGGAGAAGATTAGGGGTGGCTAGCCGGATAAGAAGACTCGCCGCTGGCGAACCAAGGCTAGGACAGGACATTAATAGAAACAAATTAAGCAGCAACATTTAACATCATTCCAAAATGAAGAACTTACGCAAGGTTAATGATAGATTTTTTATATTTGAATCTTACAAGACCAACAAATCTTCCTAGATGCTCCACGTCAAATTTTTAACGGAACACCAATGCTTTAGAAAACCCTAAATTAGTTAACCTGCACATTGTGCACTCATACATAAGAGAAAACCCAAGAAGAGAGATCAAGCTATGCAATTCAAGTTACTGACATACTAATTAGTGACTGTATCTGGACAGACAGTCTTATGTAAAAACATTTAAATAATACGCAGTAGTTTGCAAGGAGTATATACATACTATTTTTTTCAAATGGGGTATATAGAACTGATACTACTTTTGTTGCCTGCTCTCTGATTTTAGAGTAGCATGCTTTAATTCATTTATGACCTCTGCATTTTATTCAGAAACAAGCATGCACTTAGAAAGCAGAATTGAGGATGTCCTATAGTTAATTAGTTAGGGTACAATAGATCAATATGAGACCAAGATATGCTATACTTGACATTGCCTACGTAGTGTTTTCCAATTAATTCTTGCACAGGGCTATTGTTTCATCTAACATATCCTCTCTTTCTCCCTCTTAATAAGTAGTATAGTTGGTGACATATGTGAATGGATAATCATGTAGTATGTACCTCAGGTCAAACGAAGTTCCACGGATGATGGAGTATGTGCAGACGGATTTCGGCGAATTCAACGGTGTACAACCACGGCGCTGTCGGAAACTTGAGGCACGACAATGAGCCAAATAACTACAGATTATCCCAAAAAGTTAGAACACATAAAACTGTTTGACCTTGCAATAGAATAGAAAGGATTCAGTAATGTGCGCCTCTCTTTCTGTTCTCTCTCTCTTCCTCAACTATCTCTGTTTTTTCTCCACAAGATCAGATCAGTAGGAATTGAACCCTGTCTCAGCCTATTTGTTCTCTCTCTCTCGCTCTCTTTCTAGCGGCAGCGGCCAATAGTAGCTCCATCAAGCCATCTATCTAAATGTGCAGCAATCAACGCATCTCTCTGCTCTCTCTATCTCTCATCTCTCTGCACTCTCTCATTCTCACATATTTCTCCAGCAGAAGTGCCCAGCATGCCCTCTGCTATTTCCCTAGAGCAGAAACTCAGCAGAAACCATCTGTATCCACTTGCCGCGGCGTCATCTCTACCTCCCCTAGATTCTCTATTTACTCGGATGTTAAAAAACTCGAGGGTGGAACAAACCTGTGCCGCCGTGGCGGATGTCAGGAACTTACGACACGACGATGCGGGAGCAACTTGCGATGCAATTAACGATGCCGGCAGCAACTTGCGATGTAACTGATTTGCTTTGGGTTGAGTTGTTCCTCTATGCATAGCAGCAATGTTCGGCCCGCGCTCCAGAAGATTTCCTCCTCCGCCTCGGTGTCCCGCTCCTCGACGACGATGAGGGCACGGAGGTGGTCGATCCCGACGGCGAAGCGCTGGAGCTCCATATGGACCTCAACCTTCTCCTTCTATAGGCGCCGCATCATGACTATGGCCTTGCTGGAGGCGCTGGCCGCGGCGAGGCGCGCCTCCTCCATCTCGCCCCACGGCGCCCGTGGTCTCCTCCTCCGCCTCCACCCTCGCCGCCTCTCTTCCTCCCCTTCTCCACCCCCACCCCTCTTCCTCCCCGTCCCCGCCCTGCCCCTCTCCCTCCCCGTCCCTGCCCCCGCCCCTCTTCTCCCCGCCGTGCATCCACCTCACGGAGCGGCCCCGCCCCTCTTCTCCCTGCTTCCGCTTCACTGAGCGCCGCCGGAGGGGGGAGGGGGGCGGCCGGCAGGAGTTGGCGACGAGCTGGAGGTCGAGATGAGATCGGGAGGCAGTTTTTTCTTTCTTTTATCTCGACCATACCGGTTGACTTATTAGATGTACTGCGGGTTTAATTATCAAAAGCACAGGGACCTTTTGGCAAAAAGCCTGCGACGGTGAACCCGGAGATTCAATCCGTGTTTTATTATTAGGGAGAGATAATGTGGATTTCTACAACTATTTATTCCGTATTTTTTGGAGGGTAAAGCCATGAGATCCTCGGAACGATATGCGGACTACTACTCGCGTAAGAGAAACCTACTTGGCCAATGTGTTTGAATATCCTCCAAAGGCAGATGCGCCACCAGACGATAGGCCAAGGATTCCATTTGGTAGGAGTTACTCGTACACAATTTGTTTCATTTTAGTTGACAAAAGTTGATAAGAAATTTTCTATAAGCTATTTTGCAATACGTTCGTGGCGGCGCTTCGGTGCTACCCTAGACGATGTCGAAGAGCTGACAACCTCGTGTTCTCCTTGGCTCTTTAGATCGACAAGTTTAGGGTTTGGTCGATGGTATCATCATTTTGGGAAGGTGAAGGCAATGTGTTGGCTGTTTGGTTCTCTGGCAGCACCTCTGACATAGTTAGTCGTCGATGCTTTAGGCGGGGTTCCACGGGGGCAGCTCATGAGCTTCCGTCTCATGGATGTGCACATCAGGATCCATGCAGTTTTACGGTGGCCTTCATCGGCAAATCTAGTGTCTGGACCGTCGATCCTTCTAGATCAACGTTGTCGACCTTTCTTCATAGAGTTTCGGGAACGGTGCAGAACTCCAGTTGCGACAACAATTGGCGTGCCATCGGCATGTCGAGCCCGAAGAGGACGGATAAATCCCCAAGGACCACAGTGCAATTTTCCTTTTTGAGGGCTTTCTTTGCAATGCTGTTTTTTCATTACGGAGAAAAAAATATATTCTAAATTGAATTGTGTTCTACGGAAGGAGCAACAAGAGCAACAGCAAGTGGGCCGGCGTCAGGCGTCGTCCACTACTACACACAAGTGAGCGGTTGAATGCTGTCATTAGTGTGCACCGTGAAGTATTATTCATGTTCGAGGAGCACGTTTGTTGAACAAATCTCACAGACAGGCTAATCACAAATCCCCCACACTCGGCGCTCGTATTCCGTGCCGTCTGCGCGCCCGTACTCCCCTTTTGTTTGCGCATGCCTCCACACACGCAACTTCACGGTCTAGCATTCGCACGACCGCGATCCCCATTGATTTGATTAGCTCTCTCACGTGAAAAGATGGGGAGGGTAATAAGTGGAGGCATGTTAAAATCAGTTTTTTTGAAAAGAAGATATTCCTACGCCCGTTCCAACAGAATTCCATAGCGCAAGTCATCGGGCCCGCTAAAAAGTTTTCAAAGACAATTGTGAAAATTCAGAGGAAAATGAAGGAGTTTACTCCTACGCGCCCGAGCGCTACAACGCTCGATCCTAATCTTTTCAGCCCCCCTGATTTCAACGGGTGAGGGGCCGGTGCGCCAAACCTTCTCCCCTCAATTACTTAAACAGGAAAGTTTTGACGCTGTCTGAAACCGGCCGCTCCAACGCGCGCCGCGTCAGATAGCCAAGCCCGAAAATGAAAGGGAAGAAGGAGATCAAACATGATTTTTGAGGCCCGCTGGAAAAAGAAGTGATCGGGCACAAGGGGTTGAAAACCCCAATCAATCAACCAAATCCAATGGGCTGCCGCTGCATCTTCGAGATAAAGAATGAGGGCGAGGCAACGAGCGATGATGATTAAAAACCTTCTTGTTTTATTGGCTAGGAACCGGTTGTGGTGGTGGTGGTGGTAGCGGTAGTCGGATCCAACCCAAAATTCTACTAGTACCGAGTATCCCTTGCGCCCCTCAATTCCTCGATTTAATGATTGGTTCATGGACGCCGTCGGCTCCATCATCAGGGACCATCGCCTTCTCACACCTCTCGGTTGGAAGCTTGGAAATATCCCCGGGTTCGGAAAAACGGGGCGCAAACAACCGTGTAAAATGATTTGTTATGTCCAAATGCTGCCATGTTTGTTTGCACTACTAGGCATTTTTTTTATGTTTGCATGCATCAATCAGGTCAACTCCATCGCACGGCCTTAAACGGACGTCCCTCTGTCCGTTGTGTCGTGAATACGTCCAACACGCGTCCAACACGCGGGCGCACCCTAATTGATGTCCTGGATGGACGTGATTAAAAGACATAAAACTAAAATAAAATGTCGAAAAAGTAAATAAAAAATATAAAAACATAAAACATAAACGGTCACAAAACGGCTCAGTTCCATGGTTCACATTCTCATAATTAACATTAAAAAAACGCCGCTCGCGCGCTTCTGCCATGTCCGTCGATGCCGTGGCCGTCGCCGTCTTCAGTGCCCGCCGATGTCATCGTTGTCGCTGACGAGACAAACATAGTCCGGTGGCGTCCAGAGGTGGGACGACGGTCCATGGTACACGGGGGCGGGTTGGAAGGTGGCAGGTACCTGCACCACCTCCTCCCGTGGCGACGCGTCCCGCTCCGGTGACCGCGGCGGCGTGGGGCACCAGTTCACGCCCCCCCACGGCGTCGGCCATCTCCGGAGCCATGCACGATCAGCTCCGGTGCTGGCCCACCAGGCCCGGGTGAAACGCGGCCACCGGCTCCTCCTCCATCACCTCCTCCGCCCTCACCATCTCCAGCTCGGGGAAGGCGACGTCGCCGATCGCAGAGAGGGCCATTGTCTCCTCGAGGCCCGGCCATTGGCGCTCATCGTGCGTGTTCATGGAGTCCTCCATGACACATTGCATGAGCCGGGCCTCCTCCTCCGCTGTCATGCGAGGAGGTGGAGGTGGCGATGTAGATGGTGAAGGCGATGGCGTGGGCATGAGGCCGCGCACCCGCGTACGCCCACACACCTCTCGACGTGGCCGCCGCGGCCCCGACGATGTGCCGGCGAAGAAAGAGGCGCGCTGCACGTTGTGCTCGTCCCTTAGCCATGTGTCCTAGAGCACGAAGTCGGGGGCGTATCTATCATCGTGGAAGAGGTCGTCGGGAAGGAGGAGGCGGCGGCGCTCGATCTCCTCGCACGCGCACGGCTGCTCGTCGAGACCGACGGGATCGGGACCCGGTTGGCGGAGAGGTGCCAGTTGTTGGGGAGGTGGACATTGCTCCACGGGACCGGCGTCCTCGTCTCCCAATAATGCCGGCATACATCCGCGTTGATATACTGCCGGTTGCGCTCGCCGCCGGCCCTAGGGCCGATGGTGAATGGGGCAAGCGCGGGGCCCCGACGCGGTGGCGATGCGGCCTCCTCTTTCACGGAGCCGCGACGACGTCCCGGGGAGGAGCCGGTCTCACGGTCATACTTCCCCTTGCAGCCGTGGTTCCATAGCCCCATGGCTGCGAGGCGGCTGGCCGGCGAGTTGAGGACAGGGAGAGGCTAGGGTTTGGAGTGGGGCGTGTCGGGTTTTGAGGAGGCAGCGTGCTGGAATGGGGAGTGTGGATGACGACCGGTTCACGGCCTCCCCATTTAAGAAGGACGGCGACCGTTTGCATGGGCGGATGACAGGTGGGGCCGGCCGCACGTGCGCATTGATGTTGGCGGGTGGGAGGTAGATAGCCGCCTGCCACGCGGCCCCGATGCAGACGAGCATCGTGTTTGTTTACTGTGCGCCGTGACCCAAACCCAGCGTATGTTTATGCTCGAAATGGGTCGGCTTGGACACAAAACAAACTAAATGGGCTCAGGCCGTCGCGCGTTGGGCCATCTGATTTATCCTTTTTACCCCAAACGAATCGGGACGGGTGGTGCGGTGGAGTTGGCCTCACCAAATGCAACGCACCCTTTTATTACCCCCGCGGTGAGCTGACCTCTCTCCGTCCGGTGCTTGTGTCTCCAGCCGGCTTCTTCCTCCCCTCCTTGTTTCATGGCGGGGAAGGGTGGGGCGATGATGCCCATAGCCCGTCCAATTTGACCCATGCCGTCCTGGACCTATATCATACGCACACGCGCGCTCTCTACCGCTCCCACCACGCTCTCCCGCAACCTCGGCTCGTCCCGTCTTCTGCTTTTTGCTCGCCTGCGGTGGGAGGGAGCTTTTCGCTTTGGTTTAGGTGCTTCTTTCCCACTCACCACTTTCCCCCCTCTCTCCTCCGCCCTGCGTGCGGTGTCACGCACACCAAAAGCTCCTGCCTTTGCCTTATCTCAGCACCGGCACCACCCTGCCCCCGCCCCTAGTGGGATTTGGTGGGAGCTGCTCTGCTCACTCCAGCTACTTGCCTCCCTCGCGCGCTTCTTTGCTCCGCTGGTGTCACTCTCGCCTCGTCACCGCACCTCACCTCGCCGCACCGCACCGCACGCACGCGCGCGCGCGCGGCGCTCTTCCCTTCTCCTCTCTTCCCGGTGGGCTCGGAATTCGGACGATTTCTTGGTTGCGTCTGCTTGGGGCGCGGCGAGCGGCGGATCTTTTGCGGAATTCCGGCGGGGAAAGGGCGGGGGATGAACTGCGGGCAGCCGGACCAGCTGCCGCCGGCCACGGCGGGCTTCCTCAACCTCAACTGGGACAGCTCCATGGACGCCTCCCATCCGATGGCCTCCTCGCCGGCCTCCAACTCCGCGGCGGCCACCGAGGGGCTCGCGCTCCACGGGATCTCGCCGCGGCCGCAGCCGCACTACGGCGCCGGCGGCACGCCGCTCGGCTCGCCCACCAAGCTCAACCTCTCCATGATGGGCCAGTACCGCCACCACCACCACCACAGCCCCTACCCGCCGCCGCCGCCGCAGGTGGGCGGCGCCGGCCTGCCCACCCTGGAGAACCTCATGCCCATGGGCTCCCTCGACCAGTTCCTCGCCGACCCGGGCTTCGCCGAGCGCGCCGCCAGGCTCTCCGGGTTCGGCCCCGCGCAGTTCGGCCTCCCGGACGACGGCCCCGTGGGCGCGCTCAAGGAGCTGGAGCTCGGGAGCGCCCGGGACGACTCGTCGGTGTCCGATCCGGCGTCGGCCGGCGCCGGGATGGCGCTCAAGGGCGCCTCCGACGGCAATGCGAGGAAGCGGAAGGCCGGCGGCGGCGGCAGCAAGGGGAAGGGCAAGGACGCCTCCGTGTCCACCACCTCCGCCAAGGATCTCCTCGCCAAGGTACGCAAGACACATACAGAATTCTGCTCTGTTCTCGAAGGAGCGAGAGGTCGATCTCACCCTGCGAGCACCGCCGTCGCCGTGGCCCTGCAGGAGGACTCGGCGTCGAAGCGCTGCAGGTCCATGTCCATGGAGGAGGCGGAGGAGAATTCCGGCAAGGGGAAGGCCGCGCAGAGCAGCAGCGAGAACGGCGGGAGGAGGCAGGGCAAGGACGGCGCGTCCAAGCTCCCCGAGCCGCCCAAGGACTTCATCCACGTCCGGGCGCGGCGCGGCGAGGCCACGGACAGCCATAGCCTGGCCGAGAGGGTACGTACAATTCTCGGCCTCTCCCTCCCTTGCATTGTGTCAGATCATTTTCACGGCGGAGTAGAATTTCTCATGCCCTGCTTCGTCTTGTGCTGTGCTCAGGTGAGAAGAGAGAAGATCAGCCAGCGGATGAAGCTGCTGCAGGACCTGGTGCCCGGCTGCAACAAGGTACCTGCTCATCATTTCGCAATCGTTGCGATGTGCCTCGGTGTGCCCCCGGATTTGAGACCTGGAGAAATGTTGCCCGTTTCAGGTGGTGGGCAAGGCCGTGATGCTGGACGAGATCATCAACTACGTGCAGTCGCTGCAACGGCAAGTCGAGGTACACGCACGCCCCCATTGCCAACCAAAAACAGATCATGAATTGCCATCTGAAACACTTGTTGCCATTCGTGTCAACTTCTGCCTGCAGTTTCTGTCGATGAAGCTGGCGACGGTGAACCCGCAGCTGGACTTCAACAGCCTGCCCAGCCTCCTTGCCAAAGATGTGAGGACCAAGCATCTACTCCATATGCATGCATACATGCGCGCTCCCGTTGCCACATCCGGCTCAGCTCACTCACTCGTGTGCCGATTTTGGGTTGTGATGATGGCAGATGCAGCAGCAGTCGTGTGGGCAGCTGCAGCAGGGCTCGTCGCATTTCCCGCTGGACGCGTCGGGCGCGCCGCTCCCCTACATGGGGGGCCAGGGGAGCAGCGACCCTCTCGGCTGCGGCATGTCCGACGGCGGCGGCATGGGCGACGACCACGGCGCCATGCACCCGCTCGACCAGGCCTTCTGCCGCCCCATGGGCTCCCAGCAGCAGCACTTCCTCAGCGACGCCGCCTCTCAGGTAACACTTTTTTCTTGAAAAATTCATGTCGCAGCTTTGTTTTTGTAGATGCTGAACAATCTGTGATTGTAAACGTGTGTGCAGGTTGGGGCCTTCTGGCAGGATCTGCAGAGCGTGGTTCAGATGGACATGGGGCAGAGCCAGGAGATCGCCACCTCCTCCAACAGCTACGACGGTGAGTGCAAATCCAGTTTCAATTTCAGCCTGAATTCTGAAGATCGACATCACTTTCAACCAAAGATCCGGATGCTGAATTTTGTTCGGTCCTGCCGATCAGGCTCGTTGCAGACGGTCCACATGAAAATGGAGCTTTGACATGATGATCGCCGGGGAGAAAGCTTGATCCGACTACCACCGACCGCCCTCGACGACCCCCGCTGTACATAGGGAGAAGCAAAGGCAGGCAGGCAGTCAGTCAAGCTTGCCATTGAACCATCCATGGAAGCGCTCTGAGATTCAACCTAACAGTGTTGGGCCCTTCTGGTGTAATGATTCTTTTGAACAAGAAAGGGACCCGGCCGTGCAACAGTAGCTTAGGCTAGCTCAGCGTATCATCATCATCATCATCATCTCCTTTCTTGTGCTAAGCTGCTAGCATGGCTTGCGCATGAATCCATCCTCGGCCACCCTTCGTGCCCATTCCCCCTCAAATGAGAGGGGATCGCATTGGAGATGTGTAATAGTATCATTTGTACTGCCATTATTATATATAATATATATATATTTCTAGCCTATAAATACCATTATTAAGAAGATCCTGCATACCAACCATCAGTATGCTAATCTAATATAAACACGCTGGTTTCGCTAATGAAATCGGAGCCCCTTGGAGAAGGCCAGGAGCCGGGATTGTGGCGGCTTCTTTGGAGCCAGGGCAGGCAAAGAGAGGGTGTGAGAGAGGACATGGACAGAAGGAACAAGCAAGTTGCTGAATGGGGCTGGGATTTGGGATTTGTGGGCGCCTTTCTAGCTGTTGGAATTGGACGGATGAGCAGCCGGACCCGGCGACGGGGACTGCACCGGCTCTGCCCGGCTGGGACACACACACACGCACACGCAGACGGTGGCTGTGCCGTGCCGTGCTGGGTGCTGATGAGGACGGCCTGTAGCTGCCCCATGATTACGAGTAAGTAAAGACGGCGGACTGGACTGATTCTACGCGCGTACTTGCAGTACATCAGACACGCCATTCACTGCGGATTGCCCTGCTCCTGTTCATCTGCGGCTCGCGCCAGTCAGTTAAAATGAGAGAGAGAGAGAGAGAGAGAGAGAGAGAGAGAGAGAGATCATCGGATCACCGCATTTACAACGCGGATCAGATGAGATCGGCACTGTCTCAGCCGACGACGACGACTGAAATGCTCTTCGTTTTGATAAAGCCGACGACGGACACGCAAGTGTTCTCTTTGTTGTTAACAAACATACATGCATCGCGGTCGATCGATCCATCTCGGCGTCGGTGCGTCCAAATCATCCAGGCTGTGTGCGATCGCGCATGCAGCTCGGCCGAGAGACGGGATCTGCCCGTCCCGGGCCGGAGGGGACGGACGGGCGCTCCTTGTCAAACCACACTGTCTGCGCGCGCTGTAGGCTGTAGGCTCCGAGAGAATCATGGCTAATCGGGGCGCCGGATCTCGGAGGCGATCGCAGCAGCAGTGATCGCTGCTCGCTAATTAATCCGAGCACTGCCGCCGCGACGTAATGCAGGCGTACATGACACTCCACGTCCAAATTACGCTTGATCATCACTACGTACCAAATAGCAATGCGGCAGGGGCCGTGGTAGTACAATATATACAGTGTGATGCCTGCTCCTGCTACGCATCATCTCGCAGGTTTAGGCCTCTTTTGGTTCATAGGATAGGATTATCATAGGAATAGGAATTTTGTAGGAAATGAGATGGCATGTATCTTAAATCCTATGAGTAGGAATAGGAAACGAGATGTCATTTGGTTGACATTAAAGGAATTTTTCCTATGAAATGTGAAGGATAGGAACCAATCCTATGTAGGAATAGGAATCTATTCCTATGAACCAAAGGGCTCTAAAGGAAAAAATCCTATAAGAATCCTATCCTCTAAACTTCCTATGAAATTCCTCCAAACCAAAGGAGGCCTTAGCAGGGTCACCATGACGGCTCCGACTCGTACCCGGAAGCCCTTTTTTTAATACTCGATCTGTTCCAAATTACTTGTCGTGGTTTTAGTTCAAATTTGAACTGAAGAACGAAGGGAGTATATAGCAAGTTAAGTGTACTTCATTATGTATCGACCATTATATGGGCGATCAGATTTGGTGCTGCGTGCGCGTGTTGCTCGTGCGCTATTACCTTAATCATTCTTCGTCCGTCCTGTTCTTTTCCGTTTGCAAGGGACGTGCATGCCGGATTGGAGGAAGAGTGGGCTGAAATAATGTCGTGTTAGCTTGGAGGCAAAGGCTCGGAGGGCGTCACATTCGGAGAAAAGTTGTGGATTAGAGAGGAGGGACGACGGCCACGGCAGCAAGGTCACACGTTTCGCTAGCATGGGCTGTTCGTTTCTATGTGTGGTTTCCAAGGACGACCATGCGTTACGTGGCTAGCCATGTCCGTTCAGACAGCCAGCCGATGATAACCTATCCCTGTGGGTATGGCTATACCTTTGCCTGTTGACATCACATCTTTTCATAGTAGTCTTTGAGGCACTTGTGCAATCATCTTTTCTCAAAACGGAATTTCGCCTTCCTTTATAATAAAAAAGACACAAACGGTTGAACCAATACATAACGATGAGAAAACCATCGTATAAGTAGGTCCGAATGAAAAATAAAGAAGCACCGGGCGAGTGGCACAAGTGCCACTAACCGACGCCAAACATGAAAAGCAGTAGAGGCCACCCCTAACACACTACAATCAAGACAACTGAAGAGGACCAGAGCCGTGCTGCCAAGAGAAACCACCGTGCCACGAGGACCCGAACACACCGAGCCATCTCTGGAGAGGGCTCACTCAACATCGAGACAACCCCTCGCCCCGAGACGTGGAGCGCCGCTCCTGCCAAGAGATAACAAGGACCGAGAACGGAGACCACAAGGACACCTCTACAGAATAGGCGATCATCGGAACCACCCCTCGCCAAAGGCAAGGATGCACTACGCCAATGAGAGGGCAAACCTAACGCCATAAGCCATATGCAACCGAGAGGAACCGAGGGTCTACAACGACGGCCTCAAGAGGGTGATGACACCAGGTGTCATCGTCGTCGAGTCGGAGAGATGGACTAGGATTTTCACTTCGGACCCTTGGCACCTTGAGGGGACCCATAGCAATGTCCCCTAAAGGGAAGCGACATCCATAAGTGTCGTCGTTGCTGGTGCCGGAGCACAGAACTTTCGCTCAGACCCACACAAGTATTACCTGCGGACTCAAGTTACCGATCCAACCCATGAGGGGGAGCCGTGGCCTTTCGCGCTAGGCCTCCAGATCCAGACAGGGGATCGCCATTGCCGAAGCCACGACGACACCAGGGCCACCTGCCACCCCTCCCCTTGCTATTCATATAGCCAAGAGAAGGTGCCACCACCGCTGCCACGGTGCCCACCAGAGAGCCACCCGTGTAGCCTCACCCATCCAGGGTCGCCGCCTCATGTTGTTTTTGAAAGTTTAGAAGTGACCTTTTTGAATTTAACATTGGGGCTCGATTAAAGATGCCCTTAGTAACAAAACCAAGAGAGAAAAAACAAATAAAAGGTCAAAGTCACATTTATTTAGGCTGAGCACCCTCCCCCTCTGCTTACTACTTTCCTTACCCGCGCCATCTTGTGTACACGGTTAAGGACGGCAACCCCTTGTTCTCTATTCTCTTTATCTATGAAATGATACGTAATCGTTGCATATTCGTGAAAAAAAACTTTCTTTATCAATGTCAAATCTTGATGCTCTGTGCGTGTTTCACCTCTTCGCCATTTGTGGCTAGGTTGAGCGAGTCAAATCATGTGTCGTCGTAGAAAGTAATGATGGGTGTGGTTGCTGACCCATTAGATTGGCGTTGCAGGTCCAAAGACGTTTTATCGTCCAGCTTCGATCCTTTTATCGGCCATCTTCAATCCTTTTATCGGCCATCTTCAATCTTGTTCTACGAGTAGATCTCAAAAAAAAAATTCTTGTTCTACGAGTAGATCTCAAAAAAAATAATCTTGTTCTACGAGTAGATCTCAAAAAAAAAAATCTTGTTCTACGAGTCTGACAGGTGAGGGAAGCGGATTTTCCTAACTCGTTGCGCGCGCAACGTATATCTGAGCCACCCATCCATCCTTGATGTCAAATCAACAATGCAGCTGGTCCCATGCATGCATGTCAACAGCAATAGGCCCTATGCTAAAAATCTGACACGAGGTACAGAAGCCATCGGTGGGCTACCTCATCATATTTGCTAGCAAAATTAATATGTCACCATAGCTTCTAAATAAACTGTGCAAATTTGAATTTGTTTATGTATTTGAGTTTCTCACGGCTAGCTCTACGAAACAAGTCTAATATCGATATATTTCCAAAAAAGTTTCATAAACTTTTCATCAAAGTTCAGACAAGTTGTTTATAAAGTTCTTCGGTCCCAAATACATTTTCTAGGAAAGTTCTTTAATATTTCTAACAAAGTGCAGAAAACCTATTTATAAAGTTCTCCAGCTCCTGGTCCTGTTTATTTATCACTTGCAAATGAAAATGAAAGTTCTTCACTATGCCCAGCAAAGTTCCTCACTAAAAACACAGATAATCTTCTAAAAAACCATAGTTCAATTCCAGTTAAAAAAATGTGTAACAAAATTATCCAAACCTTATCTTGTTCTGAAGATCTTAGTGTCGGGAGTTCAAATATATATAAAGTTTTAAAAACAAATTTTGATTAAACTGTCAAAAGACAACTAAAAGTAACAAAGTTTTTGAAGAGAGAAAAGACAACCTAGCCATGCATGTGTACTGTAGCCATGCATGTGTCAGTCTTTGGGAAAGAAAAGAGAGGCAGAGAGGCATGGACATGCAAAAGGCCACGATCCATGCGGTTGAACAGCGGCTGTGATTCGGGTTGCGCGCACAACCAGTTAGAGAACGCCTTATTCGACAGGTGAGGTATCTGAATACTAATGAGAATATACCTCTACATGGTATATTCTCAGAAAACTTTGTCAATGTCGAAACTCGGAATATTTGGTCATCCATATGCGCTGCGTGATTCTTCAGTACGCGTGCACATTGAACCCTGCGTTCGTATAATGAACAATGATCAAAACTGAACCAACCAGTACAAAAGTCACTTTGTGCATTTAAATACCGAACCGAAAAACCATACCGAAAATAAACCGATCCGAACCATTTGAACTTTGGCTTTTTATGGTATATACCTAATCGAATAAACCAAAGTAAAAAATAATTTTATATTTCTTGTGATGAACAACCATACAAGTTGTCATTTTTCTTATACATGAGTCAAATTCACTACTAAGAACATAATTTTTTCTTGTAACATAGTCATTTTTTGCTCTTTCTAAAATGCTAAGCAGTAAGCACGTCCATAACCATCAACAGATGAATCAATGCATGCATATAGCAATGCCCTACACTTATATATATAGTTATATACCATTTGTGTAAAACAGTAGTATGTGTTTTGAGTCATAAATTTGCAAATTATTACTACGTCATTTTCAAAGTCGCGTCAACTTTGGTTATCGTGGTATATATTGTAACCATACCGAAATAATTTGGTATATACTGAAACCGAACCGTACTTTAGTTTCATACCATATTTACCAAAATATTAATACCGTACAAACCAAAAACATATAAACCAAACCATGTAAACCGAATAAAGCGAACGCACAGAGTGCAGTACAAGAGAAGAGAAGGATGATTGTCTGCTCAATCAAAGCCATTTTTTGGTGTACCTCAAACACATGATTAGCTGGTACTGCACTGCACCAGATGAGCATCGACCGATCATGCGTTGCGTTGCGTTGGGCCCATCCGGAAGGGAAGGCGACCTCCATTAATCCCCTCCCCGGCCGCTGCTGCTGCTGCTCCACCATACCAACCCGACGCCGCCGCCGCCGATGGCCCCGTTCGTGGCTGGCGTGATGCCGATCCCCCTCCTAACAAGCAATGCGGTGTCTCATCTCTCCGTAAGCAAGCGTGGCGGAGGCGATCCGCGCGCACGTCCCCGTCGTCGGAAGGCAATTCACCATTAGGTTTTACTACTACAGTTTATTACCGCTGCTGCTGCCGCTCTACGCGTGGTGCGGCGGCGCAGGGGAGGTCGACAGGTGGCCATGCATGGCCCGGGCCGGATCGGGAGCCTTGGCGGGGTGGGGGCGGCGGGGAGCCAGGGCTGCCGCTGCGTTCAGGGACGGGGGGGAGGGGGAGGGCCAGCCGCTTCTCCTGTGCCGATCGGCGGACTGTCCCTCCCCAGCGGCGGTCTGCCTGCGCCCGTTCGCTGCTGCGGCGACGTCTCTGCCCGTCGTACGTACGTGGACCAGATACGGCGTGGTGCGCGCAGCTTGCGCCTGTCTCCGTGCGTCTGCGGATTGCAGCTTACGCAGATTCCGCGGCGCTGCCAGTGATGCCGGCCGGCCGGCCGGCCCCTGGTGACAGTGATCATGATGATGTCGCCGATGGCCGGCCCCCGGCCGAGAGCGACGTACGGCGCCGCGGTCCTCGCGTCGCGTGGTACCCCCGCGCCGTGCCTACCTGGCGGCTGGTCCCCGTCCGTGCATGCATGCATCCATCGCTCGGTGTCATCTCCGGATACGACTCCGGGTCGAGACACACGCGCGGGCGCGCTCCCGTCGCCGTCGGCCTCGCCGCCTCGATCGCCGGCCGGCCGGCCACCGCTGCCTGCCCGATCCCGTCGGCGAGGCAGGCCCCGGCTCGTGGGACTCGCTCGGGCAGGGCGCGCGCCGGACGCCGGTACGGTCATGGCCGATGACAACTGTTGGCAACAGGGCGTGGGTGCGTGCATGATATGATGCGTCGCCTCGGCCGGTCTCGGGCCGCGTGACGGACCGACCGACCGACCGATCGCGCCATGCATGGATGGATGGATGAAGGGATATGGCGGTGATTTGAGATTTGAGATGTCGATCACGTATGTGCCGTGTGGGCCGTGGTGGATAGATAGATCATGCAAGTGATAACGTAGTACTCCGGTACGTGATTGGTGCCGTCGCTTCCATGATCGATCGGGGCTCGTCCAGATATGCAGTACGTGGTACGTACCGCCGGGTCTCTCTCTCACTCTCTCACGTGGTCTGCCGCTTGCTACTGCCTCCTCTCCTGCTGCTGCTGCTGAGTGACCTGACCGGGTAGACTGGCACTGGCAGCCGGCCGGGTAACGGACGAACCCATCGTCGTCATGTACAACATGTACAGAGGCATATGCTACAGGAGTTCCACGGAGATGCTGCCAGAGCCTCACGTGCGTGCGCCTGCCCTGCATGTATACGCACGCCTTTTTCCTGTAAGCTGATTAGCCGATATACCAGTGTAAAAATAAACAGGCGCCTCGGACCATGCCCCAAGGGGTGCAACAGGCTTGAAACTGATCCATACAATATGGAGGTAAATCGCAAAATGAAGAATGGAGGCAGATCTTATGGTGTTTGCTTCTGCAATTTTCGATGATTGCTGGCATATGGCTTGCGATTTGGTCGTGTGCTGTTTGAGCACGCGCCTCGTGAAACAAACAGTGTAGCGCATGAATTACCAAAAAGTGCTGCTACACCCTTCGATCAGTATTTCTTGTTTTAGATTTATCTAGATGCGCACGAGTAGTACAGACCCTAGTTTCGTTTGGATTGATGACGAGAAGGCACCTATTCCTTCCATCTCTAATGGTGGACGGAAGCTAGAAAGCATTTGGAAACAGAGGAACGCGAGAGTGTTCGGATCGTGCCAAATCAAAAATGAACGGGAGACTGTGGACTTGATCTTCGACGACTTGGGCTATGGCAGGAGCATTTGGAGGACGACCTATATCTGAGTAGTAGAGTAGCATTAGGAGTGGGGTGGAGGCTTTGGTTGGGGTCAGCTTGTGACTACCAACTAGCACAATGTAAAAACTCTTGTACATATTTTCTCTCTTCTACAATATGGCTTACGATTTTCGATGATTGCTGGCATATGGCTTGCGATTTGGTCGTGCGCTGTTTGAGCACACGCCTCGTGAAACAAACAGTGTAGCGCATGAATTAGCAAAAAGTGCTGCTACTCCCTTCGATCCATATTTTTTGTTTTAGATTTATCTAGATACGCATGAGTAGTACAGACCCTAGTTCCGTTTGGATTGATGACGAGAAGGCACCTATTGCTTATTCTTGTAAGGATGCAAAGTGCAATAAAAAGAAAAAAATTGATACAGCATCTGCTTGACTAGTTATCTACATTATTATCTTGTCATCCTGTAGCCCAATCGCCGTGCTTCAATCAATACAGTACCGAGCGTCATCACGTTTATGCAACAAAAATGCAGTCAGGATTCATTTCTACAACCAACACTCCGTAGACCAAACTAGCCAAAATCAACCCAGGTTTGAAAAATGCATGACGAAATTGGCAGCGCTTTAGCATGAACCCAACAAGGGAATAAAAAACTTCACAACAAGAGGCCACAACATGTCTCTTGCCAATGGCAAACTTACATTTTATTCCGTCCGGTTCTAAAAGGAATTGACAACACAAAAGTATTTTAGCTTTCCAGTGTCCAGTCTACTGTATATGTCCAATATATGGGTAGAATATCAAACATCGACTCGACACGACAGGCCGCCCCCCTCCCTCTCCGAGCTAAACAAAACAACGCTTCTGGACCCTCTGGCCTCATCATGTACAAATTACACATCATGTAATAAACACATGTACACACACACTAGTCTCAACAAGAAAATTTTGCCATGCGAAAAAACGCAACAGGAAAATTACCCCGCAGACACGTCTGCCCATCAACCTGCGCCCAACTAGGAGGGGAAAGGACATGCCTTGCGACTCAAAACCAAATACACCGCTCGCTCCTGTGCTGATCAAGCAGCCCTTCACCGACAAGACCATCTTGGGGGCAGACTCATTTTGCCCCAACTTGTGCACACTGCAAATCTGCGGTATATTCTAGCCTAGAAGGTCCTTGAAAAGATTTGGGTTGTTCCCTGTCGGAGTCACGCCAACCTGCCTGGCGGTGGCGTCCTTCTGCAACGCATCTTGAAGGCTATGGCCCTTTTTCGCCGTCGCTCCTTTTTGTGCGGGTTCTGTGGATGCACTGGTGGCTCCAGTTTGTACATCATCCGAGAAGATGGACATAAGGTCTGGTGTGTTGGAAGCGCTGGGAGCTGAGGTTCCAGAAAGCGCGGGAGAGGCTGATGCTGGTCCAAGGAGCCCATCTAACTGTGAGAAGGGGTCAGCGGATGGAGCACTTGATGAAACAGGCTCTTCACCCAGATCCAACAGATCTGGTGGTGGGGCAGCAGGGGTTACTTGCTCCTTAGCAGGCTGAGGTGTTACTTTCTCAGTCGAGGAACTCTCTTTTGCTGCCTTCCGACCAGCATGTCCCTTGCGATTAGGTTTAGCAGCTGAGGAACCAAAAAGTGAAGCAGCCAGCCGTTGCTTTTCTGCTGAAACTTCTGTTCCCTGCTGCTGACTCTTAGAACCATACGAGGACTCCCTTGCCTGTGAAGTTACCAACCCTCCCCCGTCAGAGTTGGAACCCCCATTGGCTGCTTGTTGGCTAGAGGTCGAGCTTGAAGGTGTAGAAGAGGAGGCATATGATTCCCTTCCCCATTTCTTTTGAACCCCATCAAGACGAAGTTTGGCACCAAATTCACCAGAAACTGCATTGCCTGATTGCTGGGACCTTGCCTGATGATGGTCTTCCCTATAGTGACTTGGTTCTGGAACTGGAACAAGGTCAGTAGTCGGCAGGGAAACACTACTTTGTGAGGTTGCTGTGGGTAGTGAAGGTTTAGGTAGCTCATAGGCTTCAAATCTAAGAGCATGAGCAGATGTCTCATGTTGGTCTTGGGCTCTGTAGTTACCAACACTTACAACGCCTGAGCGTTCACTTTCAGGAATGTAAGGTGTCGCGCCATTTTCCAAGGCTTGCTGCACATAACTGTTCAGAAATGTGAGGTTTTTATCGACCTGCAACATAAATTAATATTCTTAGATTTATATTATTAGATAATTTCAGAACATTGTGCAGAGAAGCTAAATCACAATAAATGCATCTATTTTTCGATGCCAACACTTGCAAATGAGTCGTTTACATTGAGACTAAAGTAAACAAATTCACAACAAAAGCATGTTTATCCTGGTTTCCATGATACCTTAGGTAAAAAAAAATAAGACCACATTTGGGTTAATTACATTTTGTTGCAGTTTTATTTACTCTGGATGCTATATGGTCTGCTTCATCTTTTGGCTAAGGCTTCTTTTGGCATTTTGGTGAATTGCAGTAATCTTGTTTGGTTGAATCATGTTTACATATTTCACTGTTTCGCAACTTGTCAAAGTACTTCATTAAGATGAGACTAATGTGAGTGGAAAACCATTGGATAATGTAATTTATCAAACTTTAGTTTGACTAGTCAACAGAATAAACTTCTAGCAACTTCTTAGCACAAGCCCTTTAAAAAGCTTTGTTTAAAAAATCTACGCCTACTTGCAGTCAAAACATCCAATATATGCCACAACATATCCCAAATTATGCTGCCCAACTGTCCTTGGGTTTTCATAGGAGTCCTCCATCCGAACTTTCAGATGCCCCAAAAATATAGTGCACAGGACACAACTTAAAATCAGGTCGCTTTTTATACTATTAAAAACAAACATTTCCTAATTAAATAAACAGAACAATCGAAGTACCAAGCTTAGTACAAAAAAGCATAACATTACCTCAATATCTTCACAGCTTGCATCTATGGGCATCACACTTTCAACAGCCTGTTTGTCCAAGCCTAGTAAGGCTTGTACCTCATATGCACGCTGCTGCAAGTCTGTTGAATGTGAAGATGATAGTTCATCTACCAATGACTGAAACTGCAAACAGCAATAGGACAGATTTATAAAATATTAGAAATACAAACAAGATAAAGGTACCAAACCTACAAATAAGAGTTCTTTTAACTTATCGAAGAGCTTTAGTCTGAACCAAAGTTGACAATTTCTTTACTGCGCCTTCGCTAAAAGGTGGACAATATTTACATTACATGCATTCCAATGTTTTCTTCTCACATGAAATTATTTCCTTTACATCATTCAGCATTGAATCATGTACCAGACCAAGCAGTGGTTTTACTTCTTTACAACCATACTGTTACCATCACGAGAAAGAATTCAGGGAAAAGGTTGTCATACAGTTACACAAAAAAGGCACTGTACTATGACAACATAGATGACAAACTGACCATACTTCAGTTTTCTTTTAGTTGTTGGTGCTCAAACATCATACTGCAAAATGATCTCACCAAGAATCTGTGCTATGCTCAAATTAATAATAAATGAAAAGCGGAACAACTGCCTGCCCACAAAGGCAAATGCGCCAAGGATGAACCTTGGATATGCATGTCAATGTAATATAACAGAACTCTAGGCAACACAGTTTCTACTAACTTACCAACCATTGTTATACTTGTGAAAACAATATGTATCTCTTTCAGTGCACATGCAAAGCTTTTGTCTGAACCATAATTTGGCTCAAAAACATTCAACAACCAATGACGAGAAATGTTTAAATGAGGCTAAAAGAATGTGCATATTTTCATTTACCTCAGGCAACATATCAGACTTCCTTCCAACAGCAATTTCAAATGCAAATATCTTCAAAATTGCCGAGACTGCATAACCCTTGAAGAAGCGGAAAAGAACACATGTCAAGTAAAAAATATGTATATAAGCAACACAACATAGATTTGTACAACAACGGAAGTGGAAATAATAGCTTGCTTGAATATAAAGCATGCCATAATGTGGTTAGATTAGATGAAGCAGCTTCAATCATGGCATATAAAATTGACGGTCATGCATATTTGTGAAACTCAAAGGGAATACATATTTAACTTGGTACTTGATCAAAGTCGATAGTATTAGTAATACTCCCTCTGTTTTGATTTAGTCTGAATATTAGCTTTGTCTTAAGTCCGACTTTATAAAGTTTAACTATGTTTATAGAAAATAAAAGAAAAAATTAAAATAACGAATATATGGTACGAAAATATGTTCAATGATCAATCCAATAGTATTGATTTGGAATTGTAGATGTCAATACACACTTGGTCAAAATTTACAAAGTTTGAATTCAGCAAATATGCGAAGTAAATAAAAACAGAGGGAGTATTGAATAGCTATGCTGTAAATGTTTTGATTATAACAGATATGTACAACATGAAGTACTTTGTAAATTGCAAAAACTGTTCCTGAATGGTAAATGGACACTACAACCAAATATAACAGGTACTATTTCAGCTTGACCAAAGCAACTACAACTGTGTTAGGCAAAAAAAGAGCATACCCTGACAGTGTCATCAGTTGGGTGGGCCTCTGCCACATCACATAACTTCCCGATGATATAAGAAGCAGGATGCTTCCCATCTGCTGTTCCGTATTCCCCCAAAACCCAGCATATGATCTGAAAGTAAAGGGAAACGATATAAATTACCTCCCAAAACTCACCTTGGGATAGAAAGAAAAAACAAACCAATCAATTACCTGCAAAAATGAGGACGGAAGCTTTGGCTCCCCCAGAATCCGGAGATAGGAATTGACCTGTTAAAGAAGGAGAGAGTTATATAACTGATCAAGCAGTGAGAAAATCCTAAAACAAAGAATCGTGCATCCAGTTGAGGAGGCTCCTAGAGTATTGTTGGCATACTCCACAATATCAAGCACAACAACATAGCAGCAACTGAAGCATAAATAACATTTAATTTCCCTCCAGCACCCAATGTGGCCAATTCAGTGCGAACATTCTTTTTCCATCCCAAGATATATAGCTCATTAGCTGATCATGACAGTTAAAACTGCCCATACTAGCAGTATCACGTTTAGCATTAACAAACTCAGCTGCTAGGGGTTACAGGAATAGTTGAGAGTACATACAGCTGATGATCTCAATTGACTATCAGCACCTTCATCCTCCTCTCCAAATCCTTCAGCGATAAGCCGCATTAAATTGTGTGCAACTCTAATGTTGACAAGGTCCCCAGCATGCTCAAAGACTTTGTTCATGGTCTGGAAAATAATAGAAGGAATTAATGGACCTTCTAAAAAGTAAAAATTAAGCAACCACCGCATGAAAATTACATCAAGTGCTTGACAAGAAATACACAGATACTCATAGATTACCTGAATGAACCACTGATTGCTGGGCGCAAATTGTTCTGCTAGCTCAACACAACGTGATGCAATTTCTGCCTTATAATGGTGATCAGTTATGCTGATCATATACTCGATCATCCGATCAACAATCACTTCAACATTAGTTGATTTTGTCATCTTATAAAGAAGCTCAAAGGTCTTGCGCTTCAGAGTGTCATCAGGGTCCTATTCATAAGAGCATCTAACGGGTGAGAAATCGGAATACTAATGAGAAAATACAAAAACAGAAATGCTGATGCAATTACATGCATCGAACAAGACCACGGATAATAACTGAAATGGATATGACATAATGGCAAATAAACTAGGTAGAGTGGTAACTGGTAAGCACATTGAATCAAACAATTTGATATAGCTTTTACCTCACTATAATTACTTCCTCCTAGAGTTGATACAAGGGAACATGAAAATGAACAGCATGTCACCATTTCCAACAAAATTAAGTTCAGCAGCCGGAACATGATTTTAATGAAGGATTTTACATTAATTTTATTGCACCAAGCAACAAATATATTTGATATGGATGGCATCAGCATAATAGACAGCCTATTAATTGAAATATATTCTTAAGATGATAAGTTTTCACATTCCTCACCTCTAAGCAATCAATAACAGCCAGTTGGTGCTGTTCTGCAATATCAGGATTTATTTTTATTAGTCTTCCAAGAGCATCAATGCCCATGTACTTCAGATTATGGCTATCACTCTGCAAACAGGATTGGGGCAAGCAAGCGTTAGCTTAGTGAGGTAACAATCATAGTATCATGAAAGTATTTATTTTTCCCTAAAAAATGTCAAGACCTTCAAAAATTTCGATGTTGTTTCAGCAGCAGCGTCTAGCATCTTAGAGTTTGGGAAAATGCATGATACACAGCATATGCATTCATACAATATCGCATTGCCAATGTTGCTCGCTGTGTCACCCTTCCTGAATATGTCACCCAAGACAGTGTACATATGACCACTCGCTGACTTGTCACCGCTACCCAGCACAGCAAGTATTTTCAATAGTTTTATCTGAAAATAGCAACAGAAAAATCAGAGGAAATACGATGGTGCCAATTAAAGAACCCCAAATCAGAACCTACCTATTAACCTAGCATCACTGAACACATCGACCAAGTAAAAAGTAAAGCTCACAGACCTGAATAAATGGTGCGGGCATTTGATGGTAATCGTAGGAAGTTGGAAGCCTCCTCTCTGCAACTTGTTTGAGGATGTTAACAAAACTAACAACTAAGTCCTTGTACGCGTTTGGATCTTCCAAAATCAGGTCATAGAGTGGGCACAGAGTTGCACCCATCACCCCAGGATCATTATCACAGAGTCTCTGCAAAACAATAAGCACCACTACTCAAAACCCATCTCATAAATAATAACGCATTTACATCTGCTAAGAGTTCCTAAAAATCCCAAGGAAGCACTCTGGTTGCTTATCAGAGCTCCCTCTATGTCATGGTCTGAGATCAAAAAAATTGCTCTATCCTACATTAAATATAAACGGTAAATTGCATTGAACAGATACAAAAGGTGCATATTCAGGCTTAATGAACCCACATCTTTGCACCAGAATTGCAACACGAGACATGAAAGACCTAAGGTGTGTAGAACTCACATTTAACGTCCAGTTCAAGCTCAATAGATGCAATGGCAATAGCTAGTTGCTGCAACTCAAAATATAAATTGAACATATACAAAACATGAAACTTTAGCACGATTAACAGTAGCGCATGTTCCTTTGAGCACGATAAAATAACAGTACCCCATGCGCCTCTGGGATAATAAGCTACGGCATGAGAGGGACAAATTATTCTACTTCTATTGTAGTTGGGGAAAGAAATTCTAATTTGAACATGAGGTAAAATGTTTGGGGGGACCTTGCGGAAGTTGGAGACGAGGTGGGAAACGGAGGAAGGGGATCGCTGGTAGAAGCGGTGGAGCGCCATGACGGCCTTCTTCCTGACGGCCTCTTTGGGGTGCGCGAGAAGATCGACGACCTGGGGCAGCACGGCGGGGATGGCCTCCTCCCCGATGAGGCGGCTGGCGGCGGTGAGCGCGGCGCAGACGACGAGGTAGTTGTCGGACCTGAGGTCCTTCTGGATGGTGTTGACGACGAGGATGACGAGGTCGTGGCGCTCGTCGATGAAGAGCGCGACGGCGAGGTAGCCGGTGCGCTTGAGCGGGAGGGACTCGTCGTGGGTCATCTTGACGGCGTGGATGTGGCCGAAGGAGGCGTCGTGGCCGAGCATCTCGGCGTAGACGAGGCGGAGGAGGAGCTCCTTCATCTTGCGGCGCGGCACGTCGGGGTCGGCGAGGCGGCGCTTGAGGTGGTCGAGCTCGCGGGAGATGATGCGGTCCTCCTCCGCCTTGGAGCGCGCCTCGCCGATGGACTTGACCAGGTCCAGGAACTCCTTCGACTGCCCCCACCCGCCCTGCGACCCCATCGCCAGCTCCCGCCCGATCGTCCGGAGCTGCTCCATTGCGTGCGTGCGTGCGTGCGTCCGCCCGCCGGGACACGCGGGGGCCGGTGGGTCGCCGCCGGTGAGGGGGCGGGGGGAGTGTGAGATCTGGATCGGGCGGGGGCAGGGGGGAGGTGGGTTTCGTCTCGGGGTAGAAGGGGATCGGCCTGGTTTTCTTTCTTCTTTGCCTTTCTTTTTTGTTTTGTTTTTTTGCCTGGGTTGTTTTGCTTTCTCCAAGGGAGGCCTTGTTCTATTCATCTATTGTGCACCGGTTTGCAAAAAGAAATCATTTTTGGATGGAGAAATTTGTGAACTAGTAGAAATGTGTTTAATAATTGCACATATGACAAGGGTGCAGTTGGCACTTAGTGTGTGCAAGGAGGGGGCTTTTATGATTGTACATGTGACAAGCGTGCAGTTGGTACTCGTGTCGCGGAGGGTGAAGCACCGGCGGTGAGGAGGAGCACGGTCAAGGGGCGGGTATGGGGAAAGGGAACAAGGGCGGCAACAGCCACAGCGTGAGCGAGGGGGAGGGTGTGTGCGCACGCGTTAAGGGGGCAATGTCGGCGGCAACATGCGTGGAGGGGGGGGGGGGGGGGGTAGATAACAAAAGTGTATAATCAATCATATATCACATAAAGCATGTAAAACAAAAGACATAGAACATAGGGCTGCCAAGAGGAAGCCAGGCAAGCCAGAAAGTTACTTGTGATGGAGAGAAAGGGGATAAAGTGGCCAAGTGGCAGCAAACAGCTCTGGTCATTGTATTATTCACGAATGAACACCCTTAGGGCATGGCTAATGCATAGCCCCAGGGTGATGCCTCTCATGCCATGTAGGATCGGATAACAGAAAAAACAGGTTCGGATGGGGAAGCGGGATCCTCTTCATCAGGAGGGTGCTTAGAGACAAAAAATGTGGTCCAGTGTATAAAGTTGAAAAACTTAAAATGGAGAGGAGGGATGCACGTGTAGTGAAAGTCACTTTCCATTTTTTTGATGAGGTCACTAGTAGTAACTTGCATTGGGGAGAAAAATCAACACATATGCTTCAAATTACTTTTTTATCATGAGGCATATGTATCCATATGCCACCATTGTACATGCCCTAATTCAACAGTACAATAGTTTCAGTAAATAATAACATTTGCATGACCAAAAAAAAATTATCTTACAGTTTCCAGTACAAAACTCGCAGAACTCAAGCATGCCATACCATGGACACACTATTTGTAGGCAACAACCATAGTGAGCTACTGAGTTCACAGTGCAGTAGCCTGTCCAGCAGTGAGCTCCCTCATGATATTAGTTTTATCGGCTGATAAGGCGCAAAACCCTCAGGTGACCTCACACTGCACTAGCCTCGCCTCCGGCACTTGACTTGCTACAGGTAATAATTTACAGCTGATAATTTGCTTGTCTTTCTAGCTAGTAAGCTACCGATCGGCCAATGTTTCAACAACTTCCAAAAGGAGCGAAAGCCACCGGGGTATACTGGTTGCGGAGAGACCTCGCTGAGATGCTTAATCCGCTTCCCCGAGCCCATCACTGCCATCCCCTCTTTTGCTGATCGCAGACATACCGCCACGTTTCTTGCCGCCGCCAGATGCCGCCTCCGCATTTTTCCTCAACACGGCGCCGGGTGAGGGATACGGTCTTTGTTGGAACAGAGGTCCCTGTTAATCAAAGCGTAGAAAGAAGACTCGTTATTCTCAGTAGGGGATACTATATTATTAGCGGCTGATCTATATCTGGAATCACATGCATTGTGGTTCTTTAGGGAGATCCCATGTGCGATGACTTAACAGATCAAGAGACATGGGAACTGTGCACTGAAGTACAAACTAACAGTAATTAACAAGCGCTACCCAGTTTCCTTGGCTCAAGTAACCATGCTACATGGAAGCCTGATTCTAACATCTCACATAAGACGTCCTAGATCATTTCATTTGGCAGTCCTACATCATTTGGCACGATGAAGGTGGAGCAGGCGGTAAGGTTTGCTCCCAGAAAAACAGTATGTTATGCTACATCGGGTGTCTATGCACCGAAATAAATACTTAACATTTAAATGAAGTCAGAGGGTACACAAGTATAGTCAAGACTAGATAGAGGGAAGTTGCAAATCAGATGACGTACAGATGCAGTTGTATCCGCTGCTCGCGGCTGTACACCCTTCAGGCCAACAACCCTGACAAAGAAAGAGGATTAAGTTGTTAGTCCAGGGACAGTTAACTTAATATATACCTGCATTCTTCCTTGATTGGCCAAGCTAGACTGAAGCACATCGCAACTAGTAACCACAACTGCCAGGAAGATTATAAATTTAATTGAAATAATAAGCTTCCAGGAAGAGAGAGATCATGTACCAGCCACCCCGTGGAGCATCTGAGTAAGAGCTTGGATCCATTGGGTCAAGCTCATCCTCCTCAGCACGACCTCTTTTTCGGTTATCTTTTTTGTTTGCTTTACCTGAAGGGGGTTTTGAATTTGATCTGCACATATATGACACTCAGTAAATAATATGATGCTTGTGTGCTCAAGTATATGATGGGTGGAAATAGGTTAGCAGTATAAACTAGAAGCATAACCGATTAGGCTACCATTTGATGTGTCAAATGCAAATCTCATTTACCTGTCCTTAGCTGCGATGTTTCCTTGACTTTTGGGAACATTGGTACAACTTGAGGGCACGATATTGTTCGAGTAAGACGGATACTGTTGAAAAGGCAGATTTTGAACCCTGCAACATGAATCACAAGCCAACATTAGCTAGATTTCTTAAATTGTTTATTTGTTACATTTGGCAAGTGTATTGGTTGTTATACTATAATATATACACAGAAAATGGAAATTATGTAGCCGTTGTGTTGTATCATCTGAAAATGAAAATTGGTTCAGGCTTGGCTTTTGCTCGCCATAGTCGCCGTCAAAATATACACAGAAAACAGACATAAGTCAGATCTGATGTTTGATTACAAGTGCATCTGCGATGATATAGCTATTAGTTTGAAAATGCATATGAATCCAAAGTATGTGTGCTTTCAGATAAGATCATGCCATCCACACGATAGAGATAACTCCCACAAGAACTTCAGGATATTTACTCTACCTTACAAGATTAGATTATCAGCAGAGTACCTTGTGCAGTGATTGCAATATCCCCACGGCTGGACAAGACCGACTCCCCAGCCACCACAGCCTGAACATCTTTGTATGTGAGGGTTCCAAAGATCAGTATTTTGAGTGGTCGGCTGAACTGCAACAACGGTGGATGCTTGTGGCACAATAACTGGGTTCACAGAAGTAGGTGGCTCCCACTGTGTTGCCTGTGTCTTTGTGTTATAGTAGTATTTCTGGCCTAAAATAATGCACAAACCATATCAATGTGTCACCAAGAAAGTACTCCTTCCGTTGAGAAATATGTGGGGTTTTAGAAAGCACATAGACAAACTTCTCTAACTTTGACTACTAACACATCTATCAAAATGGCAGTAATAGATCTGTCACAAAATTATTTTCATGACATGACAACTTATAATATCATACTGTGTATTCATATGAAAAGGAAAAGTTATTCAAATAGCATCATATATTGTTGACGAGCATGATTTAAGCCACAGGTGTTTCTCTGGCCAAATGACGGTTGAATTTTACTTAAGCTGCATATTATATGTAACAAGTCAGCTTGAAATTTATAAAATTTGTGTCTTAACTTGTTTTCGTCCTTGGAATAGCAGAAGATTTGTTTTGGAATATTCCAAGAGTTCAGAGACAAAACAGTGACATATTTCATTCTAACAAATATGTTGAACTAAAACTACGACAAGTATTTTGGAACGGAGGGAGTGGTTAATACAATAATAATAATAATAATAATACAACACCTGTTGATTTGTCAAGTGCCTCCTCCCAATTTTCTGGCAATGATGGAGCAGCTTGATGCTGCACGGTATTCACGGTACCACCGGGACGATCCCATTGGGTTACTCCGGTGCTTTGGTTGTAGAAATAAGAAGCACCAGTCGTTGGATCCTTCGTCTCGGCCTAAAATAAAATAAGTTAATGCAGGGGAAAGAACTGTTGCTACTATCAACTCACCATAGATATAGCAAATATACAGCACAGCTGTTGAAAGATACCACATATACTTGCATGTCGAGGTTAGCAAATGAGAAGTAATAAACTGATGTCTCCAGATACACGTTTGTTAAATAACAAATGTACTGTAAATTGACCGAGAAAATTAGCGAGGCTATGTGCATCAGCTAGAAAAATTATTAACCACCTCACAGGAACATGTATGTACAAGAAAAGATTAGCATATACTCACCCAACCAGGAGGCAAATCTTGGGCAGATTTGTTGTGGCCTTCTTGAGAATTTGCCTGGAATCAGTGGTACAAGCACAAAGTGAATGCATGAGATAAGGATCAACTTGTGCATTTGGATTCTCAGAAGAGAAGTTTATACTGCTTAATACCAAAGACAGAAGGCAAGTTTTTATGTGTTTCAATAGACCAATAAGAGAAAAATATCACTGTTGGTACAAAATAGCAAATTTCCAATAAATTTTTTGAATTCATTTATAGGTGGCAGTGTAGTCAGAATATTTTTATTTGCCACATAACTTTGGTATTTCTATGTCTTTACATTTTCTCTCCATCTAAGTGACTCGTGCACACAGACCCAACATGACATCAATTGTTTTCTGTCTATATAATTGAATAATACTAAGATGGTGCTAGTACTAGTTCGAGGTTTTTCCATCTGACAGCATTCAGTTTGTAACATCCATGCATCCTTTCTACCAGAAAGAGAAGGAAAGTAAATGTAACATAAAGAAAAAGTTACGATTGTAAGTTACATTTTGTTTAGCCATGATGTTATCATTTGCTTCCTTGTCTTTAAGAATTCCCCTTGCTTTTAACCTCTGCTTCAGAAACTCGGGGAGACCGTCATCACCTTCTGCTTTCTCAGCATCATCTTTTGGTTTATCTAAAGGGAAAAAAACATTATTTGGCATAGTTGAAAGAAGCAGGTAATATAGAGAAAAGAGGCATGTAATACCACTAAACAGTGAGTAACTTAGAAAGAGGTGGCATACTCATTTGAGCACTTGACAAATTTCCAGCATAATAAGCACCACCTCCTGGTACACCATAGCCATTGCCAATCTCAACATTGCCTGTGAGCATGCTTAATCATCAGCTTTAGCAAAGAGCTGCCTCACTTTGACAATGTAACCAACAATATGTTATACAGAACAGGTACGTAACATAAGGAAATGACACCAAAATGTTAACACAAAATAAAACTGAGACTAATTCTCGATAGAATTAAAAATACTAATCACTGGATTAAAGAGGTACTTACACACTTTAGAAGTGTGAAACTGAAAAGAAGAGGAGAATAAAAATAGACAAATAGAGTATTAATATGGAAGAATAATGACCATTATCTGGATGAAGTGACTTTCCCCTTTTATTTGCCATCTCTGCACGATGGTCAACCGTCATCTTCAGCAAGTGTTCCTAAATAATCAAGATAACAAAGCTGAACTAACTAAAGAAATTCAAATTTCAATGAAGACCAAATTTAGGAGAAAATGACACAAAAAAAAGGATTATAAATTACTCACCTTCAGTGCATTAGGGTCGCGCCGGCTCGAAAGTATGTCCTCCCCATATTCTGCAGGGTCGTTTGTTGATTTTGCTTGCCTAAATGAAAATGTGCACAGAAAACAGCTTCGTCAAGCAGCGGCGGACAAGCAGCACAGAAGGAAACGGTGGAGAAACAAACCTTTGATTTTGTATTACTTGCTGCGTCTCAATGTCCTGGTTATCATATAGACAGCCAAACAGCCAGTTAAAAACAGAAACGTAAGTGCAGGTACAGTCTAGTTCTTCTGGAGGATATATGAATACCTGTTCGTGAAGAACAGCCTCTTGCACAGCAGATTCGATGTTTGCCGCACTTCCATTGTGGTTAGCAACCACATGAGCGCTCTGATGGCCATTGAGATCTGGTTGTCCATTCCCAGCTTCTGCGGTAACACTAGGAGTACTTTGAGCGGGAGCAAAAGGCATTTTAGGCTGTGTAGCATAGAAGGGGCCTGCTGTATTTTGATTGCTGCCATTATTGGGTCTGGTGTCGTATGGTGTTGGATAAGCATGTGGATGTGGACTAGGATGAAAATGTTGTGTTGCATAGTACATGTTTGCTCCATTTTGATTGTTACCACCATTAGGTCTGGTATCATATGGTGCTGGATAAGCATGTGGGCGTGGGGTAGGTTGAAATTGTGGAGGATGCTGAAATTGTGGAGGAGGATTTGGAGGTGGTGGCTGCCATGCTCCAACACCAGGAGGTAATGGCTGACTCTGAGAGTTGTTCATCGGTACGCAGCAGGTAAAGTTGATGCGTGACTTCCCAAATCTCCACCAGCTTAAGTTCGCTAAACAGATCTGCAACACAATGCAATCAGTGTAGCAACATCAGCACACAATTAGCTTCACAGCAATTGCCATTTGGTATTGAAATCGAACTCATGTGTTTCTATGGACCCATACAATCCTAATGTAAATGTAGGAGTATACAATTAGAGGGTGTTCAGTTCATGTACTGACACTGTCAGGCCTATTGCAAGCTTGCTTCACTGCATAATTTCTTTACATCTTTGATTTACTTTTTATCCGTGCACATTGAAACCTATGAACAGAAACCGCACCTGCGCCGATATCACCACGTCTAAGTTACTATTAATCTGTCCCAAAACATAAACCCTAACACCCAAATTTCACGAAGATGCAGAGAAAATCAACAGGGCTGTTAGGCTTGTCACCACACCTAATTATATGATGACGATACCAAACGCAATAATCAGATATTAGAGCCCAAAACCGCCTCTGTAGGATGCCTGCGCGTCTTTGAGCGCCTGGAGCTCGTAGCTAGGGCGCAACTACACGATTCCCAGCGGTCAAAGTGTTGGAAGGTTCGAGTAAACACGGAGATCGAACGGGCGAGGAGGAGGGAAGGGGAGAGGGCGTACCTTTTCACCGGCGAACTGCGCGGCGGCCGCGTGCCTCCGGTGCCGAGCGGGCGACGGCCGGCGGTGGGGGAGGGATAGAAGGGCACGACGGGTCGGGTGTTGTTCCTGCCGCGAGCCGGTAGCCGGTAGACGGTTCCCTACGGTTTTCTCTGCCGTCAGATCACAGCCGCTGCTTGGTTCAACAGCCAAGATGGCTTAGCGTTTGCCAGGTAAGAGCATCTCTAGCAGATCTTGTATAACTATGGTGAAGTGCATTTTTCCGGCAGTTTTATGAGATGGCCCAAAAAAACGGCTCGAGCAGGTCCGCTAAAAAAGAAACCCGGCCCGTAAATTATTTGTGGGAGGCACACAAACCGCCCGCGGTTTCGGTATATATACCGGATCTGGAACGATTCAGGGTTCACATCCTGCTTTTCCACCATCCGCCTCCACCGCGATTCCCCTACTTCGACAAAAACTCTAGCTGTGATTTGCGCCGCGTTTAACCATCGACAGTTGCTAGAGATGGCGTCAACGGGTGCCGGGCGTGGTGGCTGTGAGGGGTTCGGAAGGCTCGGCGGTGACCCGTCCCACAAGCGACACAAATGATGCGAAGGACGGGAGCTCCTCCCTCTGCCCGCCGGTGGACGAACGACGGAGGGAGCAGGCACGGACCCGCGGCGCCCACTCCCGCAGCACCGACACTTGGGCGTGGGAGAATTTCAATCGCCTCAACCGCATCTTCTCCCCCGTGCTCAAGCGTCTCCGGGAGGCGGAGAAGGCGTGGTGGGAGGCCAAGGAGGTCGCCGCCGCCGGAGACGAAGCTGCGACCACGCACATGATACGTCTCCAACGTATCTATAATTTTTTATTTTTTCATGCTATTACATTATCTGTTTTGGATGTTTAATGGGCTTTAATATGCACTTTTATATTATTTTAGGGACTAACCTATTAATCGGAGGCCCAGTGCCAATTTCTGTTTTTTTGCCTATTTTAGTGTTTCGTAGAAAAGGAATATCAAACGAAATCCAAATAAAACGGAACCTTCGCGAGGATCTTTCTTGGAACAAACGCAAACTATGAGACTTGGAGTGGAAGTCTGGAACTCCGCGAAGCTTCCACGAGGCAGGAGGGCGCGCCCAGGGGGGTAGGCGCGCCCCCCACCCTCGTGGGCCCCACGGAGCTCCACCGACGCACTTCTTCCACCTATATATATTCTTATACCCTAAAAACATCGGGGGGGCACGAAATCACTTTTCCACCACCGCAACCTTCCGTACCCGTTAAATCCCATCTGGGGCCTTTTTCGGTGATCTGCCAGAGGGGGATTCGATCACGGAGGGCTTCTACATCAACAACATAGCCTCTCCGATGATGTGTGAGTAGTTTACCACAGACATTCGGGTCCATAGTTATTAGCTAGATGGCTTCTTCTCTTTCTTTAGTTCTCAATACAAAGTTCTCCTCGATGTTCTTGGAGATCTATTCAATGTAATACTTTTTGCGGTGTGTTTGCCGAGATCCGATGTATTGTGGATTTATGATCAAGTTTATCTGTGAACACTATTTGGTTCTTCTCTGGATCCGTATATGCATGATTTGATATCTTTGCAAGTCTCTTCGAATTGTCGGTTTAGTTTGGCCTACTAGATTGATCTTTCTTGCAATGGGAGAAGTGCTTAGCTTTGGGTTCAATCTTGCGGTGTACTTTCCCAGTGACAATAGGGGCAACAATGCACGTATTGTATTGTTGCCATCAAGGATAAAAAGATGGGGGTTATATCATATTGCTTGAGTTTATCCCTCTACATCATGTCATCTTGCCTAAAGCGTTACTCTGTTCTTATGAACTTAATACTCTAGATGCATGCTGGATAGCGGTCGATGTGTGGAGTAATAGTAGTAGATGCAGAATCGTTTCGGTCTACTTAACACGGACGTGATGCCTATATTTTATAATCATTGCATAGGTATTCTCATAACTATGTGCTCTTTTATCAATTGCTCGGCAGTAATTTGTTCACCCACCGCAATACTTGTTATCATGAGAGAAGCCACTAGTGAAACCTATGGCCCCCGGGTCTCTTTCCTATTATATTGCATCTCTTTTATTTACATCGCATCTTGTTACTATTTTGTTATCTATACAACAAAAATATCAAAGATATTTACCTTACTACCTTTATCATATCTCACTTTCGCAACTGACCATGAAGGGATTGACAACCCCTTTATCGCGTTGGTTGCGAGGTTCTTGATTGTTTGTGCAGGTACTAGGTGACCTGCGTGTTATCTCCTACTGGATTGATACCTTGGTTCTCAAAACCTGAGGGAAATACCTACGCTACTTTGTTGCATCACCCTTTCCTCTTCAAGGGAAAACCAACGCATGCTCAAGATGTAGCAAGAAGGATTTCTGGCGCTGTTGCCGAGGAGATCTACGCTCAAGTCAAGACATACCAAGTACCCATATAAACTCTTCTCCCTCGCATTATATTATTTGGCATTTTCCTCTCGTTTTCCTATCCCCCACTTCACCCTTGTCGTTTTATTCGCCCTTTTCTGTTCGCCTCTTTTCGCTTGCCTCTTGTGTGCCTGTTTGCCCTGATGGTCTTGCCTAAAAGCGTTGATCCTCACCTTAGAAGGTTGAAAGAAATGGAGAACAACGTTAGAAGCTTTATGTCTTTGCAATTTGAGTATAGTAATTTCTTCAGAAACGAGCTTAAAGAACAAAAAAATTATGGAGTACATGAATAAAGAGTTCGATGATATGTCTAAAGAATTTTATGGCTTGAAATCTCGGTTTGCTCATCTTGAAAATTTAGTAGGTCAAATTTCGGATAAGCAAGCCACCTTAGTTAATAAGATGGCCGCTAAACTCGAGGATCTACATGATAATAATGATGAAGATCTAAAAGTGATTGATGTGTCTCATATTAAATCTTTGCTTTTCAATATGAATCTTGATAAATATGAGACTGGAGATGAGTCAACTTTAGTTAAAAGGTGTTCCAATGATTCAGAGTTTTTAGATCTTGATAATAAAAGTGGGATTGGAGAGGTCAAAACTTTACTTAGCGATGAACCCAGTATTTTAGATTTCAAGGAATTTAATTATGATAATTGTTCTTTGATAGATTGTATTTCTTTGTTGCAATCCGTGTTAAATTCTCCTCATGCTTATGATCAAAATAAAGTTTTTACTAAACATATTGTTGATGCTTTAATGCAATCTTATGAAAAAAATCTTGAACTAGAAGTTTCTATCCCTAGAAAACTTTATGATGAGTGGGAACCTACTACTAAAATTAAGATTAAATATTATGAATGCTATGCTTTGTGTGATTTGGGTGCTAGTGTTTCCACGATTCCCAAAACTTTGTGTGATGTGTTAGGTTTCCGCGAATTTGATGATTGTTCTTTAAATTTGCACCTTGCAGATTCCACCATTAAGAAACTAATGACCCACAAGTATGGGGGATCTATCGTAGTCCTTTCGATAAGTAAGAGTGTCGAACCCAATGAGGAGCAGAAGAAAATGATAAGCAATTTTCAGTAAGGTATTCTCTGCAAGCACTAAAATTATCGGTAACAGATAGTTTTGTGATAAGGTAATTTGTAACAGGTAACATGTAATAAAAGTAAATAAGGTGCAACAAGATGGCCCAATCCTTTTTGTAGCAAAGGACAAGCCTGGACAAACTCTTATATAAAGGAAAGCACTCCCGAGGACACAGGGAATTATCGTCAAGCTAGTTTTCATCACGCTCATATGATTCGCGTTTGGTACTTTGATAATTTGATATGTGGGTGGACATACTATCTCTCCTTTGTTACGGAGTTATTTCTGAGAGTTCGCTTTTTAACCAGGACTGGCTAATAAAGGCGAAGTTGATTCGGTGTTCGGCCCCCCTCCCTGAGGATTTGGAAAATCCGGTATTGGAAAAGATGCTCCAGACCGCACCTTGCCCGGAGCTCTTGAAGGAAGATACTGTGGAGGATAATGCGGGCGGACGCAGGCCCCCAACGCTGCCCATTCTAGCCGAGGGAGCGAGCGTCTCCATGAAGGAAGACAACCAGAAGAGGAAAAAGACTGCGCCCGGGGATTCGGAAGCCGAAGCTTCCAAACGAGAGAAGAAATCTCCCACAAAGGGTCATACCTTGGGGGGCGCCGTTGCCGCACAAAGTTCGCGGGAGGATCAATTCTCCCTCGAGTCGTAAATGACCCGAAATACTTTAATAGTACAGATATGTCATCTTTTTCTTATGAGAAGATAACCACCGCATATATTTTTGCAGTTCGGGCCTTGGCCCCTCTCGTCGACGGCGTCGTCCTCTCAGGCGCAGGCGCAGTCGGACTTCGGTTACCTGTTCAAGCTCCTCCTCATCGGCGACTCCGGCGTCGGCAAGAGCAGTCTCCTCCTCCGATTCACATCCGACTCATTCGAGGACCTATCCCCAACCATCGGTACGCACATCCCTAATTTCTTTCTTTCTTTCCCCCATCTAATCAAATCGAATCGAATCCAATCCAATCCAATCAAACCCATGGAATCCCTAATTGGATCCCTGATGAGATGAGATGAGATGCAATTGCAATTGCAGGCGTGGACTTCAAGGTGAAGATGGTTAACATTGCCGGCAAGAAGCTCAAGCTCGCCGTCTGGGACACCGGTACCCTACTCCCATCTCCACTAGTTTCTTACATTGAACCGTCTCCGATTGCTTAGGCCCACTCCACTCCGCTCGCATGTCATGTCATGTGAAACTACACTACATATACTCTGTTTCTCCAATCTCTTCACTACTCTCTGCTTGCTTTTTTAATTCTAGTATACTGTAAAATTGTCCTGTCCTGTCCTGTCCTCCCCTGCCCTCACTCCTCAGTAAAATTATTTCATTGCATTGCATTGGGGTGGAGGGTCATCTAGGATGTTATCCTCTAAACAAAGTAGAGCAAGGAAGAATAGTCCCTGGTTCCAAGCTTTTAGTGTTATGTCACATCTAACACATGACAATTTTGACCGCCTGATACTTTTGTAGAATTTCCCCTTTCCTTTGTTTCCGAGTAGATTATGTGTGCAATGCGATTCAGTTTTTTTCTCGTTTTCTTAAATGCCCCAGTTTACCCTTTTGAGTTCTCATGATTTAGCTGCTGATGCCGTGTGCCTCTTGTGCAGCTGGACAGGAACGGTTTAGGACCTTGACCAGCTCTTACTACAGAGGGGCACAAGGGATCATCATGGGTAATATGTTTACCGTCTCATACTCCTTCCTTTCTTCTCCCCGTCCTATGTATGTATATTCATGCAACTTGATGGCACATTAAATAGCCTAGTTTTGCAACCAAACTACTCTGTCAATTGCCTTATACAGTATTATCAAAACTACACATCAGCTTAAGATTCAGTTATAGATGATTAAGACTTTCGTGACAGAAAATTACTGCATCTATAGAGCATCCTTTCAGGCTTGTTGCAACTTTTGAGATCCTCATACAAGGAGGGTACAACAGTTTTTCACTACATGGGGTCGCAAAGCCTTTTTTTTTTGTTGCTGTTTCTTTTATTTGTGTGTTCCTTGCTGGGTTCTAACGAGCTGTCTAATTTGGAGAAATGCCACTTAATGAACGTCTCTCTGTTTTCCAGTGTACGATGTTACTCGCCGAGAAACATTCACCAATCTCTCTGACATATGGGCCAAGGAAATTGACCTGTATTCGACCAACCAGGACTGTATAAAGATGCTTGTCGGAAACAAAGTGGACAAGGTACCGCTTCTGTCCACACCTCTACATTCTTATGTCACTTATCTGTATTTGTGTCGAGGCATGCTGCATAGTAGGTTTCTCGGGTGGATGTTTTTTTTCCTGTCTGTGTTTAGAGTTGACTTGAGAGCAGAGCTGAATGTGGATAATGCTTGGTTTGGCAGGAAAGTGAGAGGGCTGTCACCAAGAAGGAAGGCATTGACTTTGCCAGGGAGTATGGGTGTTTATTTCTGGAATGCAGTGCGAAAACCAAAGTGAACGTGGAGCAGTGCTTTGAGGAGCTTGTGCTCAAGGTATGTATACATGATGTTGTGACTTCCAGCTCTCGATTCCTTCTGTATCTGGCATGGTTGTACTACTGTGAAACTGCCCTTCAAACGGCTATTCATGCATCAAGGCGTGTCCGTGCACACTAGTGGAATGCTGCTTGTTCTGTTTATGTGTCTAGAAAAGGACCGGTATAAATTAGCTCTTGTTGGTCGGTCTTGTTACTTACACGTGGAACACTCTCACAGATAGAATAGAAATATTTACTAGTGCAGATGATTCAGTATAAATTTTCTGTATTGAATGGAGTTTTTCTTTCCCATGTGTTGAAACTGACATGAATGTTGCCCGCACGATGGTGCAGATATTGGACACGCCGAGCCTGTTGGCGGATGCATCCTCTGGGGCGAAGAAGAACATCTTCAAGCAGAAGGCGCCAGAGGCTGATGCTGCGGCGAGCGGCTGCTGTTGATTTCATTCACGCATGCTAATCTCGGACATCTATCTATGATCTATCTTAGTGGAGGATGGATGACAACGTTTGTTGGAGAAAGTGATGATATCTAGGCAGCTTGTTTGTTTCTGCCGGTTTTATTTCGCTTTTGTGTTGCTGTATATGAATCAGTCAGTCGGTCGGTCGGTCAATGCTCCTCATGTTGAAGTTGAATCTGAAAACAAAACACAGTACCTTGGCAGCTTTCAGCTCTCTCTATAATGTACGTACGTATTATTAAGAAAAGCTCTATAAATTTAGTCACGAGGAAACAATTGATTTGTGCTGAAATTTAGTTTATAAAATCATCCAGGTGAGCTCGTGCATACAAACAGACGTGGTCGAGTTCCTATACTAGGCTAATCAGTTTTCTGTTACATCAAGTTTGTATGCATCAACTCTATCAATCTGAACTCGTGCTTGCAGAGAGACATCAAGTCCATCAGTTCGGAATTATTTGTCCTTGGACATTATTTTTTTGTTCCTTGAGAACATGTTTGGACAGTTGCATGTTCGGACAAGTACATGTCTCCCTCCAAACACGTTCAGAGAAGATGATTTTTTTTGCATGCTCAGACAAGTTCTCCCTCCGTAAAGGAATATAAGAACGTTTAGATCAGATCACTAAAGTAGTAATCTAAACAACACTCTTATATTTCTTCACCGGACGACGGAGGGAGTACATGTCTTGATTTTTGCATCTTCAGACAAGTTCCTTTCAAAATGGCTCAGAGAATATTCCTGCATTTTGCATGTCTCAGTTCAATTTTGCTCAATTCCAGCACTGTGCATGAACCAACAGTTGCTCTCAGTTCAATTTTGCTCAATTCAACCAACTGCCATTAGTTTAGGGTTCAAATGAAAATGACAAACAGTACGCTCGCTCAGATTATTGCCAAGACCACAGAAGGTGCACTGCATCTGCATGAGAGGAAGGGTGGCACGAGCTGCTTCAGGAAGCCAAGGTCGTTCGTTCCTGTGTCTTGTCCATCTGCGCTGGCGCAGGAAGCCGTTCCACAACTCTGACAAAAGTACAATAACAACCCAACTGATGGACAACAAGGAGTTCTTGACCGCATACATACTATATTACTGGAGCTTGCAAATGCGTTTAATGATCCGCAGTTTCTACCTCCCCATGGGGATGTACCTGAATGAGTAGAAAGTGGTTTCTCATTGTCAGAAGAGTCAGCCACAAGACCTACAGAACTTGTCGGTGAAGAATCCCAAGCAGTCAAGCAGGCCTCGCAGCTGCGCAATCTCATTCATAGGCAGAGACACAGCGGTAGAGATCGTGGTAGAGACATATCTGCTGATGAAGAGCGGACACCACCACCCGTGGAAGCCGAGTGTAGTGTCGACGAAGAGCAGCGAGTCGACGTAGAGCGGCATGTTAAAGCCACCGGCGGCGGAGTCGGCGTAGATCGACGATCACCATATACGGAAGCCGCCAGAGGAGTCCTCCTCGATGTAGGGCGGTCACCATCACGTGCAGAAGCCATCAAATAAGTCGTTGTAGAGCGGCCACATCCGTGGGCGGAAGCCGCGAGAGGAGTCGACGTAAAGCGGCCACTACCACATGCAAAAGCCGTAAGAGGAGTCGACGTAGAGCGGGCACTACCACCATGAATAGATGCCGCGAGAGGAGTCGACGAATAGCGACCAACACAGCCTGCTGAAGACGCCGTATGTAGGCAACATCACAGACGGACGAGGACCAAACACCAAGCGACGACGTATGTGCGAGATGGTGCCAATGTAGGGAACACCGTGGAAAATCAGGGACGTTTTATCTCTCTGTGCATCAACAATAACATTTCTTCTAAACATATAGCAAAATAAAGCCAGCTGATTGCAGAAATAGCAACGAAAGACTTGTAGAACTATCAAGTCACATAGCTTTGCAATCACTAGTAATAGAACTAATAAATATAGTAGTAGAAATGTGTCTAGGCTTACTAGCTGCTCAACCCTGACAGGAATGGTACAACACCCTGGACTGGAATGCAAAGAGAATAAGTAAGACATGAGCTATAAGAAGAAGATCCAATTAAGAGGGGTATGATGAAGTTGAGTTGCCAATTAAGAAGATCCACAGCGTTGCTATCAACCATCTCATAAATACATACATGATTTTATTTTACTTACGCCACAGCCATCATCTGTTTCATAATACTACTACATAGCATAGCATAACATAGGAGCTGCTGCTCTCCACTTTCGCCACAGATCCGGAGCTTCTGCCCAACGGCCTTATTTTCGCAGATTTGGCGTCTCCTTGCTGTGGATGACCCCGGGCTCGCGCCGAGCCAGGAGAGTGGGGTGAGGAAGGCAGAGTTATTTGTCTCGATTCCAGATATCTTTTGGGCGCTATGAGGGCCATCGCCTGGAACTGCCGAGGTATGGGCAGAAGCCTTGGTAGTGAGAGGATGCTCTATCTTGCCAACTTGATGCGGTCTACGAAGACACAGGTAACATTTGTTTCAGAAATCAAGTCTTCCAAAGTCCGTTCTGTCGATCTTGTTAATAGGTTTGATGTTGCCAACGGCTTTGTTGTTCCTTCTAGAGGTGCCTCAGGTGGCCTTTGGCTTATGTGGACCGATGAGCTCAAAGTTTCTGTGCATGCTGTTGCTTTTCACTATATTTTAGCAAATGTAGTTCATGTAGCTTCAGGGGTCAACTTTTGTCTTATTTGTATATATGGCGACCCGTATCACAGGCAGACTAATGCCATCTGGGACCAAGTTGCTGATTTTGTCTATGATAACCTAGGAAAGCCCATGGTTTGTATGGGGGACCTTAATGATATCCTTTATGATGTGGATGCGTGTAATGGTAATATCAACTTCTATCGTATGAATGCTTTCAGGTCTCTTGTTAAAAATTGTGGGCTGTTTGATATTGGTTATAGTGGTCCTGCTTATACTTGGCGTGGTAGGCAACATACTTCTAAGCCCATTCATAGACGTCTTGATCGATACTTGGTCAATTCTGATTGGTGCGCTTTTTATCCTAATACTAAAGTGCTGAATCTTCCTATTATTCTTGGTGACCATGCTCCCATTTTAATTTCCTCGGAAGGTAAACTTGTTAGGCCTAGACAATCTTTTAAATTTGAAAACTGGTGGCTTATGGAAAAAGATTTTCACTCTTTTGCTAAAAATAATTGGATTTCTAGTTCCCTGACCTCTTTTGCTGCAAAGTCATCTTCTTTGGCAGGATCTTTAAAAGTCTGGTGCAAGAAGAAAAAACCTCTCCAACAAGAACTTGCTGAGCTAGAATCCAGAATCAAGGATTTGCAACAGCTGCCTCTCCACCAACAGGACCATGTTTTGGAAAGTACTCTTACTAATAGGTATGAACTTACGCTTTCCAAACTCAATCAGTTTTACAGGCAAAGAAGTAAAAAGTCTTAGGCTGTAAAAGGTGATCGCAACACAAAATTCTTCCATCAGACTGTGCTCAAACGTAGAAAAAGAAATACTATTTGTTCTATCAAAGATGAGCATGACAATATTCATTTCAAACCGGAGGCCATGATGCAAACGTTTGTTAATTATTTCAGACACATATTTTCCTCTCCTAACACTTATGCTGGCAGGCCTTTTTCTTCCCCTATTTGGACTAAGGACAACAATGATCCTACTTATTCTATTCCGGACAAGACTGAACTTTTGCGGATTCTTAAAGACATGAAGCTTAATGCTTCTCCTGGTCCTAATGGGTTCAATGTAGAATTTTATTTAGCTACTTGGGATTGGATTGGGGATGAGGTAACTCAGCTTGTCACTCACTTCTATAATACTGCTACACTTCCCCCTCACATCAATGATACCAATATTGCTCTTATCCCTAAGAAGTTGGTTCCTCTTGTGCCCATGGACTACCGTCCTATTAGTCTTTGTAATGTGCTTTATAAAATCATTGCTAAGTCTCTTGCGAATAGACTTAAGCATCATCTTCCTGATTACATTGACCAAGCTCAACAAGCATTTATTGAGGGTGGACGTATTAGTGACAACATTATCATTGCTCAGGAAATTGCTCACTCGTTTTCTCTTAAATCCTGGAAATATGATGCCTTTATGCTTAAGATTGACCTTGCCAAAGCTTTTGATCGTTTAGAATGGAATTTCATTGTTTCTGCTCTGGCTCGTAAAGGGCTGCATGGTCATTTTGTTAATTTGGTTCATGCATGCATCTCATCTCCCTCATTCTCTGTTCTCATTAATGGCCAGCCCTCTCCTAAATTTAAGAGCTTCAGAGGAATACGACAAGGCTGTCCCATGTCTCCTTACTTGTTTGTTCTTGCAATTAATGAACTTTCCATCTTGCTTAATGAAGCTTTGCAGGCTAACCAATTGCAGGGAATTTCTCTTGGACCAAACTGCCCCTCTGTCCATTCTCTTCTATTTGCAGATGATCTTCTGGTGTGTGGGCACGCTACTTATCAGGAGGCTCAGACGATGGCCAGTCTTATTCAACACTTTTGTGCTCTTTCTGGTCAAACTCCTAACTGGAATAAATCTGCCATTCTCTTTAGCAATCATGTTTCTCAGAATATTATTAATGATATTAAGCAAGTCTTTCCTGTTGCTAATCTTGATGCTAATTTCACTCATCTTGGTCATCCTCTAATTTTGCCTGCTAAGAATAGGGGTGCTGCTTATAACTTTGTTTTGGATAAATTTTTAAATAAGCTCCCCTCTTATAAAGCTAACATGCTATCTCATGCTGCCCGTCTTGAACTTATTCGCTCTGTCTTTTCTGCTATCCCTGTTTACTATATGGCAAACATTCTGTTTTCAAAAAAATTTATTGCCAAGCTCACTTCTATCATTATGATTTTTTGGTGGACAGGGATTAGAGAAACAGATTCTAAAAGGAGTCTTTGTCTCAGAGCATGGAAGGATATTACCAACTCCAAGTCTGAAGGTGGTCTTGGAATCAGAAATCTAAAAGCCGTCAATGAGAGTCTTATTCTTGCTGCGGCTTGGAGGTTAGCTAAAAACCCCTCCTCCCAATTATATTGTGTTCTTCAAACCAAATATTTTTCTATCACTTCTATTTGGAAAGCTACTAATAATCCACCTAAATCTGCCTTTTGGTCTTCCATTTCAAAAATGCTTCCTAAACTTAAAGAGCATGCCTTCTATCAACTCACCCAAGGTAATGTTTCTATTTGGAGCATGCCTTGGTGCAATCTTTGGAACTCTATTCATGATTTTCTCATTCCTCAACCATCAGGCTTTATTTATCCCTCCTTGGTTAGGGATCTTTGGCAGCCTGGGCAAAGGCATTGGAACCGTCAGCTCATTTTCTCTCTTTTTCAGCAACCTTTGGCTACTCAGATTATCAACATTGATATTCTCGATGATGATAATGCTGATATTCTTTGTTGGCCTTTGGCTCCCAATGGTATTTGCTATTCCAAAGCTGCTTATAAACTTTGCTTACAAGACATTCATACTAATCCTAGAACTGCTCCTCTGGATGTTCCTTTGGATTTGAAAGCTTTTCTTAAAACTATTTGGAAGCAGAAAGATTTATTGCCCAAGGTTAAAACTTTTGCTTGGAGGATGCTTAGCAAAGCTTTGCCCACAGGAATGAGAGCAGGCCGTTTTTCTATTCACATTTCGCAGAATTGTTGTAGATGTGCTCAGCAAGAAGATGAGTTTCACCTTTTCTTTCTTTGTGACTTTGCTAGAGCGGCCTGGTTCTCTGCTCCTTGGTTTCTTAGATCTGACATCCTTGTGCAAGGTCACTCTTCAATGCATTCCCTTCTGATTCACTTTGCTTCTATGGGCCATCCTTATGCATCTTTGCAAAATATTTTCAATTTTATGTGGTGCATTTGGAAGGCTAGAAATGATTTCCTCTTTGAGAGGAAATTTTCTTTTCCCTACCAAATTAAAATTGCTGCTGCTAGTTTGAATAATATTCTCCAAGAGGAGATTCTGCCTTCTACTAATATTCAGTCTTTGCAGGCTTCTCAATCTGATAATTCTCCTCTTCCTAAGCAAGGCAATACTATCAAATCAGACCTTCTCATTAATGGTGCTAAAGTGTTTTCTGATGCTGCTTTCAGAACTTCTAGAGTTCCAGGATTTCAGCAAGGTCAATTGCGCACATGTGTGGGAGTTTACTTTTGTCTTCTTCTAATAGGGAAATAAATATTCAGGTTCAAGCTTCAGGCCCTTCGACGGACACTCCTCTTCAAGCTGAAGCAATTGCTCTTGCTTGTGCAGCTCAATTGGCGGCTTGCCTTAACATTCAAACTCCTACTTTTTTAACTGATTCTCTTTCTCTTGCCACTGTTGCTGCTGCCAGGAATATTGCTCACTCTTCCACTCCTTGGAATATTAGAAAAGAAGTGGCTTCTTTTGTAAACTCTACTTCTAATCTTAATCCCCAAGTTTTTCATATTTCTAGGAATTTGAATGGGGTGGCTCACAATTTAGCTCATCAAGTTTTTCAAATGGCTGGAGGACCTACACTCAATTGCTCTTCTCACTCTCATGTCACTGAATCATGTCCTGTAGCTGCCTCTCTTGTTGATTTTAATTTTGTAGGAATTCAGCTTCATAAGGTGTATTGCTTTTAGGAGAAAGTTGATAGCTCTGGGAAGTTCCTCATCTCAACATGATATGATGGTCTATGCTCGGTTGTTGGAAAGAAGGAAATTGCTGTCAAAGCTGGAATTTTCTTTTCTCCTTCTCTTCCTTTGTTTCTTAGGACATGCTGTTCTTCAGCAAGGATCTTGTTCCTTGCTCTCTCATATGTCTTTATTCAGCTCTTCTTTCTTTACATCTGCAGTTCTTCTTTCTCTTTATTCTAGCAGATGGTGTAATCTCGACTGTAAAATGTTCTGTGAGCTGAATATATTGGTATCTTCGGGTGCCTTTCTCTGTTCAAAAAAAAAAAGGGCATTCCACCCGGGAAGACATAATTAATATGCAGCAGCACAACCAACAACCTAAGGCATGTCATCATATTACAAGTCTTCCGTATCCACAAATGATATATAGATTGAGTGCTCAGCCAGCTCTGGTCATCATTTTCCAAACGCAAATTTTTCTGGCGATGGATGCAGCACTTCAGACTGAAGATAGCACATTTGACAAACACACTCTGCCTTGTAATGTCCACACGGAAATGCTTTCCCCACACAAGGAACCTCGCTATCAACAAGACGGTTGCATGTATTGCAAAGGCAATCCGCTGAAAAAACAAAGACACTAAGTCAACAAACATGCACAATAAGCAAGAGAACAATTGTGCACTTGTGTTCTGTCATCAATCAAAGGATATATAAAAAAGAGGAAGCGAGGACATACAACTGCCATCACGACAAGTTCCCCACCCAAGATGAAGGCCAAACAAACTGTAGGCTTCAGTAACTGGCTCATCTGTATGTAAAACAAACACAAGCAAGGAAATAAACAAAGCGGAGTCAGCATAGAAAATGCATGGTGTAACAGCAAAGGCACTAACAAGGTAGGTCCATGAATATATATTTTTATAAAGCAAAGTAATAACCTAGCTAGTGGAACAATATGGAATAAAGACCAGGAGCCTAGCTAGGTTTGTAACAACAGCCATCTTGATTGTACCAGGAAAGATCCCATAAACAAGTACCCCCTCCGTCCCACAATATAAGACGTTTTTGCTTGCAAAAAATCTTATATGGTGGGACGGAGGGAGTATGTATCAGTCACCTCATGCACAAAAAAGAGAAGAAGAAAAAGGGAAATACCACAAGTTTATCCCAATTGAACAATCCAAAAAAAATGCATAATAATTGTAAAAACATTGCAAGTACCTCAGATTCACCACACCCCAGAAAGACAACATAAACAAGTTTCAAAACAGTGGTCACCAGAGCACATTTTAATGAATATAAATATACAATAAGCTAAGGTGGTTTTCGGCATCAAGCACTAGCTACCTTCCTGTATATGATTATGATGACATGCATGCCACATGGTGGTTGGTTGGGTTTTAGCACTGAAAGAGATTTGAGCTTCCAGATCCAACATGTGGTATGTATGATATGTGATGAATGAAGATAGCAATAGTACATGCATACCTAGCGGGGTGCACGAAACAACTCCCTGAAAACCATCTTTGGTAACAAGCTCATAAAAGAAGAGAGTTGGTCTAGGGGGCAGTAAGGAGAAGTAGCTGGAGTGCTTGGGGCTAGCGACGAAGTTGCCATGAGTCCAGCAAGAGCCATTGTGAGGACTGCTGTACCTGGTCACCTTGCCAGGGGCAGGTACATACTCATTTTCCTGGGCAACCAACGAACCAACCAAGCAACCATGGAAAATGGAATGAGTACATGTAGCAATAAGTAAGGTAAAACAAAAGCAGAACAAAATGACTGAATGACTAGGGTTAAGTTGTTCAGTTTTGCAGTTTCTACTTAAAAAAAAACTTGTAAGTATATGCCAGTCAGTGGCCACAAACATCATCTTGTCGGGATAACTGTTTTATATATGATATGACAGTAGGAGCGATCAAAATTGAAATTGTTTGAAGGCCGCTTGACTTGAGATTTTGTAAGAGTTATTAATGATTGCATATAAGGATGGGGTTGTTTGGTTGTGGGACAAATTTGCCAAATGCTAGAGACGACAAAATGAGGTTATCCATTTTAATCAGTGTGCACATAGATAGATACTCCCTCCGTCCCAAAATTCTTGTCTTAGATTTGTCTAGATACGGGTGTATCGATACATGGATGGGAAGCAAGCAGCAAGCTGCAAAAGAGCAAAGTGAGAGGAGTAGAAATATACATACATACCGGATGATTTAGGTTATAGTGGCGAAGGCATTCCTCCATGACAAGTTGATGATCTTGAGCTGCTGCTACCTCGGAGGGGCTCGGCATCATCATCATCATAGAACTATCAAGATTTACAAGATAAACACGGATGAGTTAGTTAGGTAGGAGGAGTAGGGAGATGTGAAGGTTAATAATGTCTTGTTACCTGTTCCAGTTGTGTTCCAACCTGTCGAATTGCTCAGGCTCTGGAGCAGGCTGTAGGGATGATGGTAGGCAACGGGACAAGATGAGGGACCAGAGGGGCGACGACGAAGCTGCAGGGAGCGGCGGCGAGGGCGAAGGCTCCGACGAGAGCGAGGCCAACTCCGAGAGCAAGGCCTCCCTCTTGGCAATCAGATCAAGAGCATCCGGAGAAAGGCTAAGGCTGAGGCGAGGCCCCATCGCCTCCCCTTCCGCGGCCGCGACCTTGGCCTTGGCCTTGGCTGACTGGCGCGCTCCCCTTCCGACGACGGCCTCCCCTTCCGCGGCGGCGCCGGCCATCTCTCTCGCTCCGATTGGGGATTGGGGATTTTTTTTTTGTTGGCTAGGGTTTGCGTCCGTGCGATTCGGCCACAGACAGAGAGAGTAAAGTAAATAGACGACACGGCGGAGGAGACCGAGTCGGCCCAAAATAAACCAACACACGGACCGAGACGGCCCACGACCCGAGTCGGCCCACGACTCGAGACCTAGCTCCTGCCGCCGACCACCATCTCCGTCTTTTGGACTCAGTCCATGCAGGAGTGACACCAGAAATGAATGCATCCCTGAATGCTGCACACACGGGTGATGAAGTTAAAAGGGCTTTGTTTCAAATGTTCCCATCCAAAGCGCCCGGACCCGATGGATTTCCCGCTCACTTTTTTCAGAAGCATTGAGATGTTTATGGTGAAGAGGTAATTAAAGCTGTTATCCGTATTGTGGAAGAGGTTGAGAGTGTTGAATGTATCAACAACACGTTTCTGGTACTCATACCAAAGGTGAAAAATCCTACATCTCTAACTCAATTCCGACCCATAAGCTTATACAATATTCTTTACAAAATAGCTTCAAAAGTCATTTCCAATCGTCTCAAGGAGATTTTACCAGATATTATATCATCGGAGCAATCTGCTTTTGTTCTGGGTAGGTTAATCACTGATAACATCATAATGGCGTATGAATGTTTGCACTTTATGAAGAGAAATAAGGCTCTTAAGCATCGTCATTGCGCTTTGAAATTGGACATGATGAAGGCCTATGATAGAGCGGAATGGAGTACCTAGAAGCTATAATGCTCAAATTGGGCTTCTCAGGTGTTTGGGTAAACAGAGTAATGAGCATGGTGAAGTCAGTTTCGTTCTCGGTTCTGTTTAATGGTAAGAAATTGGAGGATTTTAAACCTTCAAGAGGTATTCGGCAGGGAGACCCGATATCACCCTACCTTTTCTTGTTAGCGGCAGAGGGCCTTTCAGGTCTCCTCAAATCAAGAGATCAGTCATCGCATGTTGGTGGAATTCAGGTGGCCCCCACGGCACCTCCAGTTAACCACCTCTTATTTGCTAATGATAGCCTGCTGTTTTTCAAGGCTAATGGTGCAGGGGCGACAGAGGTGTCAAACTTACTGAACTCTTATTGTCAAGCTTCAGGGCAGAGGATCAATAACAGTAAATCTTCAGTGTTTTTCAGCAAAGGATGCCCGGAAGTGGTCAGAGGTGAGGTAAAGGACATCCTCAATGTACAAACAGAGACACTAAATGAAAAGTATTTGGGGATGCCTTCTGATGTAGGAGCATCGAAAACTGGAGCTTTCAAATATCTAAAGGATAAACTTTGGAGCAAGGTGACGGGGTGGATTGAGAAGGCAATTTCAGCTGCGGGCAAGGAGATTTTGATCAAATCAATAGCACAGGCGGTGTCGGTTTTCTCGATGTCATGCTTCAAGCTGCCGAGGGGTCTGTGTGAACACCTAAACAAACTGATTCGTCAATTCTTATTGGGGCAGTAAGGCCGGGCAACGAAAACCTCATTGGGTGTCATGGAGCACTATGACACAACCAAAAAAATGTGGAGGTCTGGGGTTCAGAGATCTCGAGTTATTCAATGTTGCACTCTTGGCACGACAGGCTTGGAGAATCCTGACAATTTCTAAATCCTTATGTGCACAACTACTCAAAGCAATCTACTTCCCAGAAGGAAATATTCTTACTGCCGCCTTGGGGACACATCCATCTCAAGTGTGGCGATCGCTGCTGGAGGGTAGGGATGCAATGTCTTTGGGACTGATCAGGAAGATAGGAGATGGAAGTTCTACACAAATATGGTCACAAAATTGGATCCCGAGGGATCATGCTATGAGGCCGATTGTCTGCCTCGGTCAGAATCCACCAACGCTAGTGGCCGAGCTTATTGATTCATCTACTGTCACATGGCGAGCTGACCTTCTGCAGCAGTTTTTTCTGCCGGTCGATGTAGCAGCAATACAAAATATCCCGTTGTGCACAAAATCCATGCCTGACTTCTGGTCTTGGCAGTTCGAAAAGAAGGGCCTTTTTCGGTAAAATCTGCCTACAGAATGCTATGGGAGACAAAGAAGAGAGGAGAAAATTTATTAGGCGGCAGAGCGACAGTTTTAAATCAAAGTTCAGAGGAGAGGGGATGGACCTCTTTGTGGAATACCAAGGTCCCTGCAAAGATTAGAACATTCATGTGGAGACTGGGGAGGCAATCTTTGCCAACTGAAGATGTGAGGAAACATAGACACATGAGTATTGTGGATAACTGCCAGTTATGTGGTAATTTTGATTCGTGGAGACACTCCTTGGTAGAGTGTTCGATGGCACGATGTGTTTGGGCTCTAGCTGATGAAACGATTGTGGAAACAATGGCCGAGACAGTGGAACCAAGTGCTAAACACTGGTTATTCCAACTACAAAGTTCTTTGTCACATGCTCATTTTATCGAAATGGCAGTCACTTTGTGGGCGATTTGGACCGCGAGAAGAAAAGCGATCCATGAGGAGATTTTTCAAAGTCCTTTAGCGACACATATCTTCGTCTGGCATTTTATTTCAGAACTCCAAAGCATTGACGTTTTGGCGAACACAGCAGGGCCGAAGCGGCAAGCTAATAGCGCAGTTGGCTCTCGTTCTTCATGGCGATCACCACCGCCGGGTCATGTGAAAATAATGGTAGATGGTGGGATTGCGCAGGACCGTGGTGTAGGAGCAGCTGCAGCAGTATGCAGAGACCAACAGGGTCTGTACTTGGGATCCTCATCGCTGGTCATTCTGGGAGTTTTAGACCCGACAGTTTTGGAAGCCATTGCCTGTCGCGAGGCGCTAGCGTTGGCCGAAGACCTATCTCTCCAGAACTTCGTGGTGGCTTGTGATTGCAAACAGGTGGTAGAGGATATTAAAGGAAGGACTGGCGGAGCTTACTTATCGGTCATCAGAGAAATCTCCCAAAGGAGCCTCGTTTTTAATAGCTGTACCTTTATTTTTGAAAGCAGAGCTTCAAATAGCGATGCTCACAGTCTTGCTAAACACTCACTTTTGCTTAATCGGGGTCGCCATTTGTGGCTTTTATCTCCTTATGGCCCGGCATGTATTCCTCTCAATGCTACCGTAGATCAATAAAGTGTTAGCACCCCTAAAAAAAAATACCATCTCCGTCTCCTCCTCCTCCTCCTCCCCGCCGCTTACCGGACTGCAGGTCGTCCGATTCGAGCTCTTCCGCCGACCAACCCTAGCCTGCCTGATTCCGCCCTACTAACTCCTTGCATTTCATCCAGTGAGTCTGGTGGTGCGGCTGCTTTGCTTAGTGGAGCGCCGCCATGTTCGAGCCAACGACCCCCGCCCTTGCTGGGAAGGGCTTCGGGGCGCGGCACCGCTGGAAGATGCTTCTCTCGCTGGGGCTGGGCGTCGCCGGCGCCGGCTACGCCGCCTACCGCTTCTACAACGCGCACCAGAAGAAGCTAGTCCAGGTGGAGGAGGAGGAGGATATCATCAAGCAACAGTAAGAACACACACGACCACCAGATTTTATTCTTTTTCCATGCAAGTGTGCATTTTCCTTCCTGCTTATGTGTGTGTTTGTCCATCTTAGTGGTATATATGGTAGCAAACAGCATTGAGTTGATGTCTTGGTGGTGGTGATCTGGGGCAGTAAGTTCTGTGATCGATCGGTTGATCGAATTCACTTTGTGCATTGGGTTCCTGTGATGCTGTTTACAACGCTATTGCGGCCGCTAAGCCATTTAGCGGCAAGTAAATAGAGTGCATATTCATCAGTGAAACGGGGTATTCTCATCAGGAAAATAGAAATAGAGGATTTCTTCAAGAATGGATATTAACATGCCTTGGTGCAGATCCATTTTCAGAAGAATGGATGTTAACATCTTGTTCAAGTGCCTCGCGCCGAGCAAGTGAGTCCTTCATGACCGTTCTGTGCTATTCTCTGTTAGGTTGCAAGGCCAGTTTGAAGAGGTGAAGGAGGAGCAGGAGGAAGGGAAGGAGGAGCAAGAGGAGCAAGGGGAGGAGGAGGAGCAGCAGCAGCAGCAAGTTCTTCCTCCTGTGCCGGAGGCAGACAGAGATTGGAAGTCTTACTACTACTGCAGCTGGGATCACGTTCTACCTCCACCAACATTGCAGCTCGCAAGTAGTCTGCCTCGCATCCCCAGACAACCACACAAGACAAAATGGAGTAAGTAACAGATTATCCATCCCAAGGAAAAACCTTTGGTCCAAATTCTTTCATGATTTGACACTGACACCGCTCCAAACTTCTCCGTTCGGATGATGAGCCTTACAGGTTAAAAGCAAATGGAGCCTCAGACTGGCATCCCAGCTTTCTTACTCCCAAGTGATGTTGTGCTGGAGCCGCAGCATCGGGCGTACGCTCACGGTCTGTCGATAACGTATGGCTCAGCCCAGACGCTTCCACTTACTCAGGAGCCGTGGACCGAAGAGGCGATTGCTCAAGGGCTTGCCGTGACTCGACACGTGACCTGTTTGAGAAGGTTATGAAATTTCGCGAGTCACTATGCAAGGTCATCGATTCCGGTCCCATTGCTGTCACGCTGAATCCGCAGCGCCACTATTATGACATCCGTTCGGATGATGAGCCTTACAGGTTAAAAGCAAATGGAGAATACATTATGATCAAGTTACCCAATGGCAATGAGATAAAGGCAGGGCATGTCGTAACAGTGTACGGGTACGCATGCCCGGGAGGCGATGTGCGGAGTTTACTCCTCAACTATCAAGAGAATACAGTGAGGGCGCCAGCGCGAAACCAAGATGAGGCCGCGGTGCCACAAGACAAAGTCAATCCCGGCCGACATCTAATGGATCCGGATGCGATCTATGGCTACTACACACCGGGCGGCCTCAAGAACATCAAATTCACACTGAAGTAGCTACTCTGGATGATGGAACCTGATCTATTTATGTCGTTTTAGCTACATTTGCTAGTATGTGCTGAACTATGTAGAGCTGAACCCATTGGTAGTCGATGAAAAGCAAAGCATCACATGTAATGGAAATACACATTTTTCATTTCAGTCATTTCCAGTATGCTATGCACGTGGATGGACAATATGTGTGATGACACCTGAAGCATTTTGTTTTTCTTGGTGGGCTCATCATCTTTAGCTATTGAATCATTTTGTCCTCATCTGTGGCTGGGAATGCCTTATTACCTGAAATGATATGTCTTATTATCTGGTGTGAAGTGCAAACTGACACACCTCCGGTGTTACGGCTTGATATCTCTTGGTCTTGGGATGTACACCCGGCATCTAGTCAGTAACCTCCCATGGGCCATGGTCCGTTAATTTCAACTCACCGGCGAGAGGCTGTCTGTATGCTTAAAAATTTATAGTAAGAGTGTTCAATGTCCTTTCACTTGTATGTAAATTTCTTGTTTGAGCGCGAGGATTGATTGCTGCTCAGCTGGGTCAGTAGATTTATTGTTCAGTCTAAGCATGTAGTTCGAAAAAAAATCTAATCTTTTGGCTGCTGATTTGTACGGTTTCAGTTTCAGTTTAAGTTTGGTACAGTGGCGTTGATGTGAGAAGTAACAAGACTAAGATGGTGTTCTGTTTTGCAGGTAGCTGGTGTGGGTCCCATCTGTCAGCTCTATCTTGTTCCTCCTCACCCCGTTGTTGCATGCGTGCTCTAACTCTCAAGACATGGGCAGTCGTCTATGGTTGGTTGCAGTTGGCGATTAACTCACTGACGAGATGAAATTTTTCGCCTGTAACGCCATCGGACGTCCCTATGCTCAAGTAAGATATGTAATAAGGGAGGTTATGTGAATACAATTTCCGGATGGTTTGAGTTTGGTACAGTGGTGTTTGTTCATTTTAAGGCTGACAAACTAGCTGCCAAGTTCCAGTAAAATCTTTTAAGGCTGACAACTAGCTGCCATTTTAATCTGTGGCGAAGCAGCCTACACACATTTTAATTTGAGCAAGCTTCGTTTGGGCACATCACATGGATAGATGAATGGTCAAATAAATAAATGGAGCCAAAATCTATAAGTTATGACTTCAAACTGAATGACACCTCAGTCAGTGAGGTCAGTTTCAGGTTCTGAAACTGAAACTGAATGCTGCTGATTTGTTGAGTTTGAGTTTGGTAATTAGGGTGGTGTGGACGTAAGAAGAGATGACCTCTCTTCTCTTTGTATGCTATGCTACTTAATATGTCAATCTCAGATTAATCAGTACAGTACCCCAACTAGTTCTGTGTTCCTAGTATACTTTTTTTTCTTTGAAAGATTAGTTTGTACTTTGTAGTATGTCAATGTGCTGCTTAATATGGGGCACTTAATAAGTAACTAGATTTTCTAAATTTTGAAATTTTAATTCTGATTATGCATATCACTGTTTTTCATCTAAAATGTGTAGTATTTTCATATTTATGGACACCACAGAATTTCAAAATTTTACTATGGGGCATTATATTTCTATAGAAGTACTACACGTGTTGTTTTGATCAAAGATAATTTTCTTCTTTTCTATCCAAAAAGATGTAGCTCATACATCAGTACTAAGTTGTCCTATACTGTTGGCAGGTTGGTGTGGAAGTGATTTTGATGAGCTGAAAGATATTGGGATGAAGGTTGTAAAAATATGTGGCAGGTTACCACTTGCTATTAAAGTTATGGGTGGAGTCTTAAGCAGAAGAGATCCTATGGAACGTGACTCGGAGATTGTTTTACACAAGAATCTTGGCTGGAAAGAAGAAGACGGGTCACAAGAGGAACTAAACTACTCAGTAAGCTTAAGCTACGATGATTTATCTCCAAAGTGGAAGCAATGCTTTCTGTACTACTGACTTTTGCCAAAGGGTTCAGGTTTTGAAAAGGATACAGTTATTAGCATGTGGATAAGTGAAGAGTTTGTTCAACATGATGGTAGGTCGGGGTCAGACCTACTATTCATGTCGAACAAATAGGGGCTGGGGCTGATTATCATTGGGAGTTAGTCGCGAGGAATCTTTTGGAGCCCGATGATTCAAATGAGAACATATGGGAGTACACCTTGCATGATGCCGTCCGCTCATTTGCTCAATTTATGGCTAAGGAAGAAGCATTGGTGGTTCACAAGGATGAAGGTGACATAAGAAATCTTCTTTCGGAAAACCAAAAATTTCACCATCTCTGTATATTTCATCCCAAACTAGAGTTGAGCATCCTAGAGAAGCAAGAAACATTGAGGACATTATTATTGATAGACTATGAGCTCGATTAAACCTGGTGGTTCATTGGCAAATTTTGCTAGTCTACGGGTATTGGATATAGATGCTCCAGCCATCGAGCATGTCGGGCCTGACTTCCAGACCCATGATGCAGCAAGGGGAGACAGAGATGTCGCATTCCCCAGTCTGAGAGAATTGGAGTTACGAGGGCTGTCCGGATGGAAGGAGTGGGGCTGGGAGGAGGAGCAGAGCAGAGCAGTGTCATAGCCATGCCAGCTCTGGAGCTTCTCTACCTCAGGGACTGCAAGCTGACACACCTTCCCCGAGGACTTGCTAGTGACCGCAGGCATAATCTGAGAACCATGCATTGTGCGTCCTAGAATATGTGGAGAACTTTCCTTGGGTTGTGGAGCTGAATGTGTACTAGTGCCCTGAGATGAAGCGGATCAGCGGATTGCCCAAAGGCCAAAGCTGAAGCTGCTGGAGGGCGTTCTGGCACTGGACATCATGGAGCTGGATTGGGAACACTGGGAGGTTGCTGGACCAGATGCCAGGTGCACACCCAAGGCCAAGACCAAGTGCCGCCTGAGCTCCCAGAAGACCTTCCTGGTTATAAGAGAATCAGGTGGGCATGCATGCAGCTTTGAACTCACTCACTTACAATTAATTTCATCTGTCCCTCTGGACTTGACTCCACCTGCTGTATGTAAATTTCTTGGATGGTTTGAGAAGGAGCATATTAATTAATTGCTCAGTTTCGTTTGAGTTTGGTAGTGTAATTAAGGTGGTGTTGATGTGACAAGTAAGACTAACAAGTGTGGGCTGGTCTTGATGTTGCATGCGTGCTCTGAAACTGAATCTCAAGACGGTTGGTTGCAGTTGGCGATTAACTCTGAATAGATGGAGTTGGATTGGATTGGATTGGGTCCAAGCTCAAGCCCAAGACGAACTACCGCCTGAGCTCCCAGACAATGCCACCTTGGTATATATTTGCTTGTTCAGATTCAGAGAGTGAACTGTCTGACGAGATGAACAATTTCGCCTGTAATAAGAGAGTGTACCCTTTGTATTTCTCGATGGTTTGAGCACACAAAAGAGTACGCACTGCTGCTCACCTGGACCTGGAATGGGTCAATATATTTCCGTTTGTTTTTATAAGACGTTCAGACAACTTGCTTTGTGCTGTTTTTGAACAGTGTCTGAAAGTCTAAAACATCTTGTAAAAATAAACAGAGGTACTACTTAAGGTGGTGTCGACGTGAGACGCCCTTCTTCTCTTTGCCCGCGACGGCGGAGTCGTCGGTCCGTACGTGTACGTCTGATGTTGATCCATTCCAAATTAGTTAACTTTCTTCGGTCCTAGGATAAACATCGCGCTGCCTCCAAATATGTTTGGCGGTCCTACACTAGGCAAATTAGTTAACTTTTCTTCTTTTTTCAAAAAGGAGGTGAAACTAGTACTAAATACTATCTCCGTTCATTTTTATAAAACGTTTTAGACATCCAGACACTGTACGTAAAAAGCAAGCAAGCTGCCTGAAATGTCTTATAAAAACAAACAAAGAGAGTACTAAATGGAGCCACAATCTACTTATGAATCAAAACTAAATGACACCTCAGTACTGAAAAACAAACGGAGGGAGCCACAATCTACTTATTCCCTCCGTTCCAAATTACTCGTCGCAAAAATGGATGTATCTAGAACTAAAATACATCTAGATACATCCATATTTGTGACAAGTAATTTGAAACGAAGGGAGTATGAATCAGGTTCTCAAGATTGAAGCGGCAAATCGATCGAGCCATACATACATACGGGCCCAATTGCAGAGCCCAGACCGCATCACTCAGTTTCACTCCCCCGCACATCACGATTGCTCGATGCTATGTATCGCACGTTATGAGCAATACCTAGCGGCTGCCTACAGTTCGCGGCTTCACGCCAATGGACGTCCTAGTAACAGCATAGCGTAGCTTCTTCTGAGTTTCCACGCATTGATATTCAGAATAGTTGAAGTCTGGTTTTATTTTCCTCAAAAAATGTTAATGAAAGTTCACAAATTTTTAAAAAAGTTCACATATTCCAAAAATGCTCACTAATTCAAAAACTATTCATGAACAATTTTTCAATTACACACTGATTTTTTTAATATAAGCTTAACATTTCTTAATATGCGACGAACATTTTTTTCGAGAACACACTACACAAATTTTTAAATGAAATAATGAACATTTTTTATACACAGTGAAACTTATTTAAATATCCAGTGAAATTTTAATACACATTAAACAATTCTGAAATGCACACTGAACATTTTAAAATAATTAAATAAATATAAAATAGAAGAGAAAAATAGCAGAATCCGGTCAGAGTTTCAAAACCCGGTCAGAGTTTGAGAAAAGTCGGCCGATTTGAAACTTTGTAATCATATTTAAAAATGACAACCACCATGTATTTTTATTTCATAATATGTAAATTGGTGTAATATAGTTGTCACGTCCAATATGCAACCTTATTCTAAAGGAACTCGAAGGTTCCACCAAGGATAGAAACGTATATTGGAGACGCTTTTGTAAGGTGGATATCATTACATCGTACCATTACATAATAGTTGGGGATACATACAAAGGCACACAATGCCACATGAATACAACAATACATCATACTTGAGAACCACATCCGACTATGGATGCAACACAAAGCAGAAACTCAAGCAATATCCATCCTGCTAGCTCAGGCTGCCGACCAGAAACCTATCCCTCAATCGAAGAAGAAGCAGAAGAAGGACTCCAAAACAAGTAAACATCGCTCTCACGTCATGATCATCGCATAACCTGCACCTGCAACTGTTGTTGTATTAATCTGTGAGCCACGAGGACTCAGCAATCCCATTACCATGGGTATCAAAACTAGCAAAGCTTAATGGGTATGGAAAGGGTAAGTGGTGAGGTTGCAGCAAACGACTAAGCAATGTATGGTGACTAACTTACGGGTACAAGAATAAGATGAGAAACTACGCAATCAGTCGCAAATTAGTAATGATCAATAAGTGATCCTGAACTACTTACGTTCAAACATAACCCCACCGTGTTCTCTTCTCAAACTCATTCGAAAAGAGACGATCATGGTTACGCACGCGGTTGGTGTATTTTAATTCGAGTCTGATTTCAAGTTCTCTACAACCGGATATTAAAAATTCCCATCTGCCACATAACCGCGGGCACGACTTTCAAAAGATTAAACCCTGCAGGGGTGTGCCAACTTAGCCCATGACAAGCTCATGATCCGCGGAGACAATCCTCCATCGCGGGACATTCGATCAACCTCGAGATCCCGGTGCACAAGACATTTCGACAATGGTAAAACAAAACCAGCAAGACCTTCCGACTGTCGACACCCTGATAGTAGCCGCGCGTATCTCGTCTCACGCCACGACGGATGAGCTAAGCTTACGGTCGCTGAGACCCAAGTTGCCCAAGGGACGCCACAAGGTGCTCTAGTTTGGGCAAACACTCATGAGGAGCACTGGCCTGGGGGGTTGATTAAGTCCACGGGGTCCGGAAAGTCCCTATACAAGTTTTAGTTGTTATTAGGCAAATGGTAAAACCAATGTTGGGCCTTGCTGAAAGAGTTTTATTCAAAGCTAACTGTCAAGAGGGGCCCATAAACCCTCATCGTGTTAGGGACGCAAAATCAAGGGACATAACACCGATATGACGGAAATTAGGGCGGCAAGAGTGGAACAAAACACCAGGCAAAAGGCCGAGCCTTCCACCCTTTACCAAGTATATATGTGCATTAATTAAATAAGAAATATTGTGAAATCCCATGATATCCATGTCCCAACATGGAACAAACTGCAACTGCACCTGCAACTAGCAACGCGATAAGAGGGGCTGAGCAAATCGATAACATAGCCAAACAACGCTTTGCTAGAATGGGTGAAAAGATTAGAGGCTAACATGGCAATTTGGGAGGCTTGATAACAAATGGTAGGTAGCGCGACATAGCGATAGTATCAAGACAACTAGCATAGCATCGAGATAACAAGTGGCATTGATTCTCTCTGCTGCTGGCCGAGGGTTCCTTAGGGAAACTGAAGCAAGTATTTATAACATATCCCTTTTGATTACTCAATTTGGAATTCCATTCGAGGCCAGCAATATCCGAACTTTCTTACCCCCAAGTGGTTTTTTTTAAAGGGGAAGATCCCTGGCCTCTGCATCAGCGTGATGCATACGGCCACATTTATTAATAAGCATTACTCCCAAGTGATGTTGTGCTGAAGCCGCACCAGCGGGCGCATGCTCTCGGTCTGTCGATAAAGTATGGCTCGGCCCATACGCTCCCACTTACCAAGGAGCCATGGACCGAAGAGTCAACTGCTGAAGGGCTTCACTGTGATTCTACCCGTGAGCTGTTTGAGAAGGTCATGAAATTTCGCGAGTAGCCGTGCAAGATTTTCGATTCAGGTCCAATAGCTATCACGCTGAATCCGCAGCGCCACTATTATGAAATCCGTCCAGATGATAGGTTAAAAGCAAATGGAGAATACGTCGTCATCCAATGGCAAGGAGACAAAAAAAATTGCCGTCTCTCTATCGACTCAATGGATTCAAAACTAGAGTTAACCATCCTAGAGAAGCAAGAAACATTGAGGACATTATTGATAGGCTGTAACATCAAATTAACCTGGTGATTCGTTAGCACATTATGCTAGTCTACGGGTATTGATAAGCCAGCGATGGTTAGCCAGGATCAACTTACTTATCCCTTTTGGGTGCATAAGGCTCATGGCATGTCCTCAATATGCCTAAATGGAAACTTCAGAATTCGGAAGGCTCATGTCATGTGCTTATTGTGCTGACTGAAATGCTGAAGATGGTATCAGGTACTTGATCAGAATTCTTTGGTTGTAAGCGTGCGTGTCGATTTAGCTAGCTTTGTTACCTACCAGCCAGCTGATGTGTGTAAGGAATGGATGATCAAACACTCACTAGTTTCGGTTTGTATTTGGTACAGTGGTGTTGATGTAACATGTAAGAAGACTATAAGAAGGTCTTGTCTTTTGCAGGTAGCTGATGTTCCTCCTCGGCAATCACAGATCATGCGTGCTCTGAATCTCAAGACATGCGTGTTTCTTAGTACTGAAACTGAAATGAAAAGGCAGAGCCATGCATGCATGTTCCAGTAAAATATTTTAAGGATACATGAATGAATGGCCTCACAAGTAAAAAAATGGAGCCACAATCTATAAGTTCGACGCAGTTCGGGCCAGGGGCGTAGCTTTCGATCTGCTCCAGACGGCCAAGTGAATTGGCCCGCAGTGCGAAGCCGCCGAAGACGAAGATCTGTCCGGGGAGGAAGGTCTCACCCTGGACTGCATCGCTATTGATGATCGTATGAGCCATCGAGCCTGACGGCGACGACGCAGAGGAACTCTCAATGAAAGCACCAATGTCGGTGTCAAAACCGGGGGATCACGAGTAGGGGGTCCCGAACTGTGCTCTAGGCCGGATGGTAACATGAGGCAAGGGACACGAAGTTTTACCCAGGTTCGGGCCCTCTCGATGGAGGTAAAACCCTACGTCCTGCTTGATTAATATTGATGATATGGGTAGTACAAGAGTAGATCTACCACGAGATCGAGGAGGCTAAACCCTAGAAGCTAGCCTATGGTATGATTGTTGATGTGTATGTTGGCCTACAGACTAAAACCCTCCGGTTTATATAGACACCGGGTAGGGTTAGGGTTACATAGAGTCGGTTACAATGGTAGGAGATCTGCATATCCGTATCGCCAAGCTTGCCTTCCACGCCAAGGAAAGTCCCTCCCGGACACGGGACGAAGTCTTCAATCTTGTATCTTCATAGTCCAGGAGTCCGGCTGAAGGTATAGTCCGGCCATCCGGACACCCCATAATCCAGGACTCCCTCAAAAAGATTTAAAAACCACAACTTTCAAAATAAATCCAAATGAATCTCAGGAAAAATAGAGAGGGCAAAAATCAGGCTGTCACAACCAACATAAGCATTAAAATCTACTTGCTTAACCATAAAGTTATCAAATTCATCCAAACATTGGCTAGCAAACTTAGCAGGAGGGATTTCAGCTTTATCATATCTATAGTGAGAATTTACCTTTACTACCTGTGTCGGGTTATCGAGACCATGTGTTTCTTCAATAGGTGCTGAATTAAGACCATCTATTTCTTCAACAGGAGGTAAATTCTTAACATCTTCAGCTTTTATACCTTTTTCTTTCATAGATTTCTTTGCCTCTTGCATATCTTCAGGGCTGAGAAATAGAATAACCCTTTTCTTCGGAGTTGGCTTAGGAGTTGGTTCAGGAAGTGTCCAATTATTTTCATTAGTCAACATATTATTCAATATAATTTCAGCTTGATCAACAGTTCTTTCCCTGAAAACACAACCAGCACAACTATCCAGGTAATCTCTAGAAGCATCGGTTAGTCCATTATAAAAGATATCAAGTATTTCATTTTTCTTGAGAGGATGATCAGGCAAAGCATTAAGTAATTGGAGAAGCCTCCCCTAAGCTTGTGGGAGACTCTCTTCTTCAATTTGCACAAAATTATATATTTCCCTTAAAGTAGCTTGTTTCTTATGAGCAGGGAAATATTTATGAGAGAAGTAATAAATCATATCCTAGGGACTACGCACACAACCAGGATCAAGAGAATTAAACCATATCTTAGCATCACCCTTTAATGAGAATGGAAATAATTTAAGGATATAATAGTAGCGAGTTTTCTCATCATTAGCGAACACGGTAGCTATATCATTTAATTTAGTAAGATGTGCCATAATAGTTTCAGATTCATAGCCATAGAAAGGATCAGATTCAACCAAAGTAATTATCTCAGGATCAATAGAGAAATCATAATCCTTATCAGTAATAAAGATACGTGAAGTAGCATAAGCAGGATCATATTTCATTCGAGCATTCAGAGATTTTTCTTTAAGCTTAGCTAATAGTTTCTTAAGATCGGATCTATCATTGCAAGCTAAGAAGTCTCTAGCAGTTTCTTCATCCATAACATAACCCTCAGGAACAACATGCAAATCATATCCAGGGGGAGAATCTTCATCATCACTTTCATCAATATTATCAGTTTCAATAATTTCATTCTCTCTAGCCCTAGCAAGTTGTTCATCAAGAAATTCACCAAGTGGCACAGTAGTATCAAGCATAGAAGTAGTTTCATCATAAGTATCATGCATAGCAGAAGTGGCATCATCAATAACATGCAACATATCAGAATTAATAGCAAAAGCAGGTTTAGGTGTCGCAAGTTTACTCAAAACAGAAGGTGAATCAAGTGCAGAGCTAGATGACAGTTCCTTACCTCCCCTCGTAGTTGAGGGAAAAATCTTGGTTTTTGGATCTTTCCAGTTCTTCATAATGATAAGCAGATATAGATCCCAAGTGACTCAAAGAGTAGAGTTATGCTCCCCGGCAACGGGGCCAGAAAATGGTCTTGATAACCCACAAGTATAGGGGATCCCAATAGTTTTCGAGGGTAGAGTATTCAACCCAAATTTATTGATTCGACACAAGGGGAGCCAAAGAACATTCTCAAGTATTAGCAGCTGAGTTGTCAATTCAACCACACGTGGAAACTTAATATCTATAGTAAGGTATTTAGTAGCAAAGTAATATGATAGTAGTGGTAACAATGGCAAGAGTAATAATTTTGGGTTTTGTAGTGATTGTAACAATAGCAACGGAAAAGTAAATAAGCGAAGAACAATATATGAAAAGCTAGTAGGCATTGGATCAGTTATGGAGAATTATGTCGGATGCGATCGATCATGTAACAGTAATAACCTAGGGTGACACAGAACTAGCTCCAGTTCATCAATGTAATGTAGGCATGTATTCCGAATATAGTCGTACGTGCTTATGGAAAAGAACTTGCATGACATCTTTTGTCCTACCCTCCCGTGGCAGCGGGGTCCTATTGGAAACTAAGGGATATTAATGCCTCCTTTTAATAGAGTATCGGACAAAGCATTAACACATAGTGAATACATGAACTCCTCAAACTACGGTCATCACCGGGAGTGGTCCTGAATATTGTCACTTCGGGGTTGCCGGATCATAACACGTAGTAGGTGACTATAGACTTGCAAGATAGGATCAAGACCTCAGATATATTCATGAAAACATGATAGGTTCAGATCTGAAATCATGGCACTCGGGCCCTAGTGACAAGCATTAGGCAAAGCAAAGTCATAGCAACATCAATCTCAGAACATAGTGGATACTAGGGATCAAACCCTAACAAAACTAACTCGATTACATGATAAATCGCATCCAACCCATCAGCGTCCAGCAAGCCTATGATGGAATTACTCACGCACGGCGGTGAGGATCATGAAATTGGTGATGGCGGAAGGTTGATGATGACGACGGCGATGGATTCCCCTCTCCGGAGCCCCGAACGGACTCCAGATCAGCCCTCCCGAGAGAGTTTAGAGCTTGGCGGCGGCTCCGTATCGTAAAACGCGATGAATCCTTCTCTCTGATTTTTTTTCTCCCTGAAAGTGAATATATGGAGTCAAGGTTGAGGTCGGTGGAGCGTCAGGGGGCCCATGAGGCAGGGGGCGCGCCCAGGGGGGCACGCGCGCCCCCACCCTCGTGGACAGGTGGAGCCCCCCTGACGTGGATTCTTCTTCCAGTATTTTTTATATATTCCAAAATAATTCTCCGTTGATTTTCATGTCATTCCGAGAACTTTTATTTCTGCACAGAAATAACACCATGGCAATTCTGCTGAAAACAGCGTCAGTCCGGGTTAGTTCCATTCAAATCATGCAAGTTAGAGTCCAAAACAAGGGCAAAAGTGTTTGGAAAAGTAGATACGACGGAGACGTATCAGTGTGTCTACAACAGGTTCACTAGAATCATGCAAGTCCTATCATTTTTCTTTTTCTTCCTCTTAGAAGGACTAGGTGCATCAATATTAATTCTCTGAGAATCTTGCTCAACTCTCTTAGGATGGCCCTTAGGATACAAATGTTCCTGAGTCAGTTTACCTGCTCTAGTTGCAACTCTAACAGCAAAGTCATTATTCTTACTATTCAATTCATTGAGCAAATCATTCTGAGCTTTAAGTACTTGTTCTACTTGAGTGGTAACCATAGAAGCATGTTTACTAATAAGTTTAAGTTCACTCTTAACACTAGCCATATAATCACTCAAGTGTTCAATCATATAAGCATTGTGTTTCAGTTGTCTACCGAAATAAACATTAAAATCTTCTTGCTTAACCATAAAGTTATCAAATTCATCCAAACATTGGCAAGCAAACTTAGCAGGAGGGATTTCAGCTTTATCATATCTATAGAGAGAATTTACCTTTACTACCTGTGTCGGGTTATCAAGACCGTGTGTTTCTTCAATAGGTAATGAATCAAGACCATGTATTTCTTCAACAGGAGGTAAATTCTTAATATCTTCAACTTTTATACCTTTTTCTTTCATAGATTTCTTTGCCTCTTGCATATCTTCAGGACTGAGAAATAGAATACCATTTTTCTTCGGAGTTGGCTTAGGAGTTGGTTCAGGAAGTGTCCAATTATTTTCATTAGTCAACATATTATTCAATAGCAATTCATCTTGATCAACAGTTCTTTCCCTGAAAACACAACCAGCACAACTATCCAGGTGGTCTCTGGAAACATTGCTTAGTCCATTATAAGAGATATCAAGTATTTCATTTTTCTTGAGAGGATGATCAGGCAAAGCATTAACTAATTGGAGGAGCCTCCCCCAAGCTTGTGGGAGACTCTTTTTTTCAATTTGCACAAAATTATATATTTCCCTTAAAGTAGCTTGTTTCTTATGAGCAGGGAAATATTTATCAGAGAAGTAATAAATCATATCCCGGGGACTACGCACACAACCAGGAGCAAGAGAATTAAGCCATATCTTAGCATCACCCTTTAATGAGAATGAAAATAATTCAAGGATATAATAGTAGCGAGTTTTCTCATCATTAGTAAACAGGGTAGCTATATCATTTAATTTAGTAAGATGTGCCACAACAGTTTCAGATTCATAGCCATAGAAAGGATCAGATTCAACTAAAGTAATTAACTCTGGATCAACTGAGAAATCATAATCCTTATCAGTAATAAAGATAGGTGAAGTAGCATAAGCAGGATCATATTTCATTCTAGCATTCAAAGACCTTTTTTTGAGCTTAGCTAATAGTTTCTTAAGATCACTTCTATCATTGCAGGCAAGAAAGTCTCTAGCAGTTTTCTTCATCCATAACATAACCCTTAGGCACAACAGGCAATTCATATCTAGGGGGAGAATCTTCATCATCACTTTCATCAATATTATCAGTTTCAATAATTTCATTCTCTCTAGCCCTAGCAAGTTGTTCATCAAGAAATTCACCAAGTGGCACAGTAGTATCAAGCATAGAAGTAGTTTCATCATAAGTATCATGCATAGCAGAAGTGGCATCATCAATAACATGCAACATATCAGAATTAATAGCAAAAGCAGGTTTAGGTGTCGCAAGTTTACTCAAAATAGAAGGTGAATCAAGTGCAGAGCTAGATGACAGTTCCTTACCTCCCCTCGTAGTTGAGGGAAAAATCTTGGTTTTTGGATCTTTCCAGTTCTTCATAATGATAAGCAGATATAGATCCCAAGTGACTCAAAGAGTAGAGTTATGCTCCCCGGCAACGGGGCCAGAAAATGGTCTTGATAACCCACAAGTATAGGGGATCCCAACAGTTTTCGAGGGTAGAGTATCCAACCCAAATTTATTGATTCGACACAAGGGGAGCCAAAGAACATTCTCAAGTATTAGCAGCTGAGTTGTCAATTCAACCACACGTGGAAACTTAATATCTATAGCAAGGTATTTAGTAGCAAAGTAATATGATAGTAGTGGTAACAATGGCAAGAGTAATAATTTTGGGTTTTGTAGTGATTGTAACAATAGCAACGGAAAAGTAAATAAGCGAAGAACAATATATGAAAAGCTAGTAGGCATTGGATCAGTGATGGAGAATTATGTCAGATGCGATCGATCATGTAACAGTAATAACCTAGGGTGACACAGAACTAGCTCCAGTTCATCAATGTAATGTAGGCATGTATTCCAAATATAGTCGTACGTGCTTATGGAAAAGAACTTGCATGACATCTTTTGTCCTACCCTCCCGTGGCATCGGGGTCCTATTGGAAACTAAGGGATATTAATGCCTCCTTTTAATAGAGTATCGGACAAAGCATTAACACATAGTGAATACATGAACTCCTCAAACTACGGTCATCACCGGGAGTGGTCCTGAATATTGTCACTTCGGGGTTGCCGGATCATAACACGTAGTAGGTGACTATAGACTTGCAAGATAGGATCAAGACCTCAGATATATTCATGAAAACATGATAGGTTCAGATCTGAAATCATGGCACTCGGGCCCTAGTGACAAGCATTAGGCAAAGCAAAGTCATAGCAACATCAATCTCAGAACATAGTGGATACTAGGGATCAAACCCTAACAAAACTAACTCGATTACATGATAAATCGCATCCAACCCATCAGCGTCCAGCAAGCCTATGATGGAATTACTCACGCACGGCGGTGAGGATCATGAAATTGGTGATGGCGGAAGGTTGATGATGACGACGGCGATGGATTCCCCTCTCCGGAGCCCCGAACGGACTCCAGATCAGCCCTCCCGAGAGAGTTTAGAGCTTGGCGGCGGCTCCGTATCGTAAAACGCGATGAATCCTTCTCTCTAATTTTTTTTCTCCCTGAAAGTGAATATATGGAGTCAAGGTTGAGGTCGGTGGAGCGTCAGGGGGCCCATGAGGCAGGGGGCGCGCCCAGGGGGGCACGCGCGCCCCCACCCTCGTGGACAGGTGGAGCCCCCCTGACGTGGATTCTTCTTCCAGTATTTTTTATATATTCCAAAATAATTCTCCGTTGATTTTCATGTCATTCCGAGAACTTTTATTTCTGCACAGGAATAACACCATGGCAATTCTGCTGAAAACAGCGTCAGTCCGGGTTAGTTCCATTCAAATCATGCAAGTTAGAGTCCAAAACAAGGGCAAAAGTGTTTGGAAAAGTAGATACGACGGAGACGTATCAGTGTGTCTACAACAGGTTCACTAGAATCATGCAAAGTCCTATCATTTTTCTTTTTCTTCCTCTTAGAAGGACTAGGTGCATCAATATTAATTCTCTGAGAATCTTGCTCAATTCTCTTAGGATGGCCCTTAGGATACAAATGTTCCCGAGTCACTTTACCTGCTCTAGTTGCAACTCTAACAGCAAAGTCATTATTCTTACTATTCAATTCATTGAGCAAATCATTCTGAGCTTTAAGTACTTGTTCTACTTGAGTGGTAACCATAGAAGCATGTTTACTAATAAGTTTAACTTCACTCTTAACACTAGCCATATAATCACTCAAGTGTTCAATCATATAAGCATTGTGTTTCAGTTGTCTACCGAAATAAACATTAAAATCTTCTTGCTTAACCATAAAGTTATCAAATTCATCCAAACATTGGCAAGCAAACTTAGCAGGAGGGATTTCAGCTTTATCATATCTATAGAGAGAATTTACCTTTACTACCTGTGTCGGGTTATCAAGACCGTGTGTTTCTTCAATAGGTAATGAATCAAGACCATGTATTTCTTCAACAGGAGGTAAATTCTTAACATCTTCAAATTTTATACCTTTTTCTTTCATAGATTTCTTTGCCTCTTGCATATCTTCAGGATTGAGAAATAGAATACCATTTTTCTTCGGAGTTGGCTTAGGAGTTGGTTCAGGAAGTGTCCAATTATTTTCATTAGTCAACATATTATTCAATAGAAATTCATCTTGATCAACAGTTCTTTCCCTGAAAACACAACCAGCACAACTATCCAGGTGGTCTCTGGAAACATTGGTTAGTCCATTATAAGAGATATCAAGTATTTCATTTTTATTGAGAGGATGATCAGGCAAAGCATTAAGTAATTGGAGGAGCCTCCCCCAAGCTTGTGGGAGACTCTTTTTTTCAATTTGCACAAAATTATATATTTCCCTTAAAGTAGCTTGTTTCTTATGAGTATGGAAATATTTATCAGAGAAGTAATAAATCATATCCCGGGGACTACGCACACAACCAGGAGCAAGAGAATTAAGCCATATCTTAGCATCACCCTTTAATGAGAATGAAAATAATTCAAGGATATAATAGTAGCGAGTTTTCTCATCATTAGTAAACAGGGTAGCTATATCATTTAATTTAGTAAGATGTGCCACAACAGTTTCAGATTCATAGCCATAGAAAGGATCAGATTCAACTAAAGTAATTAACTCTGGATCAACTGAGAAATCATAATCCTTATCAGTAATAAAGATAGGTGAAGTAGCATAAGCAGGATCATATTTCATTCTAGCATTCAAAGACCTTTTTTTGAGCTTAGCTAATAGTTTCTTAAGATCACTTCTATCATTGCAGGCAAGAAAGTCTCTAGCAGTTTTCTTCATCCATAACATAACCCTTAGGCACAACAGGCAATTCATATCTAGGGGGAGAATCTTCATCATCACTTTCATCAATATTATCAGTTTCAATAATTTCATTCTCTCTAGCCCTAGCAAGTTGTTCATCAAGAAATTCACCAAGTGGCACAGTAGTATCAAGCATAGAAGTAGTTTCATCATAAATATCATGCAAAGCAGAAGTGGCATCATCAATAACATGCGACCTATCAGAATCAATAGAATGTGCAGGTGTCGCAAGTTTACTCAAAACAGAATGTGAAGCAAGTGCAGAGCTAGATGGCAGTTCCTTGCCTCCCCTCGTAGTTGAGGGAAAAATCTTGGCTCTTTGATCTTTCAAGTTCTTTATAGTGATAAGCAGATATAAATCCCAAGTGACTCAAAGAATAGAGCTATGCTCCCTGGCAACGGCGCCAGAAAATAGTCTTGATAACCCACAAGTATAGGGGATCGCAACCGTTTTTGAGGGTAGAGTATTCAACCCAAATTTATTGATTCGACACAAGGGGAGCCAAAGAATATTCTCAAGTATTAGCAGTTGAGTTGTCAATTCAACCACACCTGGAAACTTAATATCTGCAGTAAGGTATTTAGTAGCAAAGTAATATGATAATAGTGGTAATGGTAGCAAAAGTAATTTTTTTGGGTTTTATAGTGATTGTAACAGTAGCAATGGAAAAGTGAATAAGTGAAGAACAATATATGTAAAAGCTCGTAGGCATTGGATCGGTGATGAAGAATTATGCCGAATGCGATCGATCATGTAACAGTCATAACATAGGGTGGCACAGAACTAGCTCCAGTTCATCAATGTAATGTAGGCATGTATTCCGAATATAGTCATACGTGTTTATGGATGCGATCGGTCCGTATATTATCCAACATGTCGAAGAACAGGTCTGCATTATTCGTGAGAATCTCAAGACTGCTCAGTCACGTCATAAGAGTAAGTATGACCATCATCACAAAGACATGGTGTATCAACCTAGCGAAAAGGCTTATCTTCGTGTTACACCAATGAAGGGTGCTCACCGCTTCGGGATCAAGGGCAAGCTAGCTCCTTGCTATATCGGTCCCTTCACTATTATAGAAAGGCGTGGAAAAGTGGCATATCAATTGGAGCTTCCACTGAACCCTTCTCGGGTTCACAATTTGTTCCACGTGTCACAGCTCCGCTGTTGCTTCAAGGATACAATCCGAGCAGTGGATCATGAAGTGCTAGAATTGCAACAGGACCTCTCCTATAAGGAGCATCCGGTCCGCATTCTCGACCAAGCTGAACGCCGCACACGACAGAAAGCGATCAAGTTCCTCAAGGTCCAGCGGTCGCATCACTCTGATGATGAAGCCACTTGGGAGCGCGAGGACCGCCTGCGTGATGAATACCCCGCACTGTTTCCTTCTACCTCCTAAATCTCGGGATGAGATTTCTTGTAGTGGAGGAGTTTTGTAACGCCCGGATAATCATGCTACAGTAATCCCACATTAACGGTGCCACGTCACCCCGGTTACTATTGCTAATCTCGCGTTGGATCAAAACTTTTCAATTTCAAATGTTTAAATAAATGTCAGACATCAAACTTTTCTAAAGTTAAAACAGAAATGTTCGGGAGGTGCCATATTTTGCTTATGTAAATATGGTATAATAAACACATGTTTAGAAAATGCATAAATATTTTAAATTGAATTAACACATAAAAGGAAAATAAATAAAAGAAAAGAATAAAAACACAAAAACAAAACAAAAAATAAAAGGAAGAAACCCCCCTCTCCCTGGGCCGAATAGCCCAGCTAACCAGCTGAGCACCAGCCCAACTGGCCCAGCCGGCCAGCCCATCCACCCCACTCCCTCTCCATAACCCCCCTCCCCACTCCATCGGTCAACCCAACCGCTCCACTCCCCCCACGTCGTTCCTCTCCCCCTCCCGATCCGATCTGGATCGGGATCGATCCCGTTGCCCCGGACGCCCTTCGCCTTCCACCTCCGCCCGGAACGCCGCATCGCCGGACCTCACCGCTGGACTGCCTCCCCAACGCCGACGTCCCCATCTTCCCCCTCACGCCCTGCTGCCCCGTACCCTGCATGCTCGATCTGAGCCACCGTCTTCTTTTCCTCTTCTCTCGTGGCAGATCGCGCGCCCGCGTTGCGTCCCGTGCAGCCTCGCCCTTGCCACGCTGCTCGCCACCGCGGCCGCCCCCTACGGGCACGCTCACCGCGCGCTCCGCCTAACCCCCTGCTGCATGCTCGCGCGTGCCTCCACCCCTGCTGCTGCACTTGCTGCTGCTCCGTGCCACTGCACTGCCCGCTCCGCCCCCTAGCACGCGCCCACGCTGACCACGCCCTGCGCCGCCCCACTGCTGCTCCCTGGCCTCGCCGTCCTGCTGCGTCGGCCGTGCCCCGCGCCATCGTGCTCACCGCGCCGCTGACCTCGCGCCACCGCTGCTCTGCCCGGCCACCGCGCCTCCTGCTCTAGCCCGCTCCGCAACGCCCAACGCGCCGCCCCCTATCGCGCTCGCCGCGGTCCCCCTCCCCGTGCCGCGCCGGGGCTGCGCCTTCCACCGCCCCCTGCTACCTGTAGTCGCCGGCGTCGAGCCGTGCGCCCACCCCTTCGCTTGCTGGCCGGAGCGCCCGCGCGGGTGCCCAGCCCTGTTCCGCCCGTTAACCCAGGGGCCTGACGCCCAGCGCCCACACCCGTCTGCCCACTCTCCCGTTAAGGCCCCTCTGGGCCAATGACACGGGGGCCCCACCCCACAGAACGTTAAAAAAGGGAATTAAAATAATAATAAATAATAAAATTAATTAATTAATTAAAGAATTAATTAACTTAATTAATTTTGATTAATTAAACTAAACAACTAATTAAACTAATTAATCATGATTAGTTAGTCTAGTCAATGACAAACGGGACCCACACGTCAGTTGACCAGTAGCATGCACTGTTCTGAATAATGTTGATTTAAAATAATTAAATAAATCCTAAAATGATTTAAATCTTTTAAAATTAATATAAAATAAACCGTAGCTCGGATGGAAAAACTTTGTACATGAAAGTTGCTCAGAACGACGAGACGAATCCAGATACGCAGCCCGTTCGTCCGCGACACATCCCTAGCATAGCGAACACGCAACTTTCCTCCTTCGTTTCATCTGTCCAAAAATGCGAAACACCGGGGATATTTTCCTGGATGTTTCCCCCATTCACCGGTATCACCTCATACCGCGTTAGGGCACACCTAGCACCGCTACTCGTCATGTCATGTATCATTATGCATCTGTTTGCATTGTATTCATTGTTTCTTCCCCCTCTTCTCTCCGGTAGACTACGAGACTAACGCCGCTGTTGGTGCCCCGTCCGACTATGTTGTTGACGACCCCTACTTGCCAGAGCAACCAGGCAAGCCCCCCTGATCACTAGATATCGCCTATTCTCTCTCTACTGCTTGCACTAGAGTAGTGTAGCATGTTACTGCTTTCCGTTAATCCTATTCTGATGCATAGCCTGTCATTGTTGCTACAGCTATTGATACCTTACCTGCAATCCTAAATGCTTAGTATAGGATGCTAGTTTATCATCAGTGGCCCTACATTCTTGTCAGTCTGCCATGTTATACTATCGGGCCGTGATCACATCGGGTGTTGATCACGGGTATATGCTATACATATTACACATAATACATGTTATGACTAAAGTCGGGTCGGCTCGTTGAGTACCCGCGAGTGATTCCGATGTTGGGGGCTGAAGGGGCAGGTGGTTCCATCTAGGTAGTGGTGGGCCTGGGTTCCCGACGGCCCCCGACTGTTACTTTGTGGCGGAGCGATAGGGCAGGTTGAGACCACCCAGTAGAAAGGTGGGCCTGGCCCTGGTCGGCGTCCGCGGTTACTTCAAAATAACACGCTAAACGAGATCTTGGTACTTGATTTGAGTCTGGCCACTGGCCTATACGCACTAACCAACTACGCGGGAACAGTTATGGGCACTCGACGTCGTGGTATCAGCCGAAGCCTTCGTGACGTCAGCGATGAGCGGCGCGCGCCGGGTTGGACCGCGTAATGCAACTTCCTTTGTAATGGAGGTTGCTAGGTCTGCTCACCGGCCACGTACGCAACGTGCAGGTGTGCAATGGGTGATGGGCCCAGACCCCTATGCCATAGGATTTAGACCGGCGTGCTGCCCTCTCTGCCGTGCCTAGGTGGGGCTGCAACTGTTGATCTTCCGAGGTCGGGCATGACCCAGAAAAGTGTGTCCGGACAAAGTGGATCGAGCGTGTTGGGAAATGTGGTGCACCCCTGTAGGGAAGTTGATCTATTCGAATAGCCGTGTCCCTCGGTAAAAGGACGACCCGGAGTTGTACCTTGACCTTATGACAACTAGAACCAGATACTTAATAAAACACACCCTTCCAAGTGCCAGATACAACCGGTGATCGCTCTCTCACAGGGCGATGAGGGGAGGATCGCCGGGTAGGATTATGCTATGCGATGATACTTGGTGAACTTACCATCTACTCTCTTCTACATGCTGCAAGATGGAGGCTGCCAGAAGCGTAGTCTTCGATAGGACTAGCTATCCCCCTCTTATTCTGGCATTCTGCAGTTCAGTTCACATATACTACCCCTTTCATTGATACCAATGCATATGTAGTGTAGCTCCTTGCTTGCGAGTACTTTGGATGAGTACTCATGATTGCTTTGCTCCCCCTTTCCCCCTTTCTATACCCGGTTGTTGCGACCAGACATTGGAGCCCAGGAGCCAAACACCACCGTCGATGACGACTCCTACTACACTGGAGGTGCCTACTACTACGTGCAGGCTGCTGACGACGACCAGGAGTAGTTTAGGAGGATCCCAGGCAGGAGGCCTGTGCCTTTTCGACATGTATCCCAGTTTGTGCTAGCCTTCTTAAGGCAAACTTGTTTAACTTATGTCTGTACTCAGATATTGTTGCTTCCGCTGACTCGTCTATGATCGAGCTATTGTATTCGAGCCCTCGAGGCCCCTGGCTTGTAATATGATGCTTGTATGACTTATTTTATTTGTAGAGTTGTGTTGTGATATCTTCCCGTGAGTCCTTGATCTTGATCGTACACGTTTGCGTGTATGATTAGTGTACGATTGAATCGGGGGCGTCACATTGATGATGACGACGGCGACGGATTCCCCTCTCCATAGCCCCGAACGGACTCCACATCAGCCCTCCCGAGAGAGTTTAGGGCATGGCGGCGGCTCCGTATCGTAAAACGCGATGAATCCTTCTCTCTGATTTTTTTCTCCCCGAAAGTGAATATATGGAGTCAAGGTTGAGGTCGGTGGAGCGTCAGGGAGCCCACGAGATAGGGGGGCGCGCCCAGGGGGGCAGGCGCGCCCCCCACCCTCGTGGACAGGTGGAGGCCCCCCTGACGTGGATTCTTCTTCCAGTATTTTTATATATTCCAAAATAATTCTCCGTTGATTTTCAGGTCATTCCGAGAACTTTTATTTCTGCACAAAAATAACACCATTGCAATTCTGCTGAAAACAGCGGCAGTTCGGGTTAGTTCCATTCAAATCATGCAAGTTAGAGTCCAAAACAAGGGCAAAAGTGTTTGGAAAAGTAGATACGACAGAGATGTATCAGTGTGTCTACAACAGGTTCACTAGAAGCATGCAAAGTCCTATCATTTTTCCTTTTCTTCCTCTTAGAAGGACTAGGTGCATCAATATTAATTCTCTGATAATCTTGCTCAATTCTCTTAGGATGGCCCTCGGGATACAAAGGTTCCCGAGTCACTTTACCTCCTCTAGTTGCAACTCTAACAGCAAAGTCATTATTCTTACTATTCAATTCATTGAGCAAATCATTCTGAGCTTTAAGTACTTGTTCTACTTGAGTGGTAACCATAGAAGCATGTTTACTAATAAGTTTAAGTTCACCCTTAACATTATCCATATAATCACTCAAGTGTTCAATCATATAAGCAATGCGTTTCAGTTGTCTACCAAAATAAGCATTAAAATCTTCTTGCTTAACCATAAAGTTATCAAATTCATCCAAACATTGGCTAGCAAACTTAGTAGGAGGGATTTCAGCTTTATCATATCTATAGAGATAATTTACCTTTACTACCTGTGTCGGTTTATCAAGACCGTGTGTTTCTTCAATAGGTAATGAATCAAGACCATGTATTTCTTCAACAGGAGGTAAATTCTTAACATCTTCAGCTTTTATACCTTTTTCTTTCATAGATTTCTTTGCCTCTTGCATATTTTCAGGATTGAGAAATAGAATACCCCTTTTCTTCGGAGTTGGCTTAGGAGCTGGTTCAGGAAGTGTCCAATTATTTTCATTAGTCAGCATATTATTCAATAGCAATTCAGCTTGATCAACAGTTCTTTCCCTGAAAACACAACCAGCACAACTATCCAGGTGGTCTCTGGAAACATCGGTTAGTTCATTATAAAACATATCAAGTATTTCATTTTTCTTGAGAGGATGATCAGGCAAAGCATTAAGTAATTGGAGAAGCCTCCCCCAAGCTTGTGGGAGACTCTCTTTTTCAATTTGCACAAAATTATATATTTCCCTTAAAGTAGCTTGTTTCTTATGAGCAGGGAAATATTTATGAGAGAAGTAATAAATCATATCCTTGGGACTACGCACACAACCAGGATCAAGAGAATTAAACCATATCTTAGCATCACCCTTTAATGAGAATGGAAATAATTTAAGGATATAATAGTAGCGAGTTTTCTCATCATTAGCGAACACGGTAGCTATATCATTTAATTTAGTAAGATGTGCCATAATAGTTTCAGATTCATAGCCATAGAAAGGATCAGATTCAACCAAAGTAATTATCTCAGGATCAATAGAGAAATCATAATCCTTATCAATAATAAAGATAGGTGAAGTAGCATAAGCAGGATCATATTTCATTCTAGCATTCAAAGACTTTTCTTTAAGCTTAGCTAATAGTTTCTTAAGATCACTTCTATCATTGCAGGCAAGAAAGTCTCTAGCAGTTTTCTTCATCCATAACATAACCCTCAGGCACAACAGGCAATTAATATCTAGGGGGAGAATCTTCATCATCACTTTCATCAATATTATCAGTTTCAATAATTTCATTCTCTCTAGCCCTAGCAAGTTGTTAATCAAGAAATTCACCAAGTGGCACAATAGTATCAAGCATAGAAGTAGATTCATCATAAATATCATGCAAAGTAGAAGTGGAATCATCAATAACATGCGACCTATCAGAATCAATAGCATGTGCAGGTGTCGCAAGTTTACTCAAAACAAAAGGTGAATCAAGTGCAGAGCTAGATGGCAGTTCCTTGCCTCCCCTCGTAGTTGAGGGAAAAATCTTGGTTCTTTGATCTTTCAAGTTCTTCATAGTGATAAGCAGATATAAATCCCAAGTGACTCAAAGAATAGAGCTATGCTCCCTAGCAACGGCGCCAGAAAATAGTCTTGATAACCCACAAGTATAAGGGATCGCAACAGTTTTCGAGGGTAGAGTATTCAACCCAAATTTATTGATTCGACACAAGGGGAGCCAAAGAATATTCTCAAGTATTAGCAGCTGAGTTGTCAATTGAACCACACCTGGAAACTTAATATCTGCAGCAAGGTATTTAGTAGCAAAAGTAATATTTTTTGGGTTTTATAGTGATTGTAACAGTAGCAACGAAAAAGTAAATAAGCGAAGAACAATATATGTAAAAGCTCGTAGGCATTGGATCAGTGAAGGAGAATTATGCCGAATGTGATCGATCATGTAACAGTCATAACATAGGGTGACACAGAACTAGCTCCAGTTCATCAATGTAATGTAGGCATGTATTCCGAATATAGTCATACATGCTTATGAAAAATAACTTACATGACATCTTTTGTCCTACCCTCCCGTGGCAGCGGGGTCCTATTAGAAACTAAGGGATATTAAGGCCTCCTTTTAATAGAGTACCGGACCAAAGCATTAACACACATAGTGAATACATTAACTCCTCAAACTATGGTCATCACCGAGAGTGGTCCCGATTATTGTCACTTCGGGGTTGCCGGATCATAACACATAGTAGGTGACTATAGACTTGCAAGATAGGATCAAGAATTCACATATATTCATGAAAACATAATAGGTTCAGATCTGAAGTCATGGCACTCGGGCCCTAGTGACAAGCATTAAGCATAGCAAAGTCCTAGCAACATCAATCTCAGAACATAGTGGATACTAGGGATCAAGCCCTAACAAAACTAACTCGATTACATGATAAATCGCATCCAACCCATCAGCGTCCAGCAAGCCTATGATGGAATTACTCACGCACGGCGGTGAGCATCATGAAATTGGTGATGGAGGAAGGTTGATGATGACGACGGCGACGGATTCCCCTCTCCGGAGTCCCGAACGGACTCCAGATCAGCCCTCCCGAGAGAGTTTAGAGCTTGGCGGCGGCTCCGTATCGTAAAACGCGATGAATCCTTCTCTCTAATTTTTTTCTCCCTGAAAGTGAATATATGGAGTCAAGGTTGAGTTCGGTGGAGCGTCAGGGGGCCCATGAGGCAGGGGGCGCGCCCAGGGGGGCACGCGCGCCCCCACCCTCGTGGATAGGTGGAGCCCCCTGACATGGATTCTTCTTCCAGTATTTTTTATATATTCCAAAATAATTCTCTGTTGATTTTCATGTCATTCCGAGAACTTTTATTTCTGCACAAAAATAACACCATGGCAATTCTGCTGAAAACAGCGTCATTCCGGGTTAGTTCCATTCAAATCATGCAAGTTAGAGTCCAAAACAAGGGCAAAAGTGTTTGGAAAAGTAGATACGGCGGAGACGTATCAGTGTGTCTACAACAGGTTCACTAGAATCATGCAAAGTCCTATCATTTTTCTTTTTCTTCCTCTTAGAAGGACTAGGTGCATCAATATTAATTCTCTGAGAATCTTGCTCAATTCTCTTAGGATGGCCCTCAGGATACAAATGTTCTTGAGTCACTTTACCTGCTCTAGTTGCAACTCTAACAGCAAAGTCATTATTCTTACTATTCAATTCATTGAGCAAATCATTCTGAGCTTTAAGTACTTGTTCTACTTGAGTGGTAACCATAGAAGCATGTTTACTAATAAGTTTAAGTTCACCCTTAACACTAGCCATATAATCACTCAAGTGTTCAATCATATAAGCATTGTGTTTCAGTTGTCTACCGAAATAAACATTAAAATCTTCTTGCTTAACCATAAAGTTATCAAATTCATCCAAACATTGGCTAGCAAACTTAGCAGGAGGGATTTCAGCTTTATCATATCTATAGAGAGAATTTACCTTTACTACCTGTGTCGGGTTATCAAGACCGTGTGTTTCTTCAATAGATAATGAATCAAGACCATGTATTTCTTCCACGGGAGGTAAATTATTAACATCTTCAGCTTTTATACCTTTTTTCTTTCATAGATTTCTTTGCCTCTTGCATATCTTCAGGATTGAGAAATAGAATACCCCTTTTCTTCGGAGTTGGCTTAGGAGTTGGTTCAGGAAGTGTCCAATTATTTTCATTAGTCAACATATTATTCAATAGCAATTCAGCTTGATCAAAAGTTCTTTCCCCGAAAACACAACCAGCACAACTATCCAGGTGGTCACTGGAAACATCGGTTAGTCCATTATAAAAGATATCAAGTATTTCATTTTTCTTGAGAGGATGATCAGGCAAAGCATTAAGTAATTGGAGAATCCCCCCCAAGCTCGTGGGAGACTCTCTTTTTCAGTTTGCACAAAATTATATATTTCCCTTAAAGTAGCTTGTTTCTTATGAGCGGGGAAATATTTAGCAGAGAAGTAATAAATCATATCCTGGGGACTACACGCGCAACCAGGATCAAGAGAATTAAACCATATCTTAGCATCACTTGTCGGTGTCAAAACCGGCGGATCTCGGGTAGGGGGTCCTGAACTATGCGTCTAAAGCGGATGGTAACAGGAGGCGGGGGACACAATGTTTACCCAGGTTCGGGCCCTCGCGATGGAGGTAATACCCTACTTCATGCTTGATTGATCTTGATGATATGAGTATTACAAGAGTTGATCTATCACGAGATCGGAGTGGCTAAACCCTAGAAGCTAGCCCATGGTATGATTGTTGTTGTCCTACGGACTAAAACCCTCCGGTATATATAGACACCGGAGGGGCTAGGGTTACACCGAGTTAGTTACAAGGGAGGAGATCTACATATCTGAATCGCCAACCTTGCCTTCCACGCAAAGGAGAGTCCCAACCGGACACGGGACGAAGTCTTCAATATTGTATCTTCATAGTCCAACAGTCCAGCCAAAGTATATAGCCCGGCTGTCCGAGGACCCCCTAATCCAGGACTCCCTCAGTAGCCCCTGAACCAGGCTTCAATGACGACGAGTCCGGCGCGCAGATTGTCTTCGGCATTGCAAGGTGGGTTCTCCTCCAAGTCCTGAGTACCTGTCGTAGCGAGTTGTGTCCGGCCTCCCATGAATGTTGCACTCCTCGACTTCTGTGTCTTAATAATGGCTATCTTCCACGTGTCGAGCGAATGCGAGAGGTCGGGGTATTTTTACATTTACCACCCTAACCAGGTATATGAATCATCTATTTAAACAGTCGGGGATCTTCAGATCCAGATCACACCACCTTCCCACAGCGAGTATCCATCGGAGCATGCCCGGAAAAATCCATCCCATCATGGCCGGCCACCGTAGCTCCTCCTCTTGCCCCCGTAGCCCTAAGCCAGGTAGTTGGGAGAAGTGTTCTATTTCCCATAGCCAACTAGTGGAGTTGCAGACCTAGGGGTTTCTCCCTCCTGCGTACATGGTCCCCGTCTGAGCCAGACTAGCCACTTATAATAGCGGGGAGCAAGCGGAAAGCTTCCCCAACCCATCCACGGGGGAGCGGGTATGCCTCGTCCCTTATTTATTGAGGGGACTCAGATTTCCAATCCATCCATTCTTCTGCGGGCTCCTGGAGTTGTATGGCCTACAGCTGCATAATTTTACTCCCGTCTCCATATTACACATCGCAGGCTATGTTGCCTTTTACGAGCTGTTCCTGGGCTGCGAAGCTCATTTCGAGCTATGGCAGAGGCTATTCTGCCTCATGCCCCGTACACAGAAGGGGTCAATATTTCAAGTGGGCGGAGCCGAAATATGGCGCATCGCCGGGATCGGATACCTGTCCGGTACTCCGAAGAAGACATCCGAAGAGTGGCCCTCAGAGTGGTTTTATATGGAGGACGTTCCCCTCCCGGACCCTATTCGGATGGGCCTTCCTGAGTTCAACAACGCCCCTTTGAAGAAACACCGTAGTTGGCTCCCTCAGAGCCCCCAGGAGGAAGATAACAGAGAGGTCCTTTACCTAATGAGCCGGATAAAGACACTGGTCGAATCAGGACTGACAATAATCGAGGTTATGTCAGTATGTATAATGCGGGGGGTGCAGCCACTTCAATATCGGGGACAACCCATGTGGCACTTCAATGGAGAAGATGATGCCACCCGCTGCGGTCGAAAAGGTCCGGACTCCGCCACCGCTCTGGCGAAAATACTGTCCGATTTATATAAGGGAGAGGAAGAGGAGTTCATCCGTATTAAGCCACGGGATGGATTCTCCATGTACAACCCCCCAAACTGGGTGAGCTGCTGCTTTTTACTCCAAACCTTCCCGCTTTCTTTGTCATAAATATTTACCTTGCTATTTCATAGCAGGAACTACGAAAAGCTGTGAGGGAGATTCACAGCCCATCTCCACAGCCAGAGGACCCTGATCGGGCCCTCGATCCCGGACTCGAAGAAGATCCGGACATATTCATGGAGCTCATCGACAGGACGTTTTATCAGTCAAGCTGCGACGGTGCCTTGGTGGCCATCACCGCCGATTATCCTGGACTGCTCCCTACATCGGATGTAAGTAAAACCGGAGTCCCAACTTCTGAGAAGGTCCCCTTTTTCGCACTTCACCCACCGCACACGTATGGTGTCTTGCAGGGAAGGCCCTCGAGGCGCCATGCCGAACCCGCAGTGACTCACCAACAAGGGGCACCGAAACCGGGTAGGCTTAAAAGGAAGGCGGTCAGGACTGAGATGCCTTCGCAGAGGTATGAAAAAGAACCCTGCTCTGTGGTTATTTTCTTTAAAATATAATAACGTCCGTGGTTAAAACCAGGAAAAACACTCGCCGGACCGTATCCGGAGAGCCTGCCGGCCATGCCTCCACCAGTCGGGCTCCAGAGCCGAACTTGGAGGCAGATGCTAACGTGGGGACAACGCCGGATATTCCTCCTACTGAGGATGCGGATAGGCTGTCCACCACAAATTCTGAAGTGGAGAGTGCCATGAAGCACAGGCGTCACCGGGCCGTACTCCGCGACCCCGGTTTTTCTAAAGAGGCGTTTGATGCCTTCAACTCGGGGGATGCGTACATCTGAGCTGCTCAAAATGGTCTTGCCAGAGCCACGGACCAGTATGTAAAGGATATACGGGTAAGAAAATCTAATAATTATATATATACCAGTAGCCCCTGAGACTTGAAACAGTTGGCACAACTGATTTAAGGATCATTATTTGCATAGGTTCTTACTGAGAAAATACCCAGATGTCTCAAGAGCTGGAGGAGTGCAAAGCCTAGCTACGGGCCGCAGTTGCCAAAATGGAGGAGTCCCAGAAGGCCCCATCTAGTAACCCTTGTTCCTATCGAAAAGAACGAGATGTACCAGTTAATATTTGGCTTGCATGCTAATCTAATCAATAGATTCTGCAGATGATCCCGGAGTGAATTCGGAGGAGCAACATACTCAACGACAGTTAAAGGCTGGCGAGCGCGTGCTTACACAAGTAAGGCGGGAGAAAAACGATCTCCAAGATGCCAATACCCGGCTGGATGTTGAACTGAAGGATGTTCGGGCCCAGCTGGCTGACTCCGTAAAGGAGAATAAAAGGCTTCGACGCGGCATTTTCAGTAAGTGCTTGAGCGAACTCCTATAGAGTTCGATGAAGAAACTAGCTAACAGAGCTATATCTGTAGGTATGTTGACGGGCCGTCCCGGAGAGGAGATGCCCGGGTCTGCAAGAGATCTTCTGTCAGAGCTCTCACAACTGCACGAACAAGTTCGGCAGGTGATGCAGGACCTTTCCCAGGCCTTGTGGCCGTCTGCCTCCCTGCCAGGAGGCATGGGAGAGCTTGTAGAGATACTCAAGGGAGCGCGGCGGCGCTTCCGATTATGGAAGATATCTGCCTGCCGACAAGGTGCAAGGGAAGCCTGGGCCATGGTGAAGACTCGATATACCAAGGCTGACCCAAACCATATGGCCGAGGTCGGACCTGTAGGGCCTGACGGGAAAGAGATCACCGTCAGCTTGGTGTATGACCAAGTGAAATTAGCCGCAAAGTATTCCCAACAGGATTGTAGGCTAGACAGCCTGTTGGATGGTATAGAATAAGAATTTAGTCAGTCTAAGTGACTGTGTACTTCGAGTGACATATATTGTCCCTAGCCAGATTGTAAATCATTTGTCATGGCGGACCTTTTCGCTTCGACCTCCGGACTCGACAGTCCGGAGTGTATCCGAATACCCGCTCAGTTATGTAAAAACTGAGGTACGCTTGGAAACCAGGCATAGGGGTCATAAGTGCTTGAACAGACAAGTACCCAACTAGTTATGTTATATTACATGGATAGTAAGAAACATCTTCCAGGGAGAATAGTTCCGTTAAGGGTTCCTTTCCCTGGGTACGCATGCATTAATGTGCATGTCCGAACTGCGACAAGAGACGCAGGATATAAACATCTGGGGGTATGTATTCTAATAAGTAAAAAAGTCATCCTTTGTTTGCCGACCGAATATTCCCTTAAGAACGCTAGCTTTCGGCTTCACCCAGTCTGAGGTACACGTCCGGCTGACCCGGCAGTAACAATCGCAGAGGTGCTCCCCTTATGCCCTAGCCGAATTAAGGGAACATAGGGCATAAACATAAGAGTCAGGCAACCCAGCTTGGCCAAAACTTAAGTCATATCGATGCATATAATGGCAAAGAAAAGGTGCATGTGTAAAAATAACACATGTGCGGCAGGCATAGAGCCCAGATCATAATTATATTAAGCTTCTGTATAAGAAGCCCCAGGTATAATGAGCGCGCTTAGCGCGTACAAATTGTGCAGTCAAGACACATTTTAACCTTTGAAGGCCGCGAAGAAAAGGAAGAAAGACAGAAAAATATAGATAACGAATATATAAAAAATTGACGGAGGTAAGGAGATGAACACAGAGTCTGGCGCTAGGCGTAGAACCTTCGGAGTCTAGCCGCGTTCCATAGGTTTGGCTCAAGTCGATTGTCTGATGCATCCTGCAGACGGTACGCTCCACTGGTCAGAACCTTGTCAATAACAAAGGGACCTTTCCATTTGGGTTTGAGCTTGTCCTTTTTCTTCTCTGGTAGGCGTAGAACGAGTTCGCCAACATTATAAGTTTTGGCTCGTACTTCTCTGCTTTGATATAGTTGAGTCTGTTGTTGATAGAATGCGGATCGGGCTTTTGCCACGTCACGCTCCTCCTCTAGGGCGTCCAAACTATCCTGCCGATCTAGCTCGGCTTCTTTCTCTTCGTACATGTGCACGCGAGGTGAGTCATGAATGGTGTCGCAGGGCAGTACCGCCTCTGCGCCGTACACCATAAAGGAAGGTGTGTATCTGGTACTGCGATTTGGCATGGTCCGCAGCCCCCATAGTATGGAGTTGAGCTCCTCGACCCAGTGCGTATCTGATTCCTTCAAGGACCGCACTAGTCTGGGTTTAATGCCGCTCATTATAAGACCATTTGCTTGTTTAACTTGACCGTTAGTTTGAGGATGATAGACAGATGCGTAATCGAGCTTAATGCCCATTTTGCTGCACCAAGTTTTTACCTCATCGGCTGTAAAGTTCGAGCCATTATCGGTGATGATACTATGGGGGACACCATAGCGGTGTACAACCCCGGATATGAAATCTATCACTGGTCCGGATTCGGCCGTTTTAACTGGTTTGGCCTCTATCCATTTGGTGAATTTATCCACCATGACCAATAGGTACTTTTTCTTATGGCTTCCTCCTTTAAGGGGTCCGACCATATCAAGCCCCCATACCGCAAAGGGCCAAGTAATGGGGATCGTTTGGAGAGCGGTAGGTGGCATATGGCTTTGGTTTGCAAAGAGCTGGCAACCGACGCAATGTTGAACGAGGTCCTGTGCATCTGCTCGAGCTATCGGCCAGTAGAAACCTGTACGGAAGGCCTTACTTACAAGGGCCCGAGCTGCGGCGTGATGGCCGCAGAGTCCAGCATGAATTTCTGCCAAAATTTGTCGTCCTTCCTCCTCGGAGATGCACCTTTGCAGTACTCCGGTAGCACTTTTCTTATAAAGCTCTCCCTCGTAGACCTTGTAGGCTTTAGACCGCCGCATAATGAAATGTGCCTCATTTTGGTCCTCAGGGAGTTCTTGCCTATTTAGGTAAGCCAAGAAGGGTTCTGTCCACGGGGCGATGACAGTCATAATCACGTGGGCCGAATGTGTTATCTCGGTGGCGGAGCCTTCGATTACGTCAGAGTGTTCGGGGGCTGGTGTTGTGGCCGGATCCGGACTGTTGTTGCCGGTCTCCCCTTCCCACACCACGGATGGGTCGAACAACCTTTCCAGGAAAATATTAGGTGGGACAGGGTCGCGCTTAGCACCGATTCGGGCGAGGATATCCGTCGCTTGATTGTTTTCTTGGACCACATGGTGGAATTCGAGCCCCTCGAATCGAGCTGACATTTTGAGGACGGCATTGCGATAAGCCGCCATTTTTGGGTCCTTGGCATCAAAATCTCCATTTATCTGGGATATTGCGAGGTTCAAATCCCCACGCACCTCTAGGCGTTGAATGCCCATGGAGACTGCCATCCGGAGACCATGCACAGGGCCTCATATTCGGCTGCATTGTTGGAGTCTGTGTATAATATTTGGAATACGTATTGGACTGTATCTCCGGTTGGGGATGTCAGGATGACGCCTGCCCCCAGACCCGTCAGCATTTTAGAGCCGTCGAAGTGCATGATCCAATTGGAGTACGCGTCGTATTCTTTAGGGAGTTCGGCTTCTGTCCATTCGGCGACGAAATCGGCCATTACTTGTGACTTAATGGCTCGTAGTGGTTTGTATGATATGTCGAACAGGAGGAGCTCAATAGCCCATTTAGCAATCCGGCCCGTGGCATCGCGGTTGTTTATAATGTCGTTGAGTGGAACCTCGGAGGCCACCGTAATTGAACACTCTTGAAAGTAGTGTCGTAGTTTTTGGGATGCCATGAAGACCGCGTATGCTATCTTTTGATAATGTGGGTACCGGGATTTGCATGGAGTGAGGACAGTGGATACGTAGTATACCGACTTTTGAAGCGGGAACTTATGTCCGCCCGTTTCTCATTCGATGACGAGCACTGCGCTTACAACCTGGTGTGTTGCCACTATATATAACAGCATTGGTTCGCCGATATTTGGCACGGCCAAGATTGGGTTGCTGGCCAAGGCAGCTTTTATTTCTTCCAATCCGGTCGTAGTCGCGTTCGTCCACTCAAAGTGTTCGGTGTGCCGAAGAAGGCGATAAAGAGGTAATGCCTTTTCTCCCAATCGGGAGATAAAGCGGCTTAAGGCAGCCACGCATCCAGTTAATTTCTGGATTTGCTTGAGGTTTGTTGGGATAGCCAACTGTGCAGAGCTTGGATTTTAGCCGGATTCGCTTCAATTCCTCTATTGGAAATGATGAAGCCCAAGAGCTTTCCAGCAGGTACGTCGAAAACGCATTTTTCTGGATTGAGCTTAATGGCATATGCTCGGATATTGTCGAATGTGAGCCTCAAGCCGTCTATCAAAGATTCGATGTGTCTGGTTTTAATTACTACATTGTCTACGTATGCCTCCACTGTTTTGCCGATTTGTGCTTCTAGGCATGTCTGAATCATGCGTTGATAGGTCGCACCGGCGTTTTTGAGCCCGAAAGGCATGGTGTTGAAACAGAAGGGGCCGTATGGAGTAATGAATGCCGTTGCAGCTTGATCGGGCTCCACCATCTTGATTTGATGGTATTCGGAGTATGCGTCGAGGAAACACAACGAGTCGTGTCCCGCGGTAGCATCGATAATTTGATCGATGCGGGGGAGGGGAAGGGATCCTTGGGGCAAGCCTTGTTAAGGTCCTTAATATCGACACATAGGCGCCAGGATTTGTCCTTCTTTGGTACCATCACCAGGTTTGCTAGCCAGTCCAGATGTTTTATTTCTCTAATGAATCTGGCCTCGAGTAACTTGGCTAGTTCTTCTCCCATGGCTTGTCGCTTGGGTTCGAAGAAACGCCGAAGAGTTTGCTTGACCGGCTTGTACCCCTTTAGAATGTTTAGGCTATGCTCGGCTAGCCTGCGTAGGATGCCTGGCATATCTGAAGGACGCCAGGCGAAGATGTCCCAATTCTCGCGTAAGAACTCCCGCAGTGCGGCGTCTGTTGTGGGGTTCAGCTGTGCCCCGATGGATGCTGTTTTTGAAGGGTCCGTTGGGTGGACCTGGAATTTGACTATTTCGTCCGCTGGTTTAAAAGAGGTGTACTTGGATCTTTTGTCGAGTATCACGTCGTCCCTGTCCACTGTAATGCAGTTAGTTCTTCGGCCGCGAGGGCTTCGGATAACGCTTCGAGAGCCAGTGCGGCGGTTTTGTTTTCGGCGCGGAGTGCTATGTCCGGATCACTATCTAGAGTGATGATTCCATTGGGCCCAGGCATCTTGAGCTTCATGTACCCGTAATGGGGTATAGCTTGGAAGATCGTGAATGCCTCTCGCCTTAAAAGGGCGTGGTATCCGCTACTAAACGGGGCCACTTGGAATGTGATTTCTTCAGACCTGTAATTCTCCGGCGTGCTGAATACCACATCTAGTGTGATTTTTCTCGCACATTGTGCCTCCCTACTAGGGATGATTCCTCTGAAGGTCGTGCTGCTTTGCTCAATGCGGCTCTTGTCTATTTCCATTTTTCGAAGAGTCTCCTCATATATGAGGTTTAATCCGCTGCCGCCGTCCGTGAGTACTTTAGTAAGCCGGAAGCCGTCCACAATTGGACTAAGGACCAAAGCGGGTGGAGCTCGGGCTGTGCAGATTGAGGTTCATCACTGGCATTGAAGGTTATGGCCGTGTCATTCCATGGATTTATTGTTGCAACGTGGCAAACTTCGATGAGGCTGCGAAGTGCCCGCTTGCGCCTATTGTTTGAGGCGAAAGTCTCGAAGATTGTCAGTATTGTATTGTTATTTTCCGCGGGAGGGTGCTCTGTGGTATTATTGACGAGGAGGTCCTCGCCGCTCCTGGCCACCTGCCGGAGTATCCAACATGCTCTAAGGCTGTGTGTTGGCATGGTATCCGATGTACTTTGAATTTTGCATGGCCCATTGAGCCATCCCTCCAATACGGTTCTGCGCTCTGTAGTGGGTTTTGGATTCTTCGTAATTGGATTGGGTGACTTACGAGACTACACCCTTTTAGTTCGGACAGAGGGTCTAGGTAGAGCCGGAGGATCCCAGAATTGTGTTTGGGATTTCCAAGTGCTTTCCATCACACAGTACTTCCGTACTATGGACGCCAAGTCAGTGAAGTGTGTTATATCACGGCGACTTATGGCGTTGAGGATTCCCTTGTCCGTGCAATTTTTGCAAAAGAATGAAATTGTGTCTTCCTCGCGACAGTCCTTCACCTTGCTTATTGCAAGGAGGAATCTGGCCCAATAGTGATGTACTGTCTCTTGGGGCTCTTGTCTAATATGTGAAAGATCACTTATGTGAGGGTGGGTGGGTAGATTTAAGTCTAAACCCTGGCCCGGTCTGAGACCCAAAGGAGTTTCCGAGCTTGGTAGTTCGGGCTCTGGGACATGGCCCAATGGTACTAACCCGCTGTTCGATTCCATGTTCGAAGCTTGGGCCATGTCCTCCCGTAGACGGGTATCCGGCTCGGAGAGCTCGGGAATCCGGACATAGTTTGTCCTCAAAATAGAGGAAGAATCACTGCATCTCTCCTCCACCACCGCTATCTGATGGGTAATCGACGGAGAGTTAATCTCCCTTTGGCCGGGTTTAAGCCCGATCTGATCATAGTCCGTAGCGACTCCCAATGCGGCGATGCGATCCAAGAGCTCATTCAAAGAAGAGAGCTCCATTGGATCCATCTGCTCGGTGAATCCCGAGCCGACGTGGAGGCTGTTTTTGATGACCCGAGAAGTCATCGTCGGCGCGACGACCGATGGGCGGTCACGACGAAGCCGCCTAATCGGAGAGTTTGGCCTACAGCCAGGGCTCCCCCAGAGGTAACGTTGTCCCTGACAACAAGGCGAGCCATCAGGCCTTACCGTGACGGCACAGTGGAACTCTCAATGAAAGCACCAATGTCGGTGTCAAAACCGGCGGATCTCGGGTAGGGGGTCCCGACCTGTGCGTCTAAGGCGGATGGTAATAGGAGGCCGGGGACACAATGTTTACCCAGGTTCGGGCCCTCGCGATGGAGGTAATACCCTACTTCCTGCTTGATTGATCTTGATGATATGAGTATTACAAGAGTTGATCTACCACGAGATCGGAGAGGCTAAACCCTAGAAGCTAGCGTATGGTATGATTGTTGTTGTCCTACGGACTAAAACCCTCCGGTTTATATAGACACCGGAGGGGCTAGGGTTACACCGAGTCGGTTACAAGGGAGGAGATCTACATATCTGAATCGCCAAGCTTGCCTTCCATGCAAAGGAGAGTCCCAACCGGACACGGGACGAAGTCTTCAATCTTGTATCTTCATAGTCCAACAGTCCAGCCAAAGTATATAGTCCGGCTGTCCGAGGACCCCATAATCCAAGACTCCCTCATCACCCTTTAATGAGAATGAAAATAATTCAAGGATATAATAGTAGTGAGCTTCTCATCATTAGTAAACAAGGTAGCTATATCATTTATTTAGTAAGATGTGCCACAACAGTTTCAGATTCATAGCCATAGAAAGGATCAGATTCAACCAAAGTAATTAACTCAGGATCAACTGAGAAATCATAATCCTTATCAGTAATAAAGATAGGTGAAGTAGCATAAGCAGGATCATATTTCATTCTAGCATTCAAAGACTTTTCTTTAAGCTTAGCTAATAGTTTCTTAAGATCACTTCTATCATTGCAGGCAAGAAAGTCTCTAGCAGTTTCTTCATCCATAACATAACCCTCACGCACAACAGGCAATTCATATCTAGGGGGAATCTTCATCATCACTTTCATCAATATTATCAGTTTCAATAATTTCATTCTCTCTAGCCCTAGCAAGTTGTTCATCAAGAAATTCACCAAGTGGCACAATAGTCTCAAGCATAGAAGTAGTTTCATCATAAATATCATGCAAAGCAGAAGTGGCATCATCAATAACATGCGTCCTATCAGAATCAATAGCATGTGCAGGTGTCGCAAGTTCACTCAAAACAGAAGGTGAATCAAGTGCAGAGCTAGATGGCAGTTCCTTGCCTCCCCTCGTAGTTGAGGGGAAAATCTTGGTTCTTTGATCTTTCAAGTTCTTCATAGTGATAAGCAGATATAAATCCCAAGTGACGAATAGAGCTATGCTCCCTAGCAACGGTGCCAGAAAATAGTCTTGATAACCCACAAGTATAGGGGACCACAACAGTTTTCGAGGGTAGAGTATTCAACCCAAATTTATTGATTTGACACAAGGGGAGCCAAAGAATATTCTCAAGTATTAGCAGCTGAGTTGTCAATTCAACCACACCTGGAAACTTAATATCTGCAGCAAGGTATTTAGTAGCAAAGTAATATGATAATAGTGGTAACGGTAGCAAAAGTAATATTTTTGGGTTTTATAGTGATTGTAACAGTAGCAACGAAAAAGTAAATAAGCTAAGAACAATATATGTAAAAGCCCGTAGGCATTGGATCGGTGATGGAGAATTATGCCGAATGCGATCGATCATGTAACAGTCATAACATAGGTGACACAGAACTAGCTCCAGTTCATTAATGTAATGTAGGCATGTATTCCGAATATAGTCATACGTGCTTATGGAAAAGAACTTGTATGACATCTTTTGTCCTACCCTCCCATAGCAGCGGGGTCCTATTGGAAACTAAGGGATATTAAGGCCTCCTTTTAATAGAGTACCGGACCAAAGCATTAACACATAGTGAATACATGAACTCCTCAAACTACGGTCATCACCGGGAGTGGTCCCGATTATTGTCACTTCGGGGTTGCCGGATCATAACACATAGTAGGTGACTATAGACTAGCAAGATAGGATCAAGAACTCACATATATTCATGAAAACATAATAGGATCAGATCTGAAATCATGGCACTCGGGCCCTATGACAAGCATTAAGCACAGCAAAGTCATAGCAACATCAATCTCAGAACATAGTGGATACTAGGGATCAAACCCTAACAAAACTAACTCGATTACATGATAAATCTCATCCAACCCATCACCGTCCAGCAAGCCTACGATGGAATTACTCACGCACGGTGGTGAGCATCATGAAATTGGTGATGGAGGAAGGTTGATGGTGACGATGGCGACGGATTCCCCTCTCCGGAGCCCCGAACGGACTCCAGATCAGCCCTCCCGAGAGAGTTTAGGGCTTGGCGGCGGCTCCGTATTGTAAAACGCGATGAATCCTTCTCCCTGAATTTTTTCTCCCCGAACACGAATATATGGAGTTGGAGTTGAGGTCGGTGGTGTTGGGGAACGTAGCAGAAATTCAAAATTTTCCTACGTGTCACCAAGATCTATCTATGGAGAAACCAGCAACGAGGGGAAGGAGAGTGTATCTACATACCCTTGTAGATCGCTAAGCGGAAGCGTTCAAGTGAACGGGGTTGATGGAGTCGTACTCATCGTGATCCAAATCACCGATGATCCTAGTGCCGAACGGACGGCACCTCCGTGTTCAACACACGTACAGCCCGGTGACGTCTCCTACGCCTTGATCTAGCAAGGGGAGAAGGAGAGGTTGGGGAAGACTCCATCCAGCAGCAGCACGACGGCGTGGTGGTGGTGGAGGAGCGTGGTACTCCAGCAGGGCTTCGCCAAGCACCGCAAGAGACGAGGAGGGAGAGGGGTAGGGCTGTGCCAAGAAGGAGAGGAACTCATGTGTCTTGGGCAGCCCAAACCTCAAGTATATATAGGGGGAGGGGAGGGGCTGCGCTCCCATGGGTTCCCTCCCTAGGGGTGGCGGCAGCCCCCAGATCCCATCTGGGTGGCGGCCAGGTGGAGGGGGAGAGGGAGGCGCACCAGGCATGGGCCCTAAGGCCCATCTGCCCTTAGGGTTTGCCCCCCCTCCTCCCCTTAGGCGCCTTGGGCCCTTGTGGGGGGGCGCACCAGCCCACCTGGGGCTGGTCCCCTCCCACACTTGGCCCATGCAGCCCTCCGGGGCTTGTGGCCCCACTTGGTGGACCCCCGGGACCCTCCCGGTGGTCCCGGTACGTTACCGATAAAACCCGAAACTTTTCCGGTGACCAAAACAGGACTTCCCATATATAAATCTTTACCTCCGGACCATTCCGGAACTCCTCATGACGTCCGGGATCTCATCCGGGACTCCGAACAACATTCGGTAACCACGTATATCTATTCCCTATAACCCTAGCGTCATCGAACCTTAAGTGTGTAGACCCTACGGGTTCGGGAGACATGCAGACATGACCGAGATGACTCTCTGGTCAATAACCAACAGCGGGATCTGGATACCCATGTTGGCTCCCACATGCTCCATGATGATCTCATCGGATGAACCACGATGTCATGGACTTAATCAATCCCGTATACAATTCCCTTTGTCTAGCGGTACGATACTTGCCCGAGATTCGATCGTCGGTATCCCGATACCTTGTTCAATCTCGTTACCGGCAAGTCTCTTTACTCGTTCCGTAACACATCATCCCGTGATCAACTCCTTGATCACATTGTGCACATTATGATGATGTCCTACTGAGTGGGCCCAGAGATACCTCTCCGTTTACACGGAGTGACAAATCCCAGTCTCGATTCGTGCCAACCCAACAGACACTTTCGGAGATACCTGTAGTGTACCTTTATAGCCACCCAGTTACGTTGTGACGTTTGGCACACCCAAAGCACTCCTACGGTATCCGGGAGTTGCACAATCTCATGGTCTAAGGAAATGATACTTGACATTTGAAAAGCTTTAGCATACGAACTACATGATCTTGTGCTAGGCTTAGGATTGGGTCTTGTCCATCACATCATTCTCCTAATGATGTGATCCCATTATCAATGACATCCAATGTCCATGGTCAGGAAACCGTAACCATCTATTGATCAACGAGCTAGTCAACTAGAGGCTTACTAGGGACATGGTGTTGTTTATGTATCCACACATGTATCTGAGTTTCCTATCAATACAATTCTAGCATGGATAATAAACGATTATCATGAACAAGGAAATATAATAATAATCAATTTATTATTGCCTCTAGGGCATATTTCCAACAGTCTCCCACTTGCACTAGAGTCAATAATCTAGTTCACATCGATATGTGATTAACACTCAAGGTCACATCCCCATGTGACTAACACCCAAAGAGTTTACTAGAGTCAATAATCTAGTTCACATTACCATGTGATTAACACTCGATGAGTTCTGGGTTTGATCATGTTATGCTTGTGAGAGATGTTATAGTCAACGGGTCTGAATCTTTCAGATCCGTGTGTGCTTTACAAATCTCTATGTCATCTCCTAGATGCAGCTACCACGTTCTATTTGGAGCTATTCCAAATAACTGTTCTACTATAAGAATCCAGTTTACTACTCAGAATAATCTGGATTAGTGTCAAAGTTTGCATCGGCGTAACCCTTTACGACGAACTCTTTTACCACCTCCATAATCGAGAAAATTCCTTAGTCCACTAGTTACTAAGGATAACTTTGACCGCTGTCTTGTGATCCATTCTTGGATCACTCTTGTACCCCTTGACTGACTCATGGCAAGGCACACTTCAGGTGCGGCACACAGCATAGCATACTGTAGAGAGCCTATGACAAAAGCATAGGGGACGACCTTCGTCCTTCCTCTTTCTTCTGTCGTGGTCGAGCTTTAAGTCTTAACTTCATACCTTACAACTCAGGAAAGAACTCCTTCTTTGACTGATCCATCTTGAACACCTTCAAGATCATGTCAAGGTATGTGCTCATTTGAAAGTACCATTAAGCGTTTTGATCTATCCTTATAGATCTTGATGCTCAATGTTCAAGTAGCTTAATCCAGTCTTTCCATTGAAAAACACTTTTCAAATAACTCTGCATGCTTTCCAGAAATTCTACATCATTTCCGATCAACAATATGTTAACAACATATACTCATCAGAAATTCTATAGTGCTCCCACTCACTTCTTTGGAAATACAAGTTTCTCATAAACTTTGTATACACCCAAAAGTTTGATCATCTCATCAAAGCATACATTCCAACTCCGAGATGCTTACTCTAGTCCTTAGAAGGATTGTTGGAGCTTTGCATACTTGTTAGCATCTTTCAGGATTGACAAAACCTTCCGGTTGTATCACATACAACCTTTCCTCAAAAATCATCGAGGAAACAATGTTTTGACATCCTATCTGCAAGATTTCATAAATAATGCAGTAATTGCTAATATAATTCCAACAGACTCTTAGCATCGCTATGAGTGAGAAAGTCTCATCGTAGTCAACTCCTTGAACTTGTCGGAAAACATCTTAACGACAAGTCGAGCTTTCTTAATGGTGATACTTGCCATCATTGTTCGTCTTCCTTTTAAAAATCCATCTGTACTCAACAGCCTTATGACCATCGAGTCGTTCCGCCAAAGTCTACACTTTGTTTTCATATATGGATCCTCTCTCGGATTATATGGCCTCGAGCCATTTTGGAATCCAGGCCCACCATCGCTTCTCCATAGCTCGTAGGTTCATTGTTGTCTAGCAACATGACTTCCAAGACAGGATTACATACCACTCTGAAGTAGTACGCATCCTTGTCATCCTACGAGGTTTGGTAGTGACTTGATCTGAAGTTTCATGATCACTATCACAAGCTTCTACTTCAATTGGTGTAGGTGCCATAGGAACAACTCCCTGTGCCCTGCCACACACTAGTTGAAGAGACGGTTCAATAACCTCATCAAGTCTCTACCATCCTCCCACTCAATTCTTTCGAGAGAAACTTTTCCTCGAGAAAGGACCCGATTCTAGAAACAATCCCTTATTGCTTTCGGATCTGAGATAGCAGGTATACCCAACTGTTTTGGGTGTCCTATGAAGATGCATTTATCCGCTTTGGGTTCAAGCTTATCAGCCTGAAACTTTTTCACATAAGCGTTGCAGCCCCAAACTTTTAAGAAATGACAGCTTAGGTTTCTCTAAACCATAGTTCATACGGTGTCATCTCATCGGAATTACGTGGTGCCCTATTTAAAGTGAATGTGGTTGTCTCTAATGCCTAACCCATAAACTATCGTGGTAATTCGATAAGAGACATCATGGTATGCATCATATCCAATAGGGTGCAGTTATGATGTTCGGACACACCATCACACTATGGTGTTCCAGGCTGTATCGGTTGTGAAACAATTTCCACAATGTCTTAATTCTGTGCCAAACTCGTAATTCAGATATTCATATCTATGATCATATCATAGACATTTTATCCTCTTGTCACGAAGATCTCCCACTTCACTCTGAACTTACTTGAACCTTTCAATAATTCAGACTCGTGATTCATCAAGTAAATATACTCAACATCTACTCAAATCATCTGTGAAGTAAGAACATAACGATATCCACTACACGCCTCATCACTCATTGGACTGCACACATCAAAATGTATTACTTCCAACAAGTTGCTTTCTAGTTCCATTTTACTGAAAACGAGGCTTTCAGTCATCTTGCCCATGTGGTATGATTTGCATGTCTCAAGTGATTCAAAATCAAATGAGTCCAAACGGTCCATTTGCATGGAGTTTCTTCATGCATATACACCAATAGACATGGCTCGCATGTCTCAAACTTTTCAAAAATGAGTGAGCCCAAAGATCCATCAACATGGAGCTTCTTCATGCGTTTTATACCGATATGACTTACGTGGCAGTGCCACAAGTAGGTGGTACTATCATTACTATCTTATATCTTTTGGCATGAACATGTGTATCACTACGATCGAGATTCAATAAACCATTCGTTTTAGGTGCAAGACCATTGAAGGCATTATTCAAATAAACAGAGTAACCATTATTCTCCTTAAATGAATAACCGTACTGCGATAGACATAATCCAATCATGTCCATGCTCAACGCAAACACCAATCTCGATGGTAGAGGGAGCGTGCGATGCTTTATCACATCAAGCTTGGGAAAAACTTCCAACACATATCGCTGGCTCACCTTTAGCTAGTCTCCGTTTACTCCGCAGCCTTTTATTTCGAGTTTTTACTAACACTTAGCAACCGAACCGGTATCTAATACCATGGTGCTACTAGGAGTACTAGTGAAGTACACATTAACACAATGTATATTCAATATACTTCTATCGACCTTGCCAGCCTTCTTATCTACCAAGTATCTAGGGTAATTCTGCTCCAGTGGCTGTTCCCCTTAATACAGAAGCACTTAGTCTCGGGTTTGGGTTCAACCTTGGGTTTCTTCACTAGAGCAGCAGCTGATTTGCCGTTTCATGAAGTATCCCTTCTTGCCCTTGCCCTTCTTGAAACTAGTGGTTTCACCAACCATCAACAATTGATGCTCCTTCTTCATTTCTACTTTTGTGGTGTCAAACATCGCGAATATCTCAAGGATCATCATATATGTCCCCGATATATTATAGTTCATCACGAAGCTCTAGCAGCTTGGTGGTAATTACTTCGGAGAAACATCACTATCTCATCTGGAAGATCAACTCCCACTCGATTCAAATGATTGTTGTACTCAGACAATTTGAGCACAAGCTCAACAATTGAGCTTTTCTCCCTTAGTTTGCAGGCTAAGAAAATTGTTGGAGGTCTTATACCTCTTGACGTGGGCACGAGCCTGAAATCCCAATTTCAGCCCTCGAAACATCTCATATGTTTCGCGACATTTTAAAATGTCTTCGGTGCCTCAACTCTAAACCGTTTAACTGAACTATCACGTAGTTATCAAAATGTGTATGTCAGATGTTCGCAACATCTACAGACGACGTTTGAGGTTCAGCACACTGAGCGGTGCATTAAGGACATAAGCCTTTTACTGTCTGCATAATTGCTACTATCAACTTTCAACTAATTTTTCTCTTGGAACATATCTAAACAGTAGAACTAAAGCGCGAGCTACGACATAATTTGCAAAATCCTTTTGACTATGTTCAGGATAAACAAGTTCATCTTATGAACTCCCACTCAGATAGACATCCCTCTAGCCATCTAAGTGATTACATGATCCGAGTCAACTAGGCCGTGTCCGATCATCACGTGAGACGGACTAGTCAACATCGGTGAACATCTTCATGTTGATCGTATCTACCATATGACTCATGCTCGACCTTTCGGTCTCTTGTGTTCCGAGGCCATTTCTGTACATGCTAGGCTCGTCAAGTCAACCTAAGTGTTTCGCATGTGTAAATCTGGCTTACACCCGTTGTATGTGAACGTAAGAATCTATCACACCCGATCATCACGTGGTGCTTCGAAACAACGAACTTTCGCAATGGTGCACAGTTAGGGGGAACACTTTCTTGAAATTTTAATGAGGGATCATCTTATTTACTACCGTCGTTCTAAGCAAATAAGATGCAAAAACATGATAAACATCACATGCAATCAAATAGTGACATGATATGGCCAATATCATATTGCTCCTTTTGATCTCCATCTTCGGGGCTCCATGATCATCATCGTCACCGGCATGACACCATGATCTCCATCATCATGATCTCCATCATTGTGTCTCCATGAAGTTGTCTCGCCAACTTATTACTTCTACTACTATAGCTAACGGTTAGCAATAAAGTAAAGTAATTACATGACGTTTATGTTGACACGCAGGTCATAAATAAATTAAGACAACTCCTATGGCTCCTGCCGGTTGTCATACTCATCGACATGCAAGTCGTGATTCCTATTACAAGAACATGATCAATCTCATACATCACATATCATTCATCACATTCTTCTTGGCCATATCACATCACATATCATTCATCACATTCTTCTTGGCCATATCACATCACATATCATTCATCACATTCTTCTTGGCCATATCACATCACATAGCATACCCTGCAAAAACAAGTTAGACGTCCTCTAATTGTTGTTTGCATGTTTTACGTGGCTGCTATGGGTTTCTAGCAAGAACGTTTCTTACCTACGCAAAAACCACAACGTGATATGCCAATTGCTATTTACCCTTCATAAGGACCCTTTTCATCGAATCCGATCCGAGTAAAGTGGGAGAGACAGACACCCGCTAGCCACCTTATGCAACTAGTGCATGTCAGTCGGTGGAACCAGTCTCACGTAAGAGTACGTGTAAGGTCGGTCCGGGCCGCTTCATCCCACAATGCCGCTGAATCAAGGTTGGACTAGTAACGGTAAGCATATTGAACAAAATCAACGCCCACAACTAGTTTGTGTTCTACTTGTGCATAGAAACTACGCATAGACCTAGCTCATGATGCCACTATTGGGGAACGTAGCAGAAATTCAAAATTTTCCTACGTGTCACCAAGATCTATCTATGGAGAAACCAGCAACGAGGGGAAGGAGAGTGTATCTACATACCCTTGTAGATCGCTAAGCGGAAGCGTTCAAGTGAACAGGGTTGATGGAGTCGTACTCGTCGTGATCCAAATCACCGATGATCCTAGTGCCGAACGGACGGCACCTCCGTGTTCAACACACGTACAGCCCGGTGACGTCTCCTACGCCTTGATCCAGCAAGGGGAGAAGGAGAGGTTGGGGAAGACTCCATCCAGCAGCAGCATGACGGCGTGGTGGTGGTGGAGGAGCGTGGTACTCCAGCAGGGCTCCGCCAAGCACCGCAAGAGACGAGGAGGGAGAGGGGTAGGGCTGTGCCAAGAAGGAGAGGAACTCATGTGTCTTGGGCAGCCCAAACCTCAAGTATATATAGGGGGAGGGGAGGGGCTGCGCCCCCACCCAGGGTTCCCTCCCTAGGGGTGGCGGCAGCCCCCAGATCCCATCTGGGTGGCGGCCAGGTGGAGGGGGAGAGGGAGGCGCACCAGGCATGGGCCCTAAGGCCCATCTGCCCTTAGGGTTTGCCCCCCTCCTCCCCTTAGGCGCCTTGGGCCCTTGTGGGGGGGGGGGGCGCACCAGCCCACTTGGGGCTGGTCCCCTCCCACACTTGGCCCATGCAGCCCTCCGGGGCTTGTGGCCCCACTTGGTGGACCCCCGGGACCCTCCCGGTGGTCCCGGTACGTTACCGATAAAACCCGAAACTTTTCCGGTGACAAAAACAGGGCTTCCCATATATAAATCTTTACCTCCGGACCATTCCGGAACTCCTCGTGACGTCCGGATCTCATCCGGGACTCCGAACAACATTCGGTAACCACGTATATCTATTCCCTGTAACCCTAGCGTCATCGAACCTTAAGTGTGTAGACCCTACGGGTTCGGGAGACATGCAGACATGACCGAGATGACTCTCTGGTCAATAACCAACAGCGGGATCTGGATACCCATGTTGGCTCCCACATGCTCCACGATGATCTCATCGGATGAACCATGATGTCATGGACTTAATCAATCCCGTATACAATTCCCTTTGTCTAGCGGTACGATACTTGCCCGAGATTCGATCGTCGGTATCCCGATACCTTGTTCAATCTCGTTACCGGCAAGTCTCTTTACTTGTTCCATAACACATCATCCCGTGATCAACTCCTTGATCACATTGTGCACATTATGATGATGTCCTACCGAGTGGGCCCAGAGATACCTCTCCGTTTACACAGAGTGACAAATCCCAGTCTCGATTCGTGCCAACCCAACAGACACTTTAGGAGATACCTGTAGTGTACCTTTATAGCCACCCAGTTACGTTGTGACGTTTGGCACACCCAAAGCACTCCTATGGTATCCGGGAGTTGCACAATCTCATGGTCTAAGGAAATGATACTTGACATTAGAAAAGCTTTAGCATACGAACTACATGATCTTGTGCTAGGCTTAGGATTGGGTCTTGTCCATCACATCATTCTCCTAATTATGTGATCCCGTTATCAATGACATCCAATGTCCATGGTCAGGAAACCGTAACCATCTATTGATCAACGAGCTAGTCAACTAGAGGCTTACTAGGGACATGGTGTTGTCTATGTATCCACACATGTATCTAAGTTTCCTATCAATACAATTCTAGCATGGATAATAAACGATTATCATGAAAAAGGAAATATAATAATAATCAATTTATTATTTCCTCTAGGGCATATTTCCAACAGGTGGAGCGTCAGGGGGCCCACGAGGCAGGGGCACGCCCAGGGGGGTAGGCGCGCCCCCTACCCTCATGGACAGGGGGTGGGCCCCCTGACATGGATTCTTCTTCCAATATTTTTTATATATTCCAAAAATAATCTCCGTTGATTTTCATGTCATTCCGAGAACTTTTATTTCTGCACAAAAATAACACCATGGCAATTCTGCTGAAAACAGCGTCAGTCCGGGTTAGTTCCATTCAAATCATGCAAGTTAGAGTCCAAAACTAGGGCAAATGTGTTTGGAAAAGTAGATGCGACGGAGACATATCAGCTCCCAAGTGACACCTAACCAATCTAGGAGACACCACTCTCCAAAAGGTAATAGATGGAGTGTTGATGATGGACTCCTTGCTCTTGTGCTTCAAATGATAGTCTCCCCAACACTCAACTCTCTCTCATAGGATTGGATTTGGTGGAAAGATGATTTGAGTGGAAAGCAACTTGGGGAAGGCTAGAGATCAAGATTTATGTGGTTGGAATGGAATATCTTGATCTCAACACAAGTGTAGGTGGTTCTCTCTCAGAAAATGTATGATGGAAGTGTAGGCTTTTTCTGATGGCTCTCTCCATGAATGAAGAGGGGGTGGAGGGGTATATATATCCTCCACACAAAATCTAACCGTTACACACAATTTACCAAACTCGGTGGGACCGAATCTGAAAACTCGGTCAGACCGATTCAGTTCAAAATGTGAATGTTAGGTTTTTCGGTGGGGCCTACATGTCAAATCGGTGGGACCGATTTCATTAGGGCATAACATAATCTCGGTGAGACTGATTACACAAACTCGGTAGGACCGATTTTGGTAATAAGCAAACAGAGAGTTGGTCAGGCAAACTCGGTGAGACCGAAATGTTACGAAGGGGAAACAGAGAGTTTGCATTGCGAACTCGGTGGGACTGATCGCTCATATCGGTTAGACCGAAACGTTACGAAGGGAAACAGAGAGTTTGCAATCCCATCTCGGTTATACCGAAAAGACTAGGGTTTTGTGGCAGTGGCTATGTCAACTGAACTCGGTGGCGCCGGATATAAAGTTTCGGTGGGGCCGAGTTTGACTTTTGGTTTGGGACATATGTGGATATGAGAAAGTGGTTGAGGATTTTGGAGCATATCACTAAGCATTTTGAGCAAGTAACCCATTAAGCAACACATCATCCCCTTTTAATAGTATTGGCTTTTCCTATGGACTCAATGCGATCTTGGATCACTAAAAGGTAAAAAGTAGAGTCTTGAGCTTTAGAGCTTGAGCCAATCTTTTGTCCTTAGCATTTTGAGGGGTCCACATTTCTAATCCATGCCATGCCAAACATTGAGCCTTCCTGAAATATTTATCTTGAAATAGTATTAGCTCAATGAGCTATATGTTGTTAGGAATTACCAAAACCACATAGGGATAGTTGCACTTTCAATGATTTTCAATGATGATATTCGGTGGCCGGGGAGAGGGTCGCAGTTTGACTGCATACAACTCAACCATGATAGAGTGGAGGGCATGCCAAGATCATGAGAGACTACTTTGGCCTGAATCCAAACTATCCGAAGAAGTACTTTCCTTGGCGTTTTCGGATGCACATGAGTCTTTTTTTAACTATTGCAAAAGTCGTTGAGAAGTATGATGACTTGTTCAAGCTTCGAAGAAATGCATGTGGAGAGATAAGTGCAAGCCCTCTAGTGAAGTGCATTGCGGCTGTTCGAGTCTTGGCATATGTGTGTTCGGCTGACGCAATTTGACGACTATGTGTGCATTGGTGAAGACACAACCTTGGAGGCTGTTCGAAGGTTCACCGAAGCAGTGATCGATGTTTTTGGACCGGAGTACTTGAGGGCACCTGAGGGAGTCCTGGATTAGGGGGTGTCCGGATGGCCGGACTATACCTTTAGCCGGACTCCTGGACTATGAAGATACACGATTGAAGACTTCGTCCCGTGTCCGGGGGGGACTTTCCTTGGCGTGGAAGGCAAGCTTGGCGATACGGATATGCAGATCTCCTACCATTGTAACCGACTTTGTGTAACCCTAACCCTCTTTGGTGTCTATATAAACCAGAGAGTTTTAGTCCGTAGGACAACATACACAATCATACCATAGGCTAGCTTCTAGGGTTTAGCCTCTTTGATCTCATGGTAGATCTACTCTTGTACTACCCATATCATCAATATTAATCAAGCAGGACGTAGGGTTTTACCTCCATCGAGAGGGCCCGAACCTGGGTAAAACTTCGTGTCCCTCGCCTCCTGTTACCATCCGGCCTAGACGCACAGTTCGGGACCCCCTACCCGAGATCCGCCGGTTTTGACACCGACATTGGTGCTTTCATTGAGAGTTCCTCTGTGTCGTCGCCGTCAGGCTTGATGGCTCCCACGATCATCGATAGTGATGCGGTCCAGGGTGAAACTTGTCTCCTTGGACAGATCTCTGTCTTCGGCGGCTTTGCACGATGGGCCAATTCACTTGGCCATCTGGAGCAGATCGAAAGCTATGCCCCTGGCCGTTAGGTCAGATTTGGAAGTTTAAACTACACGGCTGACATCCGCGGGGACTTGATCTTCGACGGATTCGAGCCACTGCCGAGCGTGCCGCACTGCCACGACGAGCATGATCTAGCTCTGCCGCCTAACAGTGCCTTGAAGGCCGCACCCGCATCGGCTTCGACCCTTAATTCGGAGCCAACCGCGCCGATCGAGGATGGGTGGTTGGACGCCGCCTCGGGGGCTGCGATCCTAACGGCGATTGAGCCGAACACCAGCCCCGCACTCCGCGAGACTCATGATTCCAAGGAGCCGGACTCCACTCCGGACTCTGGACCATTCGCGCCTCCGCCGATCGAATCTGATTGGACGTCGGTCATGGAGTTTACTGCCACGGACATCTTTCAGCACTTGCCCTTTGGCGATATTATAAAATCACTAAAGTCTCTCTCTTTATCAGGAGAGCCCTGGCCGGACTACGGTCAGCGAGATTGGGATGTGGACGATGAAGAAATTCAAAGCCCACCCACCACCCACTTTGTAGCCACTGTCGATGATTTAACCGACATGCTCGACTTCGACTCCGCAGACATCGACGGTATGGACACCGATGAAGGAGACGAGGAAGAACCAGCGCCTATTGGGCCCTGGAACGCCACCTCGTCATATGACGTATATATGGTGGACGCACCAAAAGATGACGACGAGGAGCGGAAGGACGCACCGAAGGCTTGTTCCCTCGAAAAGCAGTCAAAGCGGCGACGCAAGCGCCGCCCCAAATCCCGCCTCGACAGAAATAGCGATCACACAGACTCAGCGCTGGAGCAGGGTGAACCGCTGCCGGACAACGGCAATCCGGATAATCAAACCGAACAAACAAATCCTATCAAGGATAATGGTCCGGACGACATAACGCCGGACAGACACCCGGAGCAGCAGACTGCCCGTAAAAGGCTTGTTGCCACCGCAAGGAGCCTGAAAAAGCAGAAGGAAAGGCTCAAGGCCGCGCAAGACACACTCTAAATCAGATGGAGTAAAATACTCAACACTGCAGCAAGGTATGGCGACAATCGCCCCTCCAAGAGCTACCCAAAGCGGAAGCTGCTACCCGAATTCGATGAGGAGGCCTCAGAACCCCCACAACGAAATACCAAAGCAGCCACCTGGTCGGATAGACGACCCCTCTACCAATACAGAGCGGCATACAACGCCGCTCACAATACAATACGGGACCCATGCGAGGGCTCGCACCCAAAGGACGGCGCAACCAGATCCATCTATGGACCACGCAAGCGTGCCCCAGCATACAATGTAACACAACAAACATCTGAACAACGCGGTACACCCAGCTACAGGGGTGCCGCACACCCCCTATGTTTCACCGATGAGGTGCTGGACCACGAATTTCCAGAGGGATTCAAGCCCGTAAACATAGAGGCATACGACGGAACAACAGACCCTCGGGTCTGGATTGAGGACTACATCCTTCATATCCATATGGCTCGAGGAGACGATCTCCACGCCATCAAGTACCTACCCCTCAAGCTCAAAGGGCCAGCTCGTCATTGGCTCAAAGGCCTCCCCGAAATCTCCATTGGAAGTTGGGAAGAGCTCGAAGACGCCTTTCCGGCAAATTTTCAAGGGACTTATGTCCGACCTCCGGATGCAGACGATTTGAGTCATATAACTCAACAGCCCGGAGAGTCAGCCCGAAAGCTTTGGAACAGGTTTCTTACTAAAAAGAACCAGATTGTCGACTGTCCGGACGCCGAAGCCTTGGCAGCTTTCAAGCATAGCGTCCGTGACGAATGGCTCGCCAGACACCTCGGCCAAAATAAGCCGAGAACAATGGCCGCATTAACGAACCTCATGACCCACTTTTGCACGGGTGAGGACAGCTGGCTAGCCAAATGCAGCACCGGCGACCCCAGTACATCTGAAGTTAGAGATGAAAACGGAAAATCACGGCGCAACAGCAATAACAAACGCCGGAATAAAGAAGACATCACGAAGGGCACGGCAGTAAATGCCGGATTCAAAAGCTCTCGGGCAGGTCAAAAGCCGCCCCCTAAAGGCACCAGGGATGAATTGTCCAGCCTCAACAAAATTCTGGACCAAGTATGTCAGATCCATAGTACCCCTGGTAAACCTGCTAATCATACCCACAGAGAATGTTGGGTCTTCAAGCAGTCCGGCAAGCTCAACGCCGTACATAAGGGGGAGGATACACCAAGTGAAGACGAAGACGAGCCTCCCAAGCAAGACACGGCGGAACAAAAGATATTTCCACCAGAAGTCAAAACAGTAAACGTGTTACACGTGATCAAGGGAAAAACAACACGGCACTCCCAGGAAAATATACCCAAGTGCCTGTCACCGCGAAGTCCTGCCACTGGTCGTCTCAACCGATCACTTTCGACCATCGCGATTACTCAGCAAGTATCCGACACGCAGGATGGGCTGCCCTGGTATTAGACCCAGTAATTGGCGGATATCACTTCACACGAGTCTTGATGGACGGCGGCAGCAGCCTAAACTTAATATATCAGGATACAATCCGCGGGATGGGGTTAGACCCAACACAAATTCGCCATAGCAATACTACCTTTAAAGGAGTAACGCCAGGCCCAGGGGCTCGTTGTACGGGCTACCTCCTACTACAGGTTATATTCGGCTCTCCCGATAACTTTCGTCATGAGCATTTAACCTTCCACATCGCTCCATTTCAAAGTGGCTATCAAGCACTGCTCGGACGCGAAGCTTTCGCTCGCTTCAATGCAATAGCACACTACGCCTCCCTCACACTCAAGATGCCCGGTCCATGTGGCATCATTTCAGTGAATGGAAATATCAAGCGATCTCTGCGCGCCGAAGAGAGTGCGGCTGCCGTGGTAGCCGCACACTAAAGGCGCCCGGACCAGTGAAAGCATCCAAATAGGTCGTCAAGACCTCAGACACAACTAATCAAGTCCAGCGCCGCTATTTATACCGAATAAGTGGTCACACCCCTATTTGTCAATACAAGGGGCTCAACGCGCGCAGACAAGTGGCAATTTCTTATCATCTTGAATTATACATGGTTTCTTTAAAAACTATCCTTTTTGCACGACAACTTTTTCACTTAACTTCCTCTCTTTTACAGACGATCATCGTGCTACACCCGTCCAGGATACGGCACAACGGAGACACAGGCGCAGACGTGCAGCAGGGACCCGCTCCAAGGATTCTTTTTAGATTAAGACCCTGCGTAAACCTCTTTTACTGTCTCTTGTTGATACATATCCACCGTTGAGAAGGATGCTGACGTCTTGGCATGTGGCCACGCCAGAACAATGCACGTACCTGGACACAAGGGGCTTCTTACAAAGGCCATTATTTAGGCCCGGTTTATACCACAAAGACCGAATACCTTAGGGAGTGTTCGGCGTCGCGAGTTTGGCCCTATATGCATCAGCTCCGAATCATTGTCTTTGGTCAAATGTTGGGTTTGCCCGGCTCCTGTGTTTTGGTGCCTTACGTTCCGCTTTACCGGCTAAGGTAGCACCAGGAGAACTACTGCGATTGTGCCCTGGTTCATCCGGACGAGCACCTCAGTAGAGAAAGCCGAAAACTGACTGTCATGATATAGTGTGAGACTGGTCAACCACTCGATGACCTGTGGGAATGTTAGAATTCCTCCGCCTTAATGAAGGGCCATTTTCCGGCCAGGCATGTACGCACCCCGGAACCGGGAGAGTGCGGAGCCACCAGATAGCCCCACTGTCAAACTCCTATGGCTAAGTGAAAGTGCTAAAGCATTATAGTCCGGTTGCCTCGCTCGCTCCGCTATCACCTCCTTAATAGGACCAAGACGTTGGGTTAAGTGTGAACGCATGTTTTTGCGAGCACCTCCGCATTATATGCGTGGGGGTTGAAGCCGACGACTGCAATCTTTCAGGTTCTACACATGTATACATAAACGGCCGCCCAGGAGGCATCATATTACTTTCAGGCAAAAGTATAAAAATAGCCTTATAAAAATTAATAAAAGCATTTCGCTTACAATGAGATTACATATCACTCAAACATAATATTTTTTGAGCACTGGGTCTCTATCAAACGGGCACCCTCAAGAACTTCTTCAAAGTAGTGCTCAGCAGCCTTTCGACCTATAGCCGAATCCCGCGCTGCAACATTGGTAGCATCCATCTCTGCCCAGTATGCCTTAACACGGGCAAAGGCCATCCATGCACCCTCTATGCACGCTGCCTCTTCATCGCATTAATGTGCGGCACCACGTCAAGGAACTGCTGCACCAAGCTGAAATAGCTGTTCGGTTTTGACCTTTTCGGCCATAGCTGATCCACAACAGACCTCATGGAGAGTCCGGACAACCTATTTAGTTCGGCCCATTCGGCTAATTGGTCAGTCAATGAAAGTGGATGCTCGGGAGGATGGAATTGTCTCCAAAACAGCTGGTCTACTTCATGGTCCGTCTGACCCTGAAAGTACTTGGCCGCATCGACAGCGCTCGTCGCCAAATCTATATACACATCCTCCGAACTCCACAGCCGATCCAGAGGGGCATACCGTGGATCTCCGAACTTCCTCCGCAACATAAAGGATTTCCTAGCTACAATATCCCCGGCTTCCCGCAGCTCCTCCTTTGCCCTCATAGCAGAACGGAGGTCTTTTCTCGTCGCAGCAGCCTTCTCAAGGTCCGATGCCTTCGCTTGGTTTTCCTTTTCAAGAACCCAGCAACGGTCGGCGGCGGCTTTTAATTCTATGGGCATCTTGTCTTGGCTCTCGCCATGCGCGGCCTTCTCAGCTTGCAACTCTTCGGCCGCCTTCAAAGCAGCCGCATTACCCAACCTCGCTTGTTCCTTGGCTCGGGCAAGTTCTGCCCGCAAGGCTTCAACAGTGGCAGCTCCATCTGCAGTCACAACATATTAAAGATGCTGGCATCATACTGCTCTTCCTATTGTGGCATTTACCAGATAATGACACTTACCCTGTGCCTCGTTAAGCCTTTTGTTAACAAGCTCAATGTCGGCGTCTGCCGCATCCAACTACCGTTCTAAATGGGCAAACTCGCCAGTCCAGCTAGCCACCGGAGTTTCCATCACCTGCACATAGAGGCAGTATGGTTATTACCTGGGAATATGATCCTCTGTTCGTCGTCGTTTCCGACGACAACCAGAGTCTCAGGGGCTACTATCTACACAGGGCACACCTAGCATGTGCAGGACTATCATACATTCTTTTACGTACCTCAAAGCCCGTCAGTAGACTCATAAAAGCTTCATGCAATCCGCTTTCGGCGGATGATATTCTCTCCATCACTGTATTCATCAGCACACGGTGTTCATCTGAGATGGCCGCTCGCCCCACCAACTCCCTCAGAACATCCGATCGCACACTAGACGGTGCCGGACTCTTTTGTCTGCTCTCTTCGGGAGCTGGACACTGGGAGCTTCGGGGGTCAATGGGATTATCTTCTGGCCTCACCGGACTCGGAGAGGCCCTCCGCGACGACACTTCAGGGTCGCCCGCTTCCGGAGCGGAGGAGTCCGGAGGAGGCGTTTCGCCCTCCATCATCTCTGGAAGAAGATCCCCCGAAGACAAGCTCATTTGAGAGGGGCTAAGGCCCGAACTGCAAAAATATATGCGGTGGTTATCTTCTCAGAAGAAAAAGATGGCATATCTGTACTATTAAAGTACTTCGGGTCACTTACGACTCGCGGGAGAATTGATCCCCCCGCAGACTTTGTGCGGCAACGGTGCCCCCCAAGGTAGGACCCTCTGTGGGAGACTTCTTCTCCCGTTTGGAAGCTTCGGCTTCCGAATCCCCGGGCGCAGTCCTTTTCCTCTTCTGGTCGTCTTCCTTCATGGAGACGCTCGCTCCCTCGGCTAGAATGGGCAGCGTTGGGGGCCCGCGTCCGCCCGCATTATCCTCCACAGTATCTTCCTTCAAGGGCTCCGGGCAAGGTGTGGTCTGGAGCATCTTTTCCAATACCGGATTTTCCAAACCCTCAGGGAGGGGGACCGAACACCGAATCAACTTCGCCTTTGTTAGCCAGTCCTGGTCAAAAAGCGAACTCTCAGAAATAACTCCGTAACAAAGGAGAGATAGTATGTTCGGCTGGAAGATGCCTTACCTGTTCGGCGGCGCGGTTACTACTCAGGCCCACGTCCTCGGTGATTTCCGGACACTCCACCTGAGGTCCGAAGAATGACTTGTACATCTCCTCGTGCGTCAGGCCGAGAAAATTTTGAATGGCACGCGGTCCCTCGGGATTGAACTCCCATAGGCGAAGAGGCCGGCGTTTGCAAGGCTGGACTTGACGAACCAGCATAACTTGTATTACCGCAACCAAACTGAAATCTCCATTGATGAGATCGCGAATGTGGCTTTGCAGTATAGGCACGTCCTTGGCTGGACCCCAGCTCAGACCTCTGCTGATCCATGACATCAGTTGTGGTGGAGGGCCCAAGCGGAAAACAGGGGCGGCCGCCCACTTGGCACTTCTAGGAGCCGTGATGTAGAACCACTCCCGTTGCCACAATTCAGACACCTCTGGGATGGAACCTTTAGGCCACGGAGCTCCTGCCATCTTGCGTATTGAGGCACCTCCACACGCTGCATGTTGCCCCTCGATCGTCTTCGGCTTCACTTCAAAGGTCTTGAGCCATAGGCCAAAGTGAGGGGTAACCCGGAGGAAGGCCTCGCACACGACAATAAATGTCGTGATATGAAGAAAAGAGACCGGAGCTAGATCATGGAAGTCTAGCCCGTAATAAAACATCAGACCCCTGACAAAAGGATCCAGAGCAAGGCCTAGACCTCTGAGGAAGTGGGAGACGAACACGACGTTCTCGTTGGGTTCGGGGGTGGCAACGGCCTGCCCTCGGGGAGGCAGCCGATGCAAAATCTCGGCGGTCAAATATCTGGCCTCCCTCAACTTTTTGATGTCTTCTTCCGTGACGGAGGAAGGCACCCATTGGCCTTGAAGGCTAGATCCGGACATGACTGAAGGTTCGGAGCACCTGACCTGAACTTAGGGCGTTTGAGCTTGAGGTGGGGGAAGGATTCGATTGAGCACGGGAGGGAAAAATAAAAGCCTTGTCCCCTTTATAAAGAGGGTGAATATCAAGCGTCCTCTCCGTGTCCGTTTGGACTTGCCTATGATCTAGGAGTCCTAGAAGCGGCTGGGTTACCCACGCCCGCATTGATGAGAATCCCGGAATAAGGGGACATGATCTCTGCTTTAACAAGACGTGCCAAGGAAACCGCCTCGCATGACGCGTTGAGGTGGGATAATGAAACGACTCGGATAAAGGCTTGGCCGTGGTGTGTCACATTACGGAATACGTCAGCAGATTAGATTTGTGTAAATATTATTCTCTCTATGACAATATGTGGAAACTTATTTTGCAAAGCCGGACACTATCTTTGTGTTCAAAATCTTCTATGAAGTACTTGGAGGAGGAACCCGCCTTGCAATGCCGAAGACAATCCGCGCGCCGGACTCGTCGTCATTGAAGCCTGGTTCAGGGGCTACTGAGGGAGTCCTGGATTAGGGGGTGTCTGGATGGCCGGACTATACCTTCAGCCGGACTCCTGGACTATGAAGATACACGATTTCGTCCCGTGTCCGGGAGGGACTTTCCTTGGCGTGGAAGGCAAGCTTGGCAATACGGATATGCAGATCTCCTACCATTGTAGCCGACTTTGTGTAACCCTAACCCTCTCCTGTGTCTATATAAACCGGAGAGTTTTAGTCCGTAGGAAACATACACAATCATACCATAGGCTAGCTTCTAGGGTTTAGCCTCTCTGATCTCGTGGTAGATCTACTCTTGTACTACCCATATCATCAATATTAATCAAGCAGGATGTAGGGTTTTACCTCCATCAAGAGGGCCCGAACCTGGGTAAAACTTCGTGTCCCTCGCCTCCTGTTACCATCCGGCCTAGACGCACAGTTTGGGACCCCCTACCCGAGATCCACCGGTTTTGACACCAACAGCACCCAACAAGGAAGATGCCCAAAGGTTGACGGAAGAAAGTGAAGCAAGAGGATGGCCATGGATGCTTGGATCACTTGACTGTATGCACCGGACATGGAAGAATTGTCCAGCAGGGTGGAAAGGGTGAAAGTGCAACTAATTCTCGGATGGTTTTGGTAATTAATAACAACATAATCACCATTGAACTAATGCCTACTCAAATAATATTTCAGAAAAGTTCAATCTAGGCATGGCAATGGGATGTGAACGTCGACCCCTCAAAATGCAAAGGACAAACATTGGCAAAAGCTCCAAGACTCTACATTATTTTGCTTAAGTGATCAAAGCTCACATTGAGTACATAGGAAAACCAGTACTATTAAAAGGGGATGCTCGGACCTCGCGGAGTTCCTCTAGACCAGGGCTACCCGACCTGGGCGACATCGTCACCTATTCTGGCTTATCTTTGTTGCGATGTTCTGGACTCTATGGAGGACACATAATAAAATGGTGATTGAGCGGGTCTTTCCGCGGCAGGCATCTGACTCCTTCAAATTCCTTGCTTTTCTGCAACACTAGCACCCGCTCTCTAGGCAGCGCGACCGCGATCGACTTGGACTCATGCTGGATATGCTACTGGCCACAACGCATCGACTATCATCTTTGTAGGGCCGCTTAGCGGTAGCCACCAGGCGTTTTTTTCTTATTTATCTTGTGCTTATTTTGGGGCATGATTTTGCTATTGCTCCAGCCATCGTTGATGATTTGAAGCTCGGACGTTCGTTGTATGATCCATTGCTTTATTTATAAAGCGGCGCGAAAGCCTATTTCGAGAGACATGATATTCATCAAATTCTCCAAACTCAGCAAGTATGAGGTGACTATGCGCATATCCTTTTGTTCGACATCTTATTCTTTTGCCGATGCATATATCTATTTCATCAAAGTGTAGGTGTTTTCCTATTCTCTGGTTGGTGATCGATGGTTGTTTCTGTTTTTTTGTTTGCGTTTGAACAATCACAGTTGTTTAGATTAAGCATCTGCATATGTACTGTGTGTAGTTGCAACCTCCAGCCATATGTGTCGACTGAATCTACTTCCTTTTCTTTGTTTTCAAATATAGGACAAAAGTAATGTTTAATTTTTTTGTTCAATCCATCATATTCTTTTGGGAATCAAGTTCCAGACACGTGGGTAGCTGATCGACAGTGGAGCTACGGGAGTGATGGACATGCGACGAGGGAAGGAGAAAGAAGGAAGGACGAGGAAGGAGGGACAGGGGTGCCAAAGCCGAGAGAAAGAATCAAAGGAGGGAGACACCAAGGGAGGTGGCATGGGAGAATTAAGTGACGAATTTAGTGATCATTGTGATAAAAGACTGTCATGGTCCCTCTAATGATAAGTGGGTGGCTAAATTTTCCAAACACGGAATCACTTGATAAAAATATTTCTATGCACGATGAAACTATATCTATTGCTACTATTGATGATGATTACGATATTTCTATTATTTATTTATTTATTACCCTTGAAACCACAGGGGTGTACATTTCTATTATATAATCAGAAGTCGGGAATTGCAAAAAGGTTAGGGGGTGGTTAAGGATATACCAAAAAGCCACCACTCCGGGCCCCGGCTCACGGACCCAAAACATCCAACTGGGCTGCATTTCCTGCGGAAAGGCCCAAGGCCCAGGCCGACAACCTATACCTGAAGCTCAAGCCGAAGTCAGGGGAATCACCATCAACTCCTTCCCCAAGCCGCAACCTCCCACAAATCTCCGCCGGCCCTCCCCTTCCGACCCGCACAGGCCGCAGCAGAGCGCCATGTCGTCCTCCCCTACCCCCGCGCCAGACGCCGGCGCCGCCGCGATGGCCGTCGACGACTCGTCGGAGACCGACCAGCTCGACTCCATGTCCACGGAGGACATCGTCCGGGCCACCCGCCTCCTCGACAACGAGGTCCGCGTCCTCAAGGTACGGCCCCCCTCCCCCGAACCCTAGCAGCCGCTATCCCGTCCCATCGGTCCAGGGTCGCCTGATCTGGTTTGTCTGTTCGCGGGGGTGCAGGACGAGCTGCAGCGGAACAACCTGGAGCTCGAGAACGTCAAGGACAAGATCAAGGAGAACCAAGAGAAGATAAAGCTCAACAAGCAGCTGCCCTACCTCGTCGGCAACATCGTCGAGGTTCGTGCCTCACCTGCCCCGGGAATTTACCCGATCTGGATGTGGATGCGGAAATTATGGGTTTCTGTACCGAGTTCATTCATGCCGGATTCACGATTCCCCGATCCAGTATTAGTTCGTGCAAACCAGATTAGTAGCCCAGAGTAGCGTCTGACTTCACATGCTCTTGTTTTGAGCTTCACTGCGTGCTGATTGATGAGGGGCCAGTGACTGTATGCCCTAGTTTAGTTGCTGGAAATGTTTGACCTCACAGAAACGCATAGTTACACGCCAATTTGCCTGTGTAGGTCCTGCCTCACCTGGTGGTGGAGGTCCTACCTCACCTCATATCTGCTCTTAATGAACACGTTCAGATTACTACATGGACCAACCCAGATTATCCATTAGGCGATAGATATAGTACCTTGGCGTCGTCTAGACCGCGGCGTCAAGCTGCAGAGGTAGCTGCATCGTAATTGTACATGCCATAGTCTGACGGCGCGACGGCCGCGTGAATGATTTGATGATCAGTACTGATGATGATGCCCGCAGTATTGGAGCGGCGGCAGCGGCGGCCAAGCTGGCGCGGCATGCTGCCCTGGAGGCCCCAAAGCGGCGAGGTTGACCTATTAGCCTAGCGGGCGACGGGCGTCAGGGACCATGGGTTGAGGGAGACGAATCGGCAGTCCTGATCGTGAATGCGTGATGGATGGGAGCAGTGAACGGCGTGATTGATGGGCGTGGAGAATAAACCGGGGGTGGGGTTGGAAACTTGGGGCAACGGGGCTTTAGTTTTGGAAGAAAATCCCTGGTGGGAGGAGAATAAAATCAGTGGGGCACGTATGTGGTGGGTCTTGTATCGATTGACGGGCAACGAACGAACGACTACCGGACTGCACCTTTAGGAGTAGAGATTATCTAGGAGGAGGTAAATCAATTGCAACTGTATTGCTTGCTATGTGGTAGCTATCTGGAATCAGTTGGTGTGTATCAGTGCTGTTGTTCATTAGCTTCTGATAACTTATCTGGCAAGGATAAACTGCTGCACTCATTTTTTCTTTTCCTTAAACTCAGAACTGATATTTTCAAGGTTATAGTCTGCCAGGTTGCTGATAAATATGTTGACTTCAGATGCATTTTTACTTGGAAATCTACTAATGTAATTTATCAACTGTTTCAGATATTGGAAATGAACCCTGAAGATGAGGCTGAAGAGGATGGCGCTAATATAGATCTGGACTCACAGAGGAAAGGAAAATGTGTTGTTCTTAAGACATCCACAAGACAGGTAAATAGACTTGCTCGAACTTGCTGTGGTGCTTATACATCTCTAGTATCCGTTAATACTTCTACTCCAACTGCATATGCATGAACTGTCATGGATGTAGCCCAGGCATGCCGGTGGTTGGTGCCATAGGAATGTGTACTCACAGAGGAAAGATACTCCATGGTTGATTAGTTGTGTGTATTCAGTTTGACTCCGATTTTAGTGTTTTTGCCTATATTTGGGAGAGCTGAGTAGTACAACAGAAGTTAGTTAAGTGCTAGTGGTGTAGCTCAGCGCAGTTCAGGAGGTGGATAATTAGGAAAGTGATAAGATTATGAGTTCATTTGGTTTCAAGTTAGTACAAGCATCAAGTCTCACGGGCCTAGTTAAGTACGTAGTTTTGTACGAGAGCAGGTGTTGTAATCTTTGACACTATGGACCTCCATCTAAACAAGCAGTAAGATTCTTAAGTAGATTTTAATTTTGATTGACAACTCTCCTATAGGCTATAAACACCAACATTTGTTATTTTAACTGAGTTTAGCATGTCAACCATGCCAAGTTCTCCTGGGAGTTGGTACCATGATACTCCCTCCGTTCCTAAATATTTGTCTTTTAGAGATTTCAAATGGACTACCACATAAGGGTGCATATAGACATATTTTAGAGTGTAGATTCACTCATTTTGCTCCGTATGTAGTCACTTGTTGAAATATCTAGAAAGACAAATATTTAGGAACGGAGGGAGTACATCAATCACAGATAGCCGAATTTATTATGTCAGACGTCACATCCTAGTACTTTGCAGCGTCAATATTCCTGTCGCTGCCTGTGTACAGCATTTTACCTGGTCAATTTATCTGTATCCATATTAACCCTTTCATTTATGAGCCTGGGCTATTTTAATTTAGATTTTTGGAACTTGACAAGGTTTATTTCCACATACCATTTGATGAATATCATATTCTCATTAGTTGGGCAATCTTAGCTGTTTTAGAGAATCAATTTACTTGTGTGCTGTAAAAAGTTGGGACGTGCTGCTCAAGGCTTCTCCGTTTATTTTCTATTCTTGATTGCAGACTATATTCCTTCCTGTGATCGGGCTAGTTGACCCTGATAACCTCAAGCCTGGTGATTTGGTTGGAGTCAACAAGGACAGCTACTTGATATTAGACACGCTACCTTCGGAGTATGACTCTCGAGTAAAGGCAATGGAGGTAGATGAAAAGCCTACGGAGGATTATAATGACATTGGTGGCCTTGAGAAAGAGGTATTTACTAGGATGATTACCAGGTTATCTTTCTGTAGGTAGTACAATGTTAAGTTTCTTACCTCAGAATATTTTTAGTTGATAATTGTTCGCTTTTATTTGCTCCCTCATGTTCTGATTTTGTATTGTCTAATTTCTAATGCAGATTCAGGAACTTGTTGAAGCTATAGTGTTGCCAATGACACACAAGGAGCAATTTCAGAAGTTGGGAATCCGTCCCCCGAAAGGAGTTCTCTTATATGGACCACCTGGGACGGGAAAGACGTTGATGGCTCGTGCATGTGCTGCACAAACCAATGCAACCTTTCTGAAACTTGCTGGTCCGCAGCTAGTCCAGGTAACTAACTTTGGATGTTCATTGAAAGCAGAATGTGCAATATCATGTTATTATTTGTTTCAATGAACTAGATGGTCATACTAATTGACTTATTCTAGGGCTAGCAGGCTTATTCTACCAATCATTGAACACTGCTTTGGCATGCTTTGCAGACTATGATCAGTTCTGTTAAGATGATTGTATCTTTCTTCACACTCAAGTGAACTTTGATTGTAATCCTTAACTGTGTAGTTGATAGTGATTAAGTATTCTTTAGCATCATTGGCTCAGGATATGACTTGAATATCGACTTGCATCTAAAATTGCTGGCTCCAACATAGAATGTCCATTTGCATCTGTAATATTCCCGGGTCCAGCATTTTTTAATTCTTCTGGGTATCTTTCAGTCAAATATTAACATTTTTGTGAATTGTTTCAGATGTTCATTGGTGACGGGGCAAAGCTTGTCCGAGATGCCTTTGAGCTGGCAAAGGAGAAGGCCCCCTGCATCATTTTTATTGATGAGATTGATGCAATTGGAACAAAGCGTTTTGACAGGTGCATTTTGCATTTTGTTTTGCATGCATCGCTTGTACACTAAGCGTTGTTATTTTTATAGTTTAGTGCAGTGTAAATGCTTAGTTTCTCGTTACCTATTGTGGTTGAAGTATGCCTCGTCATGTCGCTACTCTTGTTTTTAATTTGGCGAATTGTCTGATGAATGGACAATTATTGTATTAAGGTTGTATTAAGGTTGAGACACTTATTTTGGTATAATCTTTGTATGAAGAAAATCAGTTAGTGTCCCTGCAAGTCGAACAGTCCTTAAACCTTCTATGTCATCATATGTAAAATAAGAGAAACTGTTCATGATTTTATACTTCCAGAGATAAATACATCTTAACTACTTTCAGCATATGCTGCACATATCATATGTGATGATGTTGTTAACCTATTAATGCAGGGTAAAGATATTGATTACTTGCAACTAGATCTGATATTTTTTACCGTGAAGTATATATTTGATATTGTTTGTATTTTCCTTTTTCTATTTGACTGCAGTGAAGTGAGTGGTGACAGAGAAGTGCAACGAACTATGTTGGAGTTGCTGAATCAGCTAGATGGATTTAGCAGTGATGAGAGGATAAAGGTCAGCATGTCCTAATATTTGTCTCTGTAATCTGAATGCACGCAAGCTCAACCTGTAAAGATAATTTGTTTTGTACTGATGGTTTGGCCTAACTAGTTTTGAAAACAGTAATTTGTTAAAATAGACATTTTTATTTGATTGATTAGTGAGTAGCCACAAATTCGCTTCAGTTGGTCATAATTTGAGAGATGATGAATACCTGATCAGATGTTTTATTCATTCTGTTTCCTTAACACATTGTTGTTATGTGACTTGCAGGTGATAGCTGCAACCAATCGTGCAGATATTCTCGATCCTGCTTTACTCCGTTCTGGTCGCCTGGACAGAAAGATTGAGTTCCCTCATCCGACGGAAGAAGCAAGAGCTCGGATTTTGCAAGTATGTCTCTTGCAATTTGTTAGAGGCTGATAACTCTTATTGCGTTAATTGCTTACCTTTTGGTTTTGTGTGCTCAAAGAAGTTTCTTCTGTGTTCTATCTTGTAGATTCACTCAAGAAAGATGAACGTACATCCTGATGTCAACTTTGAGGAGCTGGCTCGTTCAACTGATGATTTCAACGGTGCACAGCTGAAGGCTGTTTGTGTGGAAGCTGGCATGCTTGCTCTACGCAGGGACGCTACAGAGGTTTGTGCTGACTCTTATTCTTTTGCCACATTTGTGCCTTTATGGAAGTATCAGTTTGTTGGTAGATAATGGAAGTTGATAAACGCAGATAAAATCGATTAGGATGTTAGATCAGAAAATGAAATTATAAACAAATCAACATTAGGTCTATTGTATGTTCAGCATGAACTGAACAGCCTGAAGTTTCTTTCCTACTTCTAAAGATTTGAGTTGGTGGTGAGTTCACTCAGCTCAACTTCTTACCCTTAATTGCGGGTCCTACTACACAGCAGATGAAATAAAAAATCTATTGACTGATGTTGAACCTGGTAGTCTCCTGTGCATGGATAGCAACCTGGTACGCTCAGATTTTTTAGAGAGAAAAATATACATCTCTTCCTCAGGACTTCCTGTTACGCCGCTGCTATTGCTCAATCCCCCATCATCCCCTGACAGTCCTCGTTCTGCCGCCTCTACGCTCCAATTGCTGTCCACCGGCGTTCGTTTTTTTAATCCTCGCCTCTCCTGACGCTGCAACCTATAGCTTGCTACGAGGAGAGTGGTAACTGTGGGACATGCTAGCCACCAGACTGCTCTGCTGCAGCTACTGGAGCTCGGCGCTGGTGGGTTCTAGACCGATGTGAGGATATGCGTGGGCAACGGGTTTGGGGCTGGGGATTTCTGCTGGTGCTGGGCGTAGAAGTTGTATTCGGGAGAGAGCCATTGGGTATTGGGAAATTGAAAGATTTTGACGTCAAATCTTTTTAGACTGTTCAGGTTCAATCATCAAGTATATACTTCCTCCGTTCCTAAATAGGAGTATTTGTCTTTTTAGAGATTTCAAATGGACTATCATATACGGATGTATATAGACATATTTTAGAGTGTAGATTCACTCATTTTGCTCCGTATCTAGTCACTTGTTGAAATGTCTAGAGACAAATGTTTAGGAACGGAGCGAGTATAAAACTGAGAAGATACTGATATTTTGTCGCAACACTTTTGTAAAATATACTATGAGCTTCTAATAAATGTCTATATTCATTATTTGGTTGTTCCGTGGCAACGCACGGGCACTGATCTAATAATACATTTTACAATAGAGAATCACAGTGGAATATAAATACAGTATAAAAGATGCACTTTGATATCTCGAAGCATTTTTGTGTCTTGGTAGCTCGTACCATCAATTTTTTTGATTTGACTGCCTGAAGTGACTTGCCTCATGAAGCATGTTAACTGTATTCAGAAACAAGGGATAATGTACTGCTGCGCTCAACCCTATCTTTTTGCATATGCAGGTGATCCATGAAGATTTCAACGAAGGCATTATCCAAGTTCAAGCAAAGAAGAAGTCCAGCTTGAATTATTACGCTTAGTTTCCCTTGAGTAATCAGAACGCTTGGTCCTGTGATGACCGCTGTTTGTAACACTCGGCTACCGTTTTTATTTGGAATATAGTTTAATTCTCGAATCCTTGTGATTGTGTGAAGCACTCTTGCTTTGTGCCTGTACCCAAAGAGATTATTTCTAGCCAATTGCTCTGTGCCGAAAATGTTTACGGCTTGTTCAGGATGCATTAGCTATATTCCAAATAAAAATGGTAGGTTGGTGCCAGATTGATGTCCCGAGGGACTCACCACTTACTTTTGCTTTTCTATTAGTGTGTCCATGGGCATCATCACCTCACCCTTTCCTGCCATGAAACGATGAGGGGAGGAAGAAACAAACATGGCAAAATTTGGACCTAATAATAACCAATTGTTTTACGGCTGCTTGCGCCCTGTTTTTTCTGAACATGGGATATTTCCAAGTTATCATTTCAATCGAGCGGGGAGGGTGAAGGCGATGGTCCCTGACGGACGGAGCTGCTGTTGCTGCTTGGTATTTTGGGTTGGAACCTACCACCACCACCACCAGCTCCTAGCCTAGCAAAATATGGAGCCCGGCCGGGCACTGTTTGAGGCCGGCTGATCTGTGATTGGGGTTTTCATCCCCTTCCGCGAGACGGCTTCTTTTTCTACTCTCTCCGTCTCAAAATTCTTGTCTTATATTTGTCTAGATACGGATGTATCTAATACTAAAACGTGATCTGATACATCCGTATTTAGACCCGCTAATAATCTCAAAACCATGTTCGTCTTCTCTTCCATTTTTTTACTTGCTGGTTTGCATTACGGAATTAACCGTCCTCCCAGGTTTTCCCCTGAAAAATACACCATGCTACCAGAATTGCTTGTACACATACGCGGAGGCATGCACAAACAAAAGGAAGGTACGGGTGGGCAGACGGCATGGAATACGAACGTCGAGCGCAGGAGATTTATGATTGGCCTGGCCGTGAGATTTGTTCAACAAACGTGCTCCTCAAAACATAAATACGTACTAATACTACTGTACGGTGTACACTAATTAATGACAGCATTGAACCGCTGAGCTCAGTAGTGTAGTGGACGCCTCACACCGGGCCCATTCGCTACTGCTGTTGTTGCTCCTACCATAGTACTCCCTTCGTAAAGAAATATAAAAGCGTTTAGATTGTTTACAGAGGGAGTAGAACACAATTCAGATTCTTCTATTATCCATATTGGAGCAAAAAAACAGCACCGCAAAGAAAGACCCAACATGCACGTCCCGACGGCACACCAACTGTTGTCGCGACAGGAGTTCTACGTCATTTTGTGAAACGGGAGAGTCGTATCCACGCGTGCAGCTTGGAAGTCATCTAACTCAACCAAGAAACGTGGGCGACGTTGATCTAGAAGGACCAACCGTGTAACACCCCGCATGTAATTTACTTTATATGTATCCCAACTCTTGCCGTTTCCGGCGCTAAGTTATTTTATTTTTCTCGGGTTTGGGTTTTTGTCTCCGTGTGTTGTTGCCTTTGTCATGCATCTCTTATCATGTCATCATGTGCATTACATTTGCATACGTGTTCGTCTCATGCATCCGAGCATTTTCCCCGTTGTCCGTTTTGCATTCCGGCGCTCCTATCTCCTCCGGTGCCCCTTTCTACCTCTTTTCGTGTGTGGGGGTTAAACATTTCCGGATTGGACCGAGACTTGTCATGCGGCCTTGGTTTACTACCGGTAGACCGCCTGTCAAGTTTCGTGTCATTTGGACTTCGTTTGATACTCCAACGGTTAACCGAGGGATCGAAAAGGCCTCGTTTGTGTTGCAGCCCAACACCCTTCCAATTTGGCCCAAAACCGCACCTCATTTGGAGTCTCCTAGATCCTCCTACCTCTATATATAGACCCCTCATTCCAAATCCCGGGACTCTTCTTTCCCTAACCCTAAAATTCCTCGCGCCGCCGCCGAACAAAGCCGCCGCCGCCCCTCGCGCCCATTCACACGCTGCCACGTGGCACCGCAGCGGCCGCAGCCGGCGCCCCGGCCCAAAGCGGCGCGCCGCCCGCGCCCCTCGCGCGCTGCCCGCACTCCGCCCGGCGCCGCCCTTCGCCGCCATCGCCGGCCGCCGCCCTCCGCCGACGCCGGCAAGCTCCACCGTCCGCCGCGCTGCTCCGGCCTCTCCTTCCTCCACCGCGTCCCTGTTCGGGCGAGCCACTCCGGCGACCTCGACGATTCCGGCCATCCTCGGGTTCCGCCAGCTACAGGAACCCTAGATTTGAGATCTGGATCGGGTTGACTTTTGCCTCCGCTTTAGTATTTTTAGCATTTTTTCGCATGCCGTAACTCCGCATCCATAGCTCCAATTTGCGCGTGTAGCATATCAAAATGTTCGTCTCAGAGAGTACATCATTTTATCTCATTGCATCATTTCCTTTTGAGCTCATCTTGATGCCCGAAATGCTGTTGGAAGAGGGCTATGTGGTTAAATTATCAGATCTGTTTCATCAAATAGATATTTGTCATTTTTGCCATGATTAATGTGTGCATGATATGCTCCTGAGCTCTACATGTGTTTTTTTATATGTCATACCATCTTTTCAGAGGTGCTTACCATGTATTTTTGTGATATGTGTAGTGACTAGCACAAGCTTGCAAAGTAGTGCAATCGGTAATGCTGATTTCAGGGACTTAGAATTTCTCTAAGTCCTTGTCCTGATTTTGTCATTATGCCATATGTTCATGTTGTTTCCTAGTGATCCGTGCCTCTTTTAAGGATGATCAGTAAGGATGATTTGTGAACATTGTGGTGCTCTATCCATCCATGTCTTTGTTTGCATTTATGAAGCACCCTAGCTTGAGTCAATCGAGCTCTACTTTTGCTATTTCGTGAATCCTGGCAGATTGTTGACTTGTTAGCGATTTTGCCGAGGATGTTGCTATTGATCCGTGCATGCTATGTTGTTTTTCTTGCTATGTCTAGCTTCTACGCCATGTATTCTTGATGGGTGTATGCTTAGTTTGTCATGAAATGCTCAGTAGTGAGTGCATCGAACTCGTAAATATGCCTACTCGTTAACAGATTTGCATGCTCCAGTCTGTAATCTAATTATGTTTTTGCCATGTTCACATGCTTGCAATTGTATTTTCTGATCCCTTTTGGCTCAAGGTCACTAAGGGACTTTTGTTAAGTGCTTTGAGTAGCTTCATGTCATGCCTTGCTTTGCCATGTTAAGTTCCTGTAGCATATAGTTTCCATGCTCCAAAGTGTGCTACCTGATGTTAAATTCTAGACTTGTGTTAATTTCACTAAGTCTGAAACCTGTTATCATTTGCACTTTTGCCATACTTGTTTGAACCTGTTAATGGATGAATTAGCCGTAACTCAGTGTTCATCTTTTGTCAAGCATCATGAGTGGATCCCTGCCATGTATTTTGTTGTCATGTTTGAGTGCTGTAGCATATTTATCTTGATGCATTTAGATGGCTACTTGCTGATTATCGCAGACCGGTGCCATATTTGTTTTGCTTGCCATTTCCAAACCGTGCATCCGATTCCGGTGATCTTTATATCGATTTCAACCGAAATCACCTCACCTTTCCAGTGGCACTCTTGGATTTCCAAGTTGAGGCTAGGTTCAATCATTCCTTATCAAATCTTGCATATGCATCACATACCGCATCTCGCATAGCATACCATGGTTGCATCATATTTGTTTGAGCATTGCACGTGGTTGATTGTGTTCCTTTTGCTTGGTTGTCTTGTTTGGGTAGAGCCGGGAGACGAGTTCGCGAACGAGGAGCCCGTTGAGTTTGCTTACGAGGATCAAGTCAACTCTGACAACTTTGCAGGCAAGATGATCATACCCTCGAAATCACTTCTATCTTTGCTTGCTAGATGCTCGCTCTTTTGCTATGCCTATGCTACAATACCTACCACTTGCTTATCATGCCTCCCATATTGCCATGTCAAACCCCTAACCCACCATGTCCTAGCAAACCATTGATTGGCTATGTTACCGCTTTGCTCAGCCCCTCTTATAGCGTTGCTAGTTGCAGGTGAAGATTGGAGATCGTTTCTTATTGAAACATTGTTTATTGTTGGGATATCACCATATTATCTTGTTTATCTTAATGCACCTATATACTTGGTAAAGGCTGGAAGGCTCGGCCTTTTGCCTAGTGTTTTGTTCCACTCTTGCCGCCCTAGTTTCCGTCATATCGGTGTTATGTTCCCGGATTTTGCGTTCCTTACGCAGTTGGGTGATAATGGGAACCCCTTGACAGTTCGCCTTGAATAAAACTCCTCCAGCAATGCCCAACCTTGGTTTAACCATTTGCCACCTAGCCTCTTTTTCCCTTGGGTTTCCGGAGCCCGAGGGTCATCTTTATTTAAACCCCCCTGGGCCAGTGCTCCTCTGAGTGTTGGTCTGACCGAGTAGACTGCGGGGCCACCTCGGGGCAACTTGAGGGTTGGTTTTACTCGTAGGATGTCTCATCTGAGTGTGCCCTGAGAACGAGATATATGCAGCACCTATCGGGATTTGTAGGCACATTCGGGCGGTGTTGCTGGACTTGTTTTACCATTGTCGAGGATGTCTTGTAAAACCGAGATGCCGAGTCTGATCGGAATGTCTCGGAAGAAGGAATATCCTTCGTTGACCGTGAGAGCTTGTGATGGGCTAAGTTGGGACTCCCCTGCAGGGATTTGAACTTTCGAAAGCAGTGCCCACGGTTATGGGCAGATGGGAATTTGTTAATGTCCGGTTGTAGATAACATGAAACTTAACTTATTTAAAATGAATCTACCGCGTGTGTAACCGTGATGGTCTTTTCTCGGCGGAGTTCGGAAAGTGAACACGGTGTTGGAGTAATGCTTGACGTAGGTTGTTATAGGATCACTTCTTGATCATAGTTCTTCGTTCGTGCTTTGCCTTCTCTTCTCGCTCTCTTTTGTGAACAGGTTAGCCTTTACCTTGCCTTACCTATAAGCTTAAATAGTCTTGATCGCGAGGATGCGAGATTGCCGAGTCCCCGTGACTCATAGTTTACTTCCAAAACCAGATGCAGGGACCGATGATACCATTCCAGATGATGCGCTTGAGCTCAAGTGGGAGTTCGATGAAGACTCTCGTCGTTACTATGTGTCTTTCCCAGATGATCAGTAGTGGTGCCCAGTTGGGGCGATCGGGGACCATGTCGCTTGTTTGGGGTTGATCTTTTATTTTGGTACCGTAGTCGGACCATGAGTGTATTGGATGATTGTAATGTTATTCATGTATTTGTGTGACGAGTGTAAGCCAACTATGTATCTTTTCCCCTATTATCTATTTACATGGGTTGTGAAGATTACCTTACTTGCGACATTGCTTTCAATGCAGTTATGCCTCTAAGTCGTGCTTCGACACGTAGGAGATATAGCCGCATCGAGGGCGTTACAAACCGGTCGAGAATTTGGAACGATGGATGAAGGCTATCGCAAAACTGCACGGATCCGGATGTGCAGATCCATGAGACACAAGCTCACGAGCTGTCCCCGTGGAACCACCAAAAGCATCGACGGCTGGCCATGTAAGAGGTACCGCCGAAAAACCAAACTACCAACACATCTCCTTGACCTTCCCAAACGAAGGCACTGACGACCAAACCCTAAACTCGTCAATCTAAAGAGCCAAGGAGAACATGAGGTTACCGTCTCATCGACATCATCAGGAGTACCACGGCTGCAGATATATTGTAGGAGCAACTCTAGCAGACCCCGCATCCGCCCCCGACCCGCAAAATAACCGCCAAAATGCGGGTACGGGCCGGAAAGCCTGCCCGACCAGACCCCGTATCCCGCCCCGGCCCGCAAAAAATTTTGGGGGGCGCGGAAAATTCCCGACCCCAACCCAGGAAAACGCTGGTTTCCCCCTCGCGGCTGCGGTGCCCTGCATCACAGAGAAGCAGTTGGCGGGAGGGATATTTCAGCCCCGCGCTCTTTTCCCTCTCTTTCCACCGCCGCCCGCCGCCGGCGATTCCGGCCATATATGCGGGCGGAATCGCTCCGCGGGGCCGCCCCACACCCTCCCGCGCCGAGCCGCTGCACCGCCCCTCCGGATCCGGCAAGAAGAGCCACCCCCCGTCGCTGCCGCCGCTGGGGATCGACCACCGCCGAGCGCACCCCCCTTGTCGCCGCCTGGGATTACTCGCCACCGGTTAGTCCCTTCTTTGTGATTTTTGTGAGCTGTGTAGTAGATTGACGCACTGGTGTGCGTGTAGATGGAGTTGATCCTGTGCGAGAAGTTCTTGCTATCCGATTCGTCCGATTCGGACGACTCGGATATGGAGACCATGCTTGCGACCTTTCGGCAGCAAACATTAGTCATGGCGCTTGCCGTGAAGGAGCATGAAGACGAGTACCGGAAGAGGAGGCGAGGATCTACTGTCGGGCGTCTGTGCATTACTCGGAATCGCCATCTTGGGAATGAGATGTTGATGCAAGATTATTTTGTGGAGAATCCTACATATCATGCACACCTCTTCGGCAGAAGGTACCGAATGCGCCGATCCCTCTTTGTGAAACTTGTTGAAGCTTGCGAGGCAAATTGCCGGTATTTTACTCAAAGAAGGAATGCCGCGGGCTTAAAGGGATTTAGTGCATATCAAAAAATCTCCTCAGCTATGCGGGTGATTGCATATGGCGTTCCGGCTGACTATGCCGATGAGTATCTTCGCATTGGTGAAGATAGCACAATTGAGTCTGTGCGTAGATTTGCGAAAGTGATCGTCCGTGTCTTTGGTACCGAGTATCTTCGGGCACCAAATGAAGACGACACAAAGAAATTGATGGCAGCTAATGAGAGGAGAGGTTGGCCTGGCATGCTAGGTAGCATTGATTGTATGCATTGAAATTGGAAAAATTGCGCAAGGCTTGGCAAGGAATGTATTGTGGCAAGTCTTGTGATGCAACAATTGTGCTAGAGGCCGTAGCATCCGAGGATTTATGGATTTGGCATTGCTTTTTTGGTATGCCCGGCACTCTCAATGATATCAATGTGTTGCAATGCTCTCATTTGTTTGCTAGGCTTGCTAGTGGTGATGCTCCTGCTTGCAACTACACTATCAATGGGCATGAATACACAAAGGGGTACTATTTTGCAGATGGTATATACCCTCCTTGGTGCACATTTGTCAAGAGCATCAAAGAACCCAAAACAAAAAAACAATGTGAATTTGCAAGGGTGCAAGAGGCAGCCCGAAAAGACATTGAAAGAGCATTCGATGTTTTGCAATCTAGGTTTGCCATTATCCGTGGTCCTGCTCGCTTTTTGGAATAAGAAAACTTCGAAGAACATCATGATTTGTTGTGTTATCCTGCACAATATGATTCTTGAAGATGAGAGAGGAATGAACTTAGAATTCTTTTACGATAATGTGGGTAGCCGTGTCAAACCAGTTAGAGACCCAAACCGCATTAGAGCTTTTCTTCAGACATACAAGGAGATTGACAATGCAGACACACACTTTCAACTTCAGAAAGATCTCATTGAGCACCATTGGCAAAGGGCTGGACAGTGACTAATTTTTGTATTCATTTGTATTTGTATTCATGACAAGTTTTGTATTTCATTATTTAAGTTTGCTACGGTGATTTGAATAATTATTTGTAATGCGGATGATTATTGTTTTTTGTTTGATTTGAATAATTCAGTTTGTTTTCGATTGTTGAATTATGTTGGATTTGATATTTGCGGGCTGATGATATGCGGGGATGCAGCGGCGCAAAGAGCAGAACCCGCATAGCCGACCCGTAAAAAAATATATTCGCGTTTACGGATCCGTTTAGGGGGTCTGCATCTGTGTCAACCCGCGCCGGCCCGCGAAAACTGTTTTGCGCGAACTGCAAACGAGTTTTGCGGGCCGGCGGGATGCGGGGTCTGCTAGAGTTGCTCTAAAAACATAACGTGACGCAAGGAAAAAAACTGTAATAAGGTGGATAAGGTTTCTCTTACGCGAATAGTCCACATATCGTTATGAAGATCTCATGTCTTGACCCTTAAAAAAATGTTGTAAATAGATGTAAAAAATCTACATTCTTCTAATAAAAGGCATTGCTCCTGCCAGTTACTTCAAAAAACTCAAGATATCCTACTGTTGAGTGCCATCAAGTTGGAATTTATGGCAGCTAAAAAAATGCAATTTATGGAAGTGCCAATCAAGACAAAATCAGCTCCCTTAAAGGCAATAAACCCCACTTATCAGCCCAAGTACATTTCTTCCTCTTATGCTTAAAAAATATCCTAGAAGGGCCATCCTCTTCCCCACCACCGCTGGAGGATGCTGGCAACCAAAGCCTGCTTGGCCGACGGCAGTGGCGGGGATGCCTTCTCGCGTTGAGATCTCTCGCCCGGGTAGCACTCCGACCAACGTGGCGCGGCGGCCCTGGACGACGTGGCTTAGGCGGGGAGCATGGGAGCCGGGGTGGCGGCCCCGGATGCTGGTGTGGTGCTGCCGAGGTGGCCGCATGGGCGGCGCTGGGCAGTCTCGCAGCGGCGGCGAGGTCCTACGATGGCGGTGTGGAGGTGCAACCTCGCATTGGCAGCGCGGTGGCGGCCTGGCCCTAGTGTTCTTCTCGGGTTAATTCATCGATCTTCCTGATATCAATCCTCATCGATCTGGCTGCCGACAAGTTTCAGAATTTTTCGTCGGAGATCTAATTGGATTGGTGAAATGCCCCTGGATTTCTAGATCAGAGGGGTTCCGGTCGTGTGCACGTCCATACATTCGTCCGTTGGCTTCAAGAGGGCGCGGCGTGAAGCTTCGCTTTATGTCTATACCACGGGACATGTCTTCCTCTAGATTTTCGTGCTAAGGACAAAGATGGGGAGTGTCATGGTGGCTGAGATTGGAGGACATGAAGATGGGGCGGAGAGGTGTCTTGGATGTGATGAAGTTGCTTCATAGGCTGTTGTTTGAGCATGGCATGCGGGGCGGTGTTCCTGTCCATCTCCGACACATGATCATGTGAGTCTGGTGTTTCCTGACTTGCAGTGGCGGCCTTGGAAGTGGGGGTGGCACCACTGGAGGACTTCATGTTGGTGGTACTCCTTGAGTACCAGGTCTCGATTCTCAGGGTGAAAGTCCAAGGGCTTGACCTCGCTGGTTGTACCTCGCAATGGCCTTGTCGAAGACATTGTTTTGAGAACTCGAACTATCTTCAGGGTAAAAACCCAAGAGCAGTTGATCGGGCAACGACAGTGTTGCACTGTTTCCTTGTTGAAGGCGTCACTTTTGGAGAACCTCGTATATAGTCCGGGTGTTGTCTTTGGTGATGATCTATGTGTTGTTGTTTGGAGTTACCACAGTGGCGGGTTTTTTTTATTTACTTGTTCTTTTTCTTTTTCTTTTAGAAGGCTGCGTGCATCTTTAATATCTTTTTTTTGAGCGTCAGTACAGACACAAGCGCTCATATACACGCGCATACACTCACCTCTATGAACGCATACACGCACACCCCACCTCTCACTGAAAGCGCATCGCCGGAAATCCTGAAATAAATCCAGAAATAATGCGAGCACCAAGATTTGAACCCTGGTGGGTTGGGGATACCAGGGTCCACCTAACCATCTCAACCACAGGTTGATTCGCGCGTGCATCCTTAATATCTAGTTGGCATTTTGTTGGTGCAGAAGACGGGTGTAATTGATATCTTCACGACATTAATATATTTTCTTTTGTCAAAAAAATGCTTAAAAAATATCCCAGAAGGGCCATGCTTATGAATGCCCGTACCATAAGCAAATTCCATACGCCCTAATAACTGGTAACACGATTTTACATCTGCTGATAGGGTATCTCATACCCATTTTGATAGACGTGAACGGTGACGGTACGTCAGAACTACGTCCAAGTCTCCAGATAGACGCTAGTGACCTAGTACGATCTTTTTTTCTCTTTCGATCAATCAGATGATACCAATAATATCCACCTCGATGATAACGCAGACGTTAATCCAAATGAGGCAATGCCAGTGACTAATCAGAGGCCTCCGTCTCCGTACCGTTTTTGGCTTTATATATTGGGAAAACAGGAACCTTGCTACACGTACCACACTATTTTTTTTTGAAAAAGCACTCGTACTCCATTCAACTACAAGAGATGCATACAAATACGAGTACAAAGGCGCAAAAAAAAAGGTACAACCAGTACAGCTGTCCCACCATATCATAGAGAGCACCCCAATGAACACCAAAATCGCATAAAGGTCCTTGGGTTCCTGTTCATCCCCAACCATCAACGAACCGCCGTAATCTGTGCCGTCGCGGCAGCAAAGGAGCAAGGGCAGGAGCACCATCTCAAGTACCACACTATTATTTCCTTCGTCATAGTTTAGAAGTCATAATTAAATTTGCGTGCGTTACCATAATAGACAAGATTTAAGGCGCATTGCATTTATTTCTAATAGCTAATTAGTACTCTGATATATTATTTCTATATGCATGCGTAGTATGAATGCTATTTTTTTAGCCCATGACACAACCAATAGATAACCACCTAGGTCCTAAAGAATTTTCAAGCGCGTCTTCTAAACCATGACGAAGGGAGTAGTATGGTTTTTTACGACAAATGAATGCAGCCTTTCATCAGGTCCATTGAGTAGAGCGGCATCATTGGATTACTTGTCATATGAAAATCAGATGTTAGACAGTCTTGTGTGAAGTTGTTTCGAGAAAACAACACTACAATGAAAACCCACAAAAAGGAGAGTGGATTCAAAATTCAACTTTTAAGTTTCACAAAAGTCTGGGGATAAATACAAAAGTGCTTAAAGATATATAATAGAGTATGTTTTGATGTGATCTGAATTAAGAAAATCATTTATTTTTTAGTGACCACTACATGTGCTAGAATACGTGTTTTGTCATTTTTTGTGTAGCTCACATAAAAAGGTACTCACCATGAAGCTTTGCAGACAAGTTTTTTTTTTTGAAATAAGGCAAAAGATTGCTTTGCAGACAAGTAGTATACATCCATATGTGTATGTTTATTTTTTTCAGAAATTTTAAACCTAATTGTTTTTAATTAAGAGCTCCATGGAGCTCAAGCTCCAATAGCAATTTCTGCCCAAAAAGGAAAATTGTTGTCCGGTTCTTGAGGATTTTATCCTGCCTCTTGTTGTAGCAACTAGAGTGTTGCGCTATTCCCAAAACGGAAGAGCCGTATCCATGCGTGCAGCCTGGAAGTCATCTAACTCTTCCAAGAAACGTCGCCAACCTTGATCTAGAAAGACCAAAAATTGGATCAGACGATGAAGGCCACCTCAAAACTCGACGGATCCTGACGCGCAGATCCATGTGACACAAACCAAAACGAGCTGAACCGCCAAAAGCATCGACGGCTGGCCATGTAGGAGGTGAGCTGTGGGCTCGTTGACATCGTCTAGAGTAGCACCGCCATGGATACATATTGCGAAATAGCTTATAATTTTTTTATTATCAGCTTTGGTCAATTAGAATGAAACAAATTGTATAAGAGTAACACGAGTAGTTCACATATTGTTATGAACATCTCCTGGCTTTACCCTTCAAAAATCCTGGGGTAAATAGATGTATAATAATTAATATTCTTCTAACTAAAAAGCATTGTTACCCGCAAAAAATCTAAAAGGCATTACTCCTGCTGGTTACTAAAAACAAAATTAAAATTATCAAGATGTCCTAAATATAAGAGCATAGTTAACAATGCGGCAAACTGCTGGCTATATGATGTTGTCATGTCATCTATAGCCATTGCATATATTTATCCATACAATAAAGTTGGCTATATGAGTATTGGTAGTACCTTTTTTCATTTTCTCTCTATCTGTTTCCTCATATTTATTGTATGTGCCTAGGAGCACACATATAGCCAGACTTTTGAATGAGAGCTTATTGCCCTTATTTTTTCATGTCTTTTTTCTTAACATAGGAAAAATTGTCACGTAAGCGAGATATAAACCTGCCATTGTACTTGCTCTAACTGTTAGGTGCCATCAAATTGAAACTTATGGAAGTGCTAATCAAGACAAAATGAACTCTGCCCATCTCTCCCTATAGGCATAACCCAATTTATCAGCCCAAGTACCCCCGAAATAGTACAAGTACATTTCTTCCTCTTAAGGCATGTACAATGCATAGCCTCAGGGTGATGCCTCACATGCCATGTAGGATTGGATATCAAGTAAAGTAGGTTCGGATAGGGAAACCGGATCCTCCTTTTACGATGCGAGTGCTTGGAGAGAAAAAGGTGGTCCGTGTAAAAAAGGTGAAAATGTTAGAAAGAAAAGTAGAGATGCATGTGTACTAGAGTCTTCATTTTCTACTTCTTAACGAGACCCACTAATGGTAGCTTGCATTGGGATAAAAATAAATATAAATGCCTCAAACTACTTATTATCATGAGGCATCTCTATCCATATGCCATCATTGTACATGCCTTTATATGCTTATTAAAATGTCCAAAAGGACCATGCAAGGCAGTGAGCGCCCGTACCAAAAGCGTTCCGCACACTCCTGATAGCTCGCAAGACAATACACATCTGCCCTGCCGATAGATCACATTCTGAGAAATGTGACCAACGGTGGCGGCACGTCAAGTACATCGTCAGTGCACGTACACAACGCACTCTCCAGACAGCCGCTAGTGGCCTTCCCATCCATCAGGTGATCAGCCAATATCCACCTAGACGATAACGCAAACGTTAGTACTAGAGTACAAATGAGGCAACGGCAGCGACTAATCACCGAACGGAGACCCAATCAGTTCCCGTGCCATTTCGCCGGATTCGTCCAGGCAGTTTCCCACCGACGCACGATCTATCAGCCATTGCTGCCTCTGGTTCCGGTAGTGGATGCCACAAACGCACGTCGGCCATGGGTAGACGGCCAGTGTTGCGTCTGCGAGCGACGGGACGGGATCACGTATGCGTACGTGCGTAATACCAACGGACGCACTGTGGTGGTGGTAGGCCAAACCGGTCGAGTGAGTGAATGGCGTTGCCCGAAAATGATAAAGCCTTTACGGGCAAGTCACCCGGGGAGGAAAAGGCGAGAGAAGAGGCCGTTCATGCGCGCCCGCTTCCGCTGCACTCCTCCCTGCTTTTGCTTTCACTGATTTATATTTGGGCTTAGGCTGGCCCTACTGTTGCTGATGGTGAACATCCACTCACGCGTACGGTTTGCTGGGGAACCTCGCCCTCTTCTCCGTAAACAAAGAGAGTGAATTTCACCCCCTTTTCTTTTTACCCCTTTGTTTGTAAACTTGTGACACGATATTTACCTTATTTAACATCTTACCCAAAATTTGTTACATTCCGCCAGCTTTTACCCTATTTAATGGATTTCATACGATTTTAAACCGGCTCTCTTAGAGCACCTACGGCCGGGTATATCTAATCCGGCATGGTCTTCCACAAAAATGTGTGTGGATATTGCATTGCATTCTCTCCTCTCTCTCGGAAGTCTATAATAAGATTTCACCGAAACCCCATTTTTGGTCGGTGTCCATCTAATGGTATCTTTCTCATCAGTCAAGGTCACCCCAGCACAAACCTCCTCGATATGTTTCCACAACTCCAAGGAATCACCATAGAAAGTCCTCCTGAAGTGAACTTGGTCAAGCCCTTTACAAAAGATTTCATTTGCTGATTTATTCTTATCAAAACACACATTACTCCTGGAATGATTTGAACTTTTTTTATCTTTCCCATATTAGCATGACTCTTTTTCCTGCGGAAGAAGCTTCCAATCTATTCATCTTCAAATCTTGACAGTACAAAGAACGCTAGAGGTAATAAAAACTACAACTAGGTCTGTGGACCACCTAGCGACAACTACAAACACTAGAGCGAGCCAAAGGCGCGGCGCCGTCATCGCCCCTCTCTCATCGGAGCCGGACAAACCTTGTTGTGGTAGACAGTCGGGAATTCGTCGTGCTAAGACTCGATAGGACCAACACACCAGAGCAGCAACCATCGCTGATGAAGAAAACCGTTGATTAGAAAGATCAAACCTGTAAATATTTACAAACGAAGTCGAACGAAAACCAGATGCAAATAGATCCACCGAAGACCAACACCGATCAAATCCCGTGAGATCCGACAGAGACACACCTCCACATGCCCTCCGAAGACACTAGACGCACCATAGGGACAAGGATAGAACGTGGGAGACATTATTCCTACTGAGGGATATCGCCGTCGCCACACAGCCTCAATCAAGACACCTAATCTAACAAGAACGAGAACAAGGTCCCTCCTGCCGACAAAGGGCCGTGATCCTCTGCACCTCTATGGCACAAAAGCCATCAGGCCAACTCCACCGCGCGACCCCAAACGGACGTCCGAATTGGCCGGATTTTGTCCCTTTGGGGCGCCGATGGGTTCGCCCGTGTCCGGCTTTGTCAGATGGGTCGTGCATGCGCCCACCGCGCGGCCGCACCCCAAATCATGTCCGGGGTGGACGTGAATAAAAAAATATATAAAAACTAGAATGAAATGACTAAAAAAGTAAATAAACGCATTTAAAAAAACATAAAACATATATAGGGGTCGGCCACAAAACGGCCCAGTTTCCACGGCCACTTAAAAGGCCCAGTTTCATAATTAACATATAAAAACAAAATAAAAAAACGCCTCCCGCGCGCTCCTGCCGCGCCCGTCGGTGCCGTGGCCGTCGCCGTCTTCACTGGCCTCCGGTGTCATCGTCGTCGCTGACGAGGTTGATGTAGGCCGGCGGCGTCCACAGGTGCGCCGGCGGTGCGTGGTAGACGGGGGCGGGCTGGACGGTTGGAGGTTCCTGCACCACCTCCTCCCGTGGCGACGCCTCCCGTTCCGGTGACCGCGACGGAGTGGGGCACCAGTTCACGCCCACGCCGGCGACCATCTCCGGAGCAGTGCAGGACCAGCCCCACCCCTGGCCCAGCAGCTGCTGGAACGCGGCCGGCGGATCCTCCTCCATCGCCTCCTCCGTGATGGCCGCCATCTGCAACTCCGGGAAGGCGACGTCCCCGGCGGCAGAGAGGGCCATGGTCTCCTCCAGGCCGTCCCACTGCCGCTCGTCGTGCGTGTTCATGGAGTCGTCCATGACACGCTGCTGGAGACGGGCCTCCTCCTCCGCTGTCATGCGAGGAGGGGGAGGTGGCGACAGAGACGGGGAAGGCGACGGCGTGGGCGTCAGGCCGCGCACCCGCGTACGCCCGCGCGCCTCTGCATGTGGCCTCCGCGGCCCCGACACGTGATCTCATCGTGCTCGTCCTGGAGCCATGTGTCCCACAGCGAGGAGTCGGGGGCATACCTGTGGTCGTAGTACAGGTTGTCGGGGAGGAGGCGGCGACGGCGCGTGATCTCATCGCGCCGGGCACGGCCGGTCGCCGGCACTGGCGGGATGGGGACCCGGTCCGTGGAGAGGTGCCATCCGTTGGGGAGGTGGGCGTCGCTCCACGGGACCGGCGTCCTCGTCTCCCAGTACCTCCGGCACACGTCCGCGCAGATGTACTGCCGGTCGCGATTGCCGGCGGGCCTAGGGGCAATGATGAAGGGGGCCGGCGCGGGGGCTCGACCGGAGCAGCGCGGCGGTGACGCGGGCTCCTCCTCCTTCACGGATCCGCGGCGGCGGCTCGAGGAGGAGCCGGCCTCGCGGTCGTGCTTCCCCTTGCGGCCATAGTTCCAAAGGCCCATGGCTACGGTCGACCGGCGAGGTCGACGACGGGGAGCGGCTAGGGTTTTCTAGGGTGTCGGGTTTCGAGGGGGCAGAGAGGGGCCAAAGTGGAAAGTGTGGACGACGACCGGTCCACAGCTTCCCATTTAAGAAGGACGACGACCCTTCGCTGTGTGGATGACAGGTGGGGCCACCCGCCCGTGCGCATTTATGTTGGCGGGTGGGAGGTAGGTGGCCGCCTGCCACGCGGCCCCGCCGCGGACGTTCGAAGCGTCCGTTCGCTGTCCGCCGCAACCCAAACCCGACGCAAGTTTGCGCTCGAAATGGGTCGGTCCGGACACAAAACGGACCAGATGTGTCCGAGCCGTCGTGCGCTGGGCCGTCTCGTTTGTCCCTTTTACCCCAAACGGGCGGGGGCGGACATGATAGGATCGCACGGTGGAGTTGGCCTCAGAGATGGGGCTGACCGGCAGCGGCGCCGACAGGAGGAGAAGGAAAGGCTAAGGTCTTGTGGAGGAGGAAAAAGTCTGATGACCAAGTCGGACTGGACGCAACAGTACACACAGCTGGTGAAGGCACAGTAGATTCTCTCAGCACTGGCAGGGCGAGTCGACTACTGAACTTGCGTGCATGGCCCTCTGCATGCACGCAGCACAGAGGGAGGGTACACATACACTGAGGAGGTGTTTGGTTTCAAAGATTTTCTCATGTTGGGAATAAAAAAAGTCCCTAGCAAATCAAACAGGGCGGAATTTTTTTAGAACTTTTTACTAAAAATTTTTAAAAGCACCTTCTTAAAAATCTTTTTAAAAATATCCTAAGACTAAAGAACCAAACATCACCTGATACGCACTACGCGGCGCGGTCCTTTTAGGCCTGAAATCAAGCCAGCAATCTGAAAAGGGGGCTTGGATCGTAGCCCAATCCGAGCTTGCCAAATTGATTTGACTCCACCATACACAGATTTCTCAACAAAAAAAAACCATGCACAGCACGGCACGCCCCCCGACCCTGTCCCGTCACTGTGGCATGCTCACGCTTGTCCCGGGAGCGTGAGGCACCCGAGACCACAGACGGTGTTGAGTATCACTGCTGCTGGTTGTTTTACTTCTTTTCCGGGTAAAAAATTGCGAGGCATTTCCGGGAGCGTGAGGAACTCTTATCGGTTACAGGGCTTGAGACTTCGTGACATTGCGCCTCACATCTTTGATCTTTCTTGAAAGAAAAATTATTTCGTCCAGCAAGCTCTACACAACAATCTGTGGATCTCTAACATCGACATTTTCAATGGCCTTTCTCTTGGTCATGTTCAAGAGTTTGCAAATCTTTGGGGAAAGCTGAATTCTGTCACCCTTGAAGAGGGGATGGAGGATTCAATTGTATGGAAGTTCACTAAAGATGGTATGTACTCCGCCTCTTCAGTATACAAGGCACAGTTTAAAGGGCTTACTACTTCATATCTGATGCAATCGGTCTGGAAGGTGTGGGCTCCCCTGCGATGCAAATTTTTTGCTTGGCTTGTTCTACAAAATAGGATCTGGAGGTCCGATCGCTTAATTAGGCGGGGTTGGCCCAATTGTGGTGTATGTCCTCTATGCAAGCAATGCCAGGAATTTGCGGCTCATCTCCTCTTCCAATGTCGATTCACTTTTCGGGTGTGGAACGATATTATTCCGTGGCTTGGATTGCACCACGTCAACACGGCCACCTGGGCGATGAGGGTCTCGGTGAGAGATTGGTGGACCAACAACATACACACTCGGGTTGGATCTCCCAAGGCGCTGGCCTCTCTGATGATGCTCATCTCATGGGAGATTTGGACCGAACGCAATGCTAGAGTCTTCCGTAACACGGCCGTCCCTTCGATGGTTCTCATTTCCAAGATTAAAGACGAGGTGTCTCTTTGGGCTTTGACCGGTGCAAAGCAGTTGGGTATTGTAATGCCGCGAGAGTAGTCCTTTTTTTTAGTATTGCCGCTTTGCGGCTTTGTCCTAAAACTTCTTCCTTATTCAATGGAATGGCAAATCTTTTGCCTTGTTTCAAAAAAAAATTGCGAGGCATGGCATGAAGTTTTGGTGAAGATCAGCTTTTTGGGTGGCTGGTTGATGGACGGATGGATGCCCGCACCCCGCAGCAGTGGCTCTTGAGTCTTGACGTCTGCGTGCATGGCTAGTTGGAGAAGAGAGGAGGAATGGCAGGAAAAAGCAGGCCTCGCAGCAGCATCCACGAGAAAATGGCCGCACATGAGCAGGGCAGAGATCGATCGATCATGGTGATGAGAAGATATCCACCCACAGTAGCAGTGCAGCGGCGCTCTGTCCGAAACGCAAGTCGCAGCAGGCCGGCGATCAGCCTCATCGCAGCCGGGAGATGCGCCGTCTCCGTCTCTTCTTGTACGCCTCGCCGTCCGTGCATGTTTTTCGCGGCGATCACGCCTCCGGCAACCTCACCGGCTCTCTCGATCGGCATCTCCTCTCTCCCTCCCTGACCGCGTCTGTGTAGATGCATGCCTTCCGTGTCGCTGTACCTCTGCAGTGTGTGGCGTGGGGCCGGGATCAACAGGGTCGTGTGTCGTGCTCGTCCGTCAATCCATGGCGTGCGTGCGTGCGTGCGTGCGCGCCTCATTGTCGTCGATTTGGCATCTGCCACCGGCGCGACTATACTAGTATAATTCTGAGGATTTCAAACGTGTTTCGGCGTTTGTTCGGATGCCCAGGGTGGCTGCACTGCGCGCAACATCGCTTTGGGCTTTTGGCCACAATTTTTGACTGACCTGACTAGTACGTACGTGATGGATACTGAAAAGAAATAGGCGTCAGAGTGTGTGTGTCCTCACCAGCCACCAAACTCGTCGAGTTTCCGAGCAGTTTGCGCCGATAATTTGACGTGTATATAGGTTGTTGTTGAGCGATGCTTCAGCGCCTCCAACCAAACAGCCCCTAAATTGGAGCTGAATTTATTGGGTATATCGGGACAGTCGACCAGGAAAAAAAGGTGCGTGGGACGTGGGGTTCACTGTACCCGCAGGCAGGCAGGCAGGCAGAATCGACACCGCAACCTCCCTTCCCTGGCCTGTCGATCCGTCATAAATCACATCGTCGGTTGGATTAGCTATCGTCCTCATGTCGTTCACTGAAACTGTCGTGTGTGCAGTAGTTTCGCTCGCGCTACACTGTCTGTCTGATGATGAGTTTACGTGGCAATAGGACACACTGTTTGATGTGATCCTCTCTTGTTTTGGGACGATAGCAGTCCTGGCTAATGGGCTCTGGATTTGGTGATAGTCATGAGCATTTATTTGAGGCGCTACTCCCTCCATCTCGGTTTAGAAGGCACAGTTAAATTTACGTACGTTTCCATAATAGACAAGGTTTAGAGCGCATTGCATTTATTTCTAATAGCTAATTAGTATCCAATATACTATTTTTTATATGCATGCATAGTGTGAATGCTATTTTTTAATCCGTCTCATAACCAATAGATAACCACTTAGGTCCTAGAGAATTTCCAAGTACGCCTTTTAAATCGTGACGGAGGTAGTAGGAAAAACGGGAAAGAGACTTGTCTTTCCTGCCCCATGATCATGCCTGCATTTCTCCTACAGGAACGGAGAACGGTTTGGTCTTCTGTGCACCCGTTTCTTCATACTACTTTATGTTTTTTTTCTTTCAAAAAAGGGGACTTTCCGATCTCTACATCAGAACGATGCATACGACCAACTTATAAAATAAATAAATAGGTTCAACAAGGTCTTAGAGTTTCAAAACGAAAATAAAGAAGAGCTCACAAAGAGCCAAAGGGCCAAAAACAAACTGGCCATAAAAAAACCACAACCGACTGGCATAAAAGAGATAGGTAAACTAATTGTCTATCCTATTACATGATCGTCATCCAAACCGGTTGAAGATATCCCCTGCTACCATCTCTCAACGGATATATCTCGTAATCAAACGTTCACTGGCCTCCGTCGGAGGGGGTATCAACCACGTACGGATCAACGCAGTGGCTCGGAAAATAACCTGCAAAAAATGAATATTTGTTGTTCTGTTAAAAACCAAATCATTTCTGCAGTTCCAGAAGCCCGAATTGTGTAAGGGGACGTCGCCGCCCGTTCCGTCGAACAAACACCTGTCTGTCATGCATCTCATGTCGCGGCATATTTCTTTGACAAAAGGGAACCAAACACAGTGCTCGCCAATTGGTTTACAGCTCCGTGTTTGAATCATCCCAGTCCCAGATCTGGAGCCTTTCGCGCGTGTGTGTAATAGAATACGGATGCGTGCCCCTGCGTGCGTAGGGGGTGTGATGGCAATGTCTTGTCCCAACCCACTACTCTTATCTTTCATTATTAGTTTATTATAAATTAAATAAACAAGCACCGATCCGGCCCGGTTCGAAGCAAAGCTCTCAGATTGACGACTCATCCATCGTGTGCAGTGGAACTCATTACTGGAAGCCTGAAACCTGGACTGTTTTGTCCTGCGCTGCATCAGCAGATAGCAACAGTGGTTGCAGGCTGCCAAGTGATTATGATTTAGTATGAACAAACGAACGCAAACGAACGGAGGGATCAATGGACGAATGAATGAGCCCTGCTTGTGTCAGGCAACGAGTTAATTGCGGAGGTCCGTAGACTAGGCGTAGTAGTATGAGTACTACTACTACTTACTGAACGGCTGTCGGTTAAAAACGACGCTCTGTACGGAACCCGCCGTCAAAAACAAACAAAAGGCGAGCCCGCCGCTGCTGTGCCATGGTTTACTTATTTCTGAACTCTCCACTTGTCAATGATTGCCTCGGGTTCCGCTTGAGGCGATCTTGAATTCTTGATCAGCTGCAGCGATGTATAGACAAGACGGCGAATCCGGAGGCGACCAGTGGCGCGCGGGCTGATTAGTCTGGTGGTTTTGTTATCTGTGCGCCATGTGGGATTATCCTCCGTGACAGGCCAGGAGCAGCGGGACTGACTTAGCAACCCAACCAACTCGTGGCTGGATGATTAGAGGGACTGTGGTATTTCGAGCCCATCAGTGTTCAAGTCCTGATACTTGCATTTATTTCTGGATTATCTCAAGATTTTCGGTGATGCGTATTCAGTGAGAGGACACGTTTCCGTCGATGACGAGGTGCCTACGGTGACTTCGTAAATTTCAAGATGATATGCCGACTCAGTCTGTCTGAGGTGCTCATAAAAATAGAATGTGCGTTTGTGCGTTCATAGGGATGAGTGTATGCGTGTGTATATGAGCACTTGCGTCTATACTATAGTAAAAAAAACTGAACCGAGAAAACATATTCAGGTCGTTCGATTGCATCTCCGGCTCGGAGCCTCATGCACAAATTTCCTGCTTTAACCTTTTGTGCAAACAAATTTCAAAATTAACCTAGCTTGTAAAAAAAGTTTGAATCCGATCTTTTTTGGTCACGCCAACATCCTTGGCGTTTGGCTTATACGGGAGACGCCATGGTCCATGCGTCTGGACCTACCCTGCATGAGCTTAGTTGGCGTTGATGTGGCAAGGCGAAACGCCATAGTTCTTGGCGTTTGGTCCCTGACTAAGATTTGCTAATTGCTGACCGGCTGCATCGCTCCATGCATGCTCGGCCGCTCGCTAGCTTCTCTGTGTGCGCGCACGCATGCATGCACCCTGCACTGGCTTAGGTAACTGGGTCGTTGTTGGCCCTAGCACGCCCATTATCAAGGTCATCTAGTTTAATTGCCGTTCATGATCTTTCACTACGTAAACGCATATATGACCCCATAATCAAATATAAGAGCCTCGTTAAGGATATCTCTAACACCGACCCGTAAACCTTCCGCATTCGTTCGGACTGCGCTGTCCGGACTGGGAAGCCATTCAACGCGCATGTATCAGTCCGAGGAAGCCATTCAACGCGTCTGTATCGGTCTGCGGCGTGGTCCGGACGTATTTTTTTCCACTGCTCCCAAGCCCTATTCTGACCACCATGGCCCCATCCCCCGCTCCCCCCACCTCTCCCGCGCTTTCCTTTTGATGCACGCTCCGCTTACCGCGCCGCATTCATGCCAGCCCAGAGCACGGAGCAGCCAGCATCGATGCCGCGCGATGTGACCGGACTGAAAGGATCGATATGGTTGACTAGAGGGGCGAGGGGGGGGGATGAATAGGCAACTAACAATTTTTAACTTTTCTTTACCCAAATTAAACTTTGCATCAAAGTAGGTTGAGCAATCTATATGATGCAACAACAACGAACAAGCAAGCAAGCAAGAGAAATAATACTAATAAGTTTGTACAAGTAAAGGTAAGAGATAACCAAGAGTGGACCCGGTGAAGACGAGGATGTGTTACCGAAGTTCCTTCCTTTTGAGGGAAAGTATGTCTCCGTTAGAGCGGTGTGGAGGCACAATGCTCCCCAAGAAGCCACTAGGGCCACCGTATTTTCCTCACGGCCTCACACAATGCGAGATGCCGTGATTCCACTATTGGTGCCCTTGGAGGCGGCGACCGGACCTTTACAAACAAGGTTGGGGCAAACTCCACAACTCAATCGGAGGCTCCCAACAACACCACGAAGCTTCACCACAATGGACTATGGCTCCGTGGCGACCTCAACCGCCTAGGGTGCTCAAACACCCAAGAGTAACAAGATCCGCTAGGGATTGGTGGTGGAATCAAATTTCTCTTGGTGGAAGTATGGATCGGGGCCTTCTCAACCACTCCCGAGCAAATCAACAAGTATGATTGGCTAGAGAGAGAGATCAGGCAAAAATGGAGCTTGGAGCATTAATGGAGCTTGAGGGGGAAGAGGTAAGTCAACGAAGAAGAAGGGGACCCCCTTTTATAGTGGGGATAACAATCCAACCGTTACCCCACTAAACAGCCCCGCAGAGGGCGGTACTACCGTAGAGGGCAGCGGTAGTACCGCTCCCCCCTACGGTACTACCGCCCAGCTGAGAGGGCTAGAAGACAGAGGATGGACTGGCCCAGCGCGGTACTGCCGGACAGGCCTAGCGTGGTACCGCCACGGTGGCAGGGCGTTACTACCGCTCTCGAGCGGTACTACCGCTCTCGAGCGGTACTACTGCACCTACAACCGCTACAGGTGTTGCTCAACGCGACACGAGAAATGTCTCCCTCGAGTCGAGGCGGTAGTGGCCCGGTACCGCAGCGGTACTGCCGCTGAGGACACACAAGCGGTACTATCGCTGGGCACCGCGGTACTACCGCTGGGGCCAAAGACAGCTCAAACTGCAGGGAAAAAGACCACCAACGGAGCGGGAAGGCCCAGAGGGTGTGAAACGAAAGTGTACATGATGATTCCACCCTAGCCATACCAAAGCGGACCCCCTCTTGATAGTACGGTGACTCCTAAGAAACTAGTCCACCAATAAGAAACGAAAGAGCTACACCGTCTTGAAAAACACTCCGAGGGGAGAGAAATCGTCTCGAGCCAAAGCTCAACGCACAAGGTTAGTCCGCAAATATGTTGTCATTAATTACCAAAACTACATCGAGAGAGATATGCCTTAACACGGACAGAGGGTGGCGCTGATCGACGCAACCTCTCGTCAGCCGCCGCTTCAATGCAGACGCAACTTCCCGAGGAACCAACTCCGGTCGATGGGTCAATGACAGTATTGGTGATCCACACCCAAGACTGGACCCAACCACTGCACGCCTATATGACCAAGGGTGAGCTACTCCAGGATAAAATGAAGACCCGACGCATCATCTATCGCTCCAAAGCCTACACTAATCACCCCCACCAACCACCACACACATCAGAGGAGGCCGTAATGGTGATCCACACCGAAGAAGATGTTTGTCAGCGTTGTATATCCCTTTGTCACGCGTATGATTTGCCACGTCAAAACAAGATTCAAATTTTGGTTAGTGTTTTTTTTCACTGTCAAGAGCTACGTGTTGTGCGTTTTGTTATAATTTATAAAATGGCGGTTTATTGCATTTACGGACACGATTGTGATGGTTTTCTGCATTTACGGACATGACTCTGTTGGTTTTATGCATTTCACTCGATTTAGAACCAAAGAGGAACGTCTCAGTGATTTTGGTGCTATGTACTCCATACTCTGAAAGGGAACTACAGTGTAAGAATGCTAAGAGCACTACAGCCAGACATAGCAAATATGCCCGTTAAACGCCCGCGGACGCGGCCGGTCAGTGACCAGGTGTGTCCGTTTTGAGCCCTTATTTATCCGTCTGCGCAACCACACTCGTTTTTTCCTCATATGTCCGGACACTTGCACATGATTGGTGGAGATGAAGAGAGAGAGAGAAATAAAAGAATGAATAAGGAAAGAGAAAAGATGGTCCGTGGTGGGGCCGCGTCCTACATTGCGGAATGCCCGGCGCATCCGCGAGCCCTCATATCCTTCCCATGTTTGAGATGAATATGAGGGTTCGCAGGCAGCCCAGGCGTATAGGAATGATACGATGGGTGCGGTTGGGTCGTGTTTTTTCTTCTCTTTCCTATCCGATCACTGATCGGGCACTTCCGCGGACGTATAAGGGATGATTTGTCCGGTTGCAGATGCTCTAACATTATAGTACAGTTGCATACAAGAGCGTAATGATGATACCCAAGACTTGGTCAAGGACTCTATCTAGTAGCACTTATGGTGGAGTATATATCGATTTTACCATTCGTGGGTCAGCTAATTTTCTTAACATAAAGCAGATCATGAAAGAACTAGGGAAACTGTCACAGCTCATCGGTGATAATCAACATGCTCCGCCACATAACGACCTACTTACCCATGCATGCATGCATGCACGCATAGAACCCACGTCTTATGTCACTCACCTAAGTATGCTATGGCAGGCAGTGAGGCAGACGACGTGCATGCATGCAGCGATGGCAGCTAGTCAAATCTGAGCGCCCAAGGACCAAACGTCAAGACGTATGACGTTTCCTCCAAACGCCAAGGAGCATGGCGTTTCGTCTTGCCACGTCAACGCCAACTAAGCTCATGCAGGCCAGGTCCAGATGCCATGGACCATGGCGTCTCCCGTGTAAGCCAAACGCCGAGGATGCTGGTGTGACAAAAAAAAAGTCATATTCGAACTTCTTTTACAAGCGAGGTCAATTCTGGAATTTGTTTGCACAAAAGGTTAAAGCAGAAAAATTATCCGCCAGCTGCACCTCACTTCACTCGACAGTTTATTTTTTTTCTCTCTCTCTTGCATTACAGAAACATCACGTCACCGTCACGAGCACACACCTAGCACTAGTACTAGTGCCACCGTCGCCGTGGGATCGCACGAGTGGCCGCTTTTTACTACAGGGTACAGGGGAAGCGCGACGTGTGGTGTGGGTGCACAGTCGCCGGACGGCCATGGCCACGGCCACGGGAGGGGGAAGGAAACGGCACGCTTTGTCCGGTCACTCCACCACCGGGGCCGGCGCGTGCGGTGCGTTGCTCTCCGGTCTACACCACCAGTACACGGTGCGGACACTGGAAGCTGCACCTGTGTACCGACGCAGGCAGGCGTCGCCCGCCGCGAGATTTTCGTAGCTCCCCGCGGACGCGTCCAATCGGTCGACCCCGCCTTGGCCTTGAGTCCTTGACCCGCCCGCGCCTGTCGTCGTCCTCCTCGGGTTCCTTCGTCTTCCTTCGTGTGAAATCTAGACAAGCAAAGACGTACGTACGCATGCACGCATGCATCGAGATGCTCTTGGAAACCTGGTCGAGACTCGACGCGAGAGGTCCGTCTTGACGACTGTCGACCCAGCACCAGCAGTACTGCCCCGGTCAGTCATCAGGATTGCAATCCTGCGCGAGTTCCGGGCCATCTGCTCGCCGCTGCCCGACACCTCCTCGTCTGGTTTGTACGCATATTACTGTTGGTGTGTGTAGAGTCGTTTGGTCAGGTGTCACTGCCCGTGGCGCTTGGCCGCATGCATCCGTGCGCGCACTGTGTACTCTCTGGAGGAGCAAACACAACATTTTAGCGCGCAAGTGAGAAAAGATCAGACGATCCACAGTGGATCACGCACAAGCAACAAAAGAGCAGGGTGCATGCACTCGTTCAGGGCTTATCCCTGTGCCTGTGCGTCGACGGCAAACCGCATGGGCTCAGAGGCGCGCACTGTGGCCTGGCCTATACGTACATGTTTGAATGAAGACTGATGAAAAGCTAAAAGCTCGTGGCGATGCTGCTGCCTGCCTGCCTGCCGCCGGAGCACTTGCGCACTGCGAGTGCTGGATACCATGATCATGAAGAACATATATTCCACGAGGTGAGGCCCACGGGATCTCTGCCGCGGCACGCGAGAATGTGAGACCGGCGTTCACATGATCATTCATTCATTCTCCAGTGATCACCACACTGCATGCTCGACTTGTGCACGCAGTATAACATGTTGGTGCTCATTCATCATTAACAGCCGCACAGTCTGAGGGAAACAGAAAGATGCTTGTGTTCTCGCTACTAACAGCTGCACGCCCATCAGGAATGAAAACATGTTTCCCGTGATATAGATCAGCTGTTGGTCACAACGATCCTTTGGTACAGCAATCTAACCAGTCTCCGTAACACTTTAAACATGATGGAAAATCGTCCGGAAACGGCAGCCCTTTCAGCCGACGAACTCGCGGAAACGCAAGCAAAACTACATCCATGTATGTATCAAAGCTCGCTGTCGTCGCTCTCCGCGGCGGCGCCAGCAGACGTCCTCCCATTGACGGCGATGAGCTCCGTGTCGAAAACCAGAGTTGCACCACCTATCATCAGAGTTCAAAACTGCTCGTCAGCATTGCTGGTCAATGAAAGAGTGCACGGCGGCATGCCGTGTTTGGATCATATGATGCAGCCAACAAACACGCTAGAATGGCAATATCAAAGTTGACGATCTACACAGTACCCAAGATACGATTTCATCACAAGGATCATACCAAGCAAACATACAAATAACAAGCCATACCTGGAATCTTTGGTGGGGAGCCTCGCTCCCCATAACCCATCTTTGCGGGTATTCTCAGCTTCCGCTTTTCGCCGACGCACATACCTAGTAAACCTTGGTCCCAACCTACGCACAGATGGAAACAATAATGTAGGTTGGCGCCATTGCGAAGGGTTTCTGATAAGAACAACATAGGCCGTTTCTCCACGTTTCTTTTTTGTAACATATATATATATATATATATATATATATATATATATATATATATATTGTTGTTTGTTCAAGCCAGTACAATATGGACCACAGATAAACCAATAATCGCATGCTGCTCCAGGAAAAGAGAATACCTTTTATCACCTGCCCATTCCCAAGAGTGAATTCGAAGGGATCACCTCTGTCATAGCTAGAGTCAAATACTGACCCATCAGTGAGTGTCCCCTGCACGCAGCATAGTCAAGCTTTCAGCTGAATGACAAAACTGTGGACACAAATCGCTACAGGAAAAGCACCGAACAGTTCTTTGAGGCCAACATGACAAACAAACCAGGTAAACAAGGCAATAAAGGCCATAAATTAATAGGGTCACTATGACATGATGTTTCTCACTTTCTCTGCAGGGCATCTCAACTGGTTCATGTTAAGAGACACCGCGTTAAATAGCTATGACAACTGATTCATTATAAAGTTGACGCATAAATGAGAGTGTGTATCGTACATTTGGACTATGTTGTTCATAAAGTCATTGGAAGGAACAGTAGGAAGGTTACAGTAAAGGAAACTCAGTGGCCCTTGCTTCTGAGACTTGGAATTGCAGGCTTGTTATAACTAGCTACAGTCATTATTTCTTTTGACTAGAGTACTATCAAGAATCACAAGTGAATAGGATAGCTGACTTCAGATAAAAGCGTCGGTCAAATACTTACACGATAATGCACTTTAATCTTGTCGCCTTTGTGAGCTTGTAGGGTACATGATTCAGGCTTGTACTGAAAAGGGGATGAGCCAAAGAAAACAGTGTCATGTGAAGTCACAGTGATACTATCATTGGAATGTAATAAGAATGAAAGCATAACCTTTATATGATTGCCTTACAACTTTATAAATCGAATGTTGCACACTTAATGAGTAACTGAAAGCTAGGCACGTAGGTACAGAAAATCTCACTTTCTAAAAAAAGATACAGAAAATCTCTGCCCTCCACAGTAAGGGTGTTCATCAGCATTTTTTCTAAACCATTCAAACCATCTAATTACAACTAAATCTTGTATGCATCTGATAATGCTATTCAATTATTACTCCTCTGTTGCAAATGCAGCGTGTATCCTGACTGTCCAAATCCATGAGTTGGCCAACAAGGCAACAACTAATCCAACAGTACATGGGTTATGTTATACGTATAAGCTTCATACCATTAAGTTTGCATTCAAAAGCACTTTCTTGTGACTAGTTTTATAGCTATGAATGAAATACAAATACAGGAATTTGCTGTCAAAGATGAACATCAGACAGGCAAAATACGGCCTATTACAACTGAGAGAGTACTACCGCGCATGCTTCAATGGTATGGCCAAAATGTGATGAACAACCCTATCCCACATTCTGGTTTGTGATCGAATACTGGAGATTCCATTTCGAAAATAATGCATGAACCTTAGCAGCAAGTACATAATATTTCAGTTTGAAACTTCATAGCAGAAGTATCATAACAACATAGATTGTCCACTTCTCAGCTCAGCTCTTAATTTACATCCTGTGTAACATGACTAGTCCCCGCAGAAGGGATCTTGGCCAGTATTGGAACAACATTCCTTAGAAGACCAAATGTTACTTCTGAGAGAAATTCATCGTGGCTTCTTGTTAAATACATCAATATAAAAGCACACACTGGTTGGTTAAACAACATTCCTTAAGACTACACAAGTAAATTGCTAATTAGCCTCGCCTCATCTTTATTTTTACTAATTAGCTCTAGTGAATAAACTGCAGTCTGAATCTCACGCCCTTTGTGTGTGCGAAGGAACAACAGCCTATTTCGCACTTGCGGATCTGCAAACCTCCCAAACCTAGCAATCTAGCTTCATCCAACCCAGCCTTTTCTTGAACTCTTCTGCACCGAAGGATCTCAGATCCGCCGGAACACAGAAAGCACACAGAGTAATACTAGAGCGCGGCAGAGATTGCGGTTTGCTTGCAATCCTGCGGAATACGGACCTTGACGCCGATCTGGAGCTGTGTAACATCCGCGGACTTCTTGGCCGAAGCTGGAGAGCCAGATCGAGAAACCGAGTGAGCAAAACCAAATCGAGAAAAGAAAACAGAACATATATCTTTAGGCGACGCAACAGGACGATAGATCAGGTGGAGGTTAGGCTGCGGCTCGTCGTTGTTACCGGTCAGAAGGACGGCCGCGACGGCGACGGCGACGGCGGCGAGGCGGAGGAGCCGCGGCTTCTTCGTCCCCATCGCCCTTCCCTGCGCTCGCTACCTGGTCAGCGGCCGAGGTACAGTTTCTTTGGATCATATACGGTTTGGACGGGATGCAACTCGGGTACCGTTACTATACGATACACACGGGTGTACAAATGGAAAACTTTTTCTTTTTGAGGCAGTAATAATTATGCCCCGCAAAAAGAAAAGAGGCAGTATAATTATGCCCCCGCTCAGGTTCACAACTCACCGGGTGCGATACGTTTTCCTCTCCCTGGCGGCTGCAACCCTAGCCGTCACCAGGAGAGGCCAATCTTCCACCGTCGTTCTCCGGCGGCTCTCCTCCGCTGGCGACCTCGGTCGTCGGGGGCGAGGGGGGCCGCCGGATCCACGCGTGTGGGTTGATTTTACTCCCTCGTAGTTTAGGTTTTTAGTTTGTTCATCGTTTTTGCTTCGGTGGCGACGATGACGACGCTGAATAAATATTCTTCGAATCCTTTCCTGACAAGGCCATCAGTCCTATGGTTGGGGATGGATTTGGAAATCAGTCTGTTCAAGTAAGGATGGCGTGGCGGCGGGGGCATCCTCGTGGTGGACCTGTGTCCTCGGGCTCCGCCGTTGCGATGGTGTTTGCTCCAGCGTCGGTGCGAAGCTTGGGAGGTAGTCTAGGAGCGGATGCACATTGTGGTCTGCATCGACGACATCTGGAAGACGGAACATCTGTTGGGCTCGTGGTTCGTGGATGGCAGGTATGGTTTCCTCCTTCGACGTCTTAGTTGTGGTGGGGTGTCAGATCTGAAGTTCGGTGGCGTGTCTGGGGTGTTGTCCCGGTCTGATTCGTTCAACGACAAAGGCTTCACTTTTGGTGAGCCACCTTAAAGGTCCGCAAAGCTGTATATCAGTAATGGAGCCGCGTCGAGCTCGGGTGAGATAGTGATTCGTCATTCTTTTTTTCGATGGCTGCTGTGGTGGTGTCGTAAGCAGGTGATGAACGTTGATGTCAAGCTCAGAGATGTTCTACTATCTTTTTAGTTTTGTCATGTCGGTTTTTACGTGACTTGTAATTTATTCTTTATAATATAAATAAGATATGTATTACTATAAAAAATATAATTAAGCCCCTAAAAATAAAAAAGAGGTGGTATAATTATTTTTGGGGCAGCACAATTTTTTTTAGGCAGTATACAAATGAAAACGATCATGCATTCGTGACATAACGGTCCAGCCCATTTTAAATTTTGGGTATAGGCGGGGGAACCAGGGCAATCTTTTATTTTTTTAGAAAAGGAGGAGGACCTCCGGCCTCTGCATCTGGATGATGCATACGACCACTTTATTAATTATTTTTATAAGACCTTACAAAGTGATACAACAGTAAGACTAAAGCCACCGTCTATGCAACAACTGTCGCTACACCTATCCAATTGATGACGGAGCGCTGATAGTCTGGACCCAATACCAAACAGCCATCGCAGCCAAACCTAAACATCTAAGACCTGAGGTCCCAACTCAGACGCGTGCCGGGTATGGGCACCTACCAGTCCGGCGCACTCCTTAACGAGGACGCCTGCCGAGTATGAGGCCGCCGCCGCCACCTGCCACCAATCCATCTTCAGTGTGTACTGCTGCACCACCTTGCCCGGCCTCTCTGCCATCGACGCCACCACGGCGCCTGATAACGGCACCCTCCTGCGCGAGTCCCTCGCTACACATCGGGCGCCGAGTCTCCACCGCGCCACGCCGCGGAGAAACGCCAACATTAATGTGCAGGATGAAGCACCGCTCCACCAATTATTTCGTCCACTGGTCCCTCGAGCCCGTGTACACCTCCAAGAATGACGCCACAAGAGGACAACGGCACAATAATGTCGCCGTCATCCGATCTACTGATCTAGGGTTTCCCCCGGAGATAGCAGATAGTGGCCTGGAACTTCTCAACAGCGATGCCTTCAACAAGGGAACGACACCGAAAAGTGCCGCCATCGCCAGCCTCGGCAGCAGCCGCGAGCAGGTCTTCACCCAGATCTATTCCAATGGCCTCCATCAAGCGTCTTGTGCACGGATCGTCCACCACCGCGGCCGCTGCATCGCCTGTCGCGAGACCACAGCCACCGACACAACCTCCGCCGTTCGGGGCCGCCGCCCCGGGATCCAGCCCTCGCTGGCCGCCAGAGCGAAACCAACGAGCTCCATCAATGGCGGCGCAGCCGCATACCGCGCCGCGAGAACGCCACCATAGCTGTTGGGGAACGTAGTAATTTCAAAATTTTCCTACGCACACACAGGATCATGGTGATGCATAGCAACGAGAGGGGAGAGTGTGTCCACGTACCCTCGTAGACCGAAAGCGGAAGCGTTAGCACAACGCAGTTGATGTAGTCGTACGTCTTCACGATCCGACCGATCCAAGTACCGAACGCACGGCACCTCCGAGTTCAGCACACATTCAACTCGATGATGTCCTGCGAGCTCCGATCCAACAAAGCTTCACGGGAGAGTTTCGTCAGCACGACTACGTGGTGACGGTGATGATGATGCTACCGACGCAGGGCTTCGCCTAAGCACAACTATGATATGATCGAGGTGGATTATGATGGAGGGGGCACCTGTAACACCCCGGATATGACTTTCCCAATTTGTACTCCAACTCTTGCCGTTTCCGGCTTTAAGTTATTTTATTTTCTCGGGTTCGGGTTTTTGTCTTCGTGTGTTGTTGTCGTTGTCATGCATCTCATATCATGTCATCATGTGCATTGCATTTGCATACGTGTTCTGAAAGAAATATGCCCTAGAGGCAATAATAATGTTATTATTTATTTCCTTATATCATGATAAATGTTTATTATTCATGCTAGAATTGTATTAACCGGAAACATAATACATGTGTGAATACATAGACAAACAGAGTGTCACTAGTATGCCTCTACTTGACTAGCTCGTTAATCAAAGATGATTATGTTTCCTAACCATGAACAAAGAGTTGTTATTTGATTAACGAGGTCACATCATTAGTTGAATGATCTGATTGACATGACCCATTCCATTAGCTTAGCATCCGATCGTTTAGTATGTTGCTATTGCTTTTCTTCACGACATATACATGTTCCTATAACTATGAGATTATGCAACTCCCGTTTACAGGAGGAACACTTTGTGTGCTACCAAACGTCACAACGTAAAAGGGTGATTATAAAGGAGCTCTACAGGTGTCTCCAAAGGTAGATGTTGGGTTGGCGTATTTCGAGATTAGGATTTGTCACTCCGATTGTCGGAGAGGTATCTCTGGGGCCCTCTCGGTAATGCACATCACATAAGCCTTGCAAGCATTGCAACTAATGAGTTGGTTGCGGGATGATGTATTACAGAACGAGTAAAGAGACTTGCCGGTAACGAGATTGAACTAGGTATTGGATACCGACGATCGAATCTCGGGCAAGTAGCATACCGATGACAAAGGGAACAACGTATGTTGTTATGCGGTCTGACCGATAAAGATCTTCGTAGAATATGTAGGATCCAATATGGGCATCCAGGTCCCGCTATTGGTTATTGACCGGAGAAGTGTCTCAGTCATGTCTACATTGTTCTCGAACCGTAGGGTCCGCACGCTTAACGTTACGATGACAGCTATTATGAGTTTATGCATTTTGATGTACCGAAGGTTGTTCGGAGTCCCGGATGTGATCACGGACATGACGAGGAGTCTCGAAATGGTCGAGACATAAAGATTGATATATTGGAAGCCTATGTTGGGATATCGGAAGTGTTCCGGGTGAAATCGGGATTTTACCGGAGTACCGGGAGGTTACCGGAACCCCCCGGGAGCTAAATGGGCCTTAGTGGGCTTTAGTGGAAAGGAGAAAGGGACAGCCCTAGGTGGCCGCGCGCCTCCCCCCTCCCCTAGTCCTATTAGGACTAGGAGAGGTGGTCGGCCCCCTCTCTCTCTTCCCCCCCTTGAGGATTCCTATTCCAACTAGGATTGGGGGGGAATCCTACTCCCAGAGGGAGTAGGACTCCTCCTGGCGCGCCCCAAGACTGGCCGCACATCTCCCCCCTTGCTCCTTTATATACAGGGGCAGGGGGCACCTCTAGACACACAATTGATCCCCTTGATCGTTCCATAGCCGTGTGCGGTGCCCCCTGCCACCATATTCCACCTCGATCATATTGTAGCGGTGCTTAGGCGAAGCCCTGCGACAGTAGAACATCAAGATCGTCACCACGCCGTCATGATGACGGAACTCTTCCCCGACGCTTTGCTGGATCGGAGCCCGGGGATCGTCATCGAGCTGTATGTGTGCTAAGAACTCGGAGGTGCCGGAGTAACGGTGCTTGGATCGGTCGGATCGGGAAAACGTACGACTACTTCCTCTACGTTGTGTGATCGCGTCCGCAGTCGGTCTGCGTTGGTACGTAGACAACACTCTCCCCTCTCGTTGCTTTGCATCACCATGATCTTGCGTGTGCGTAGGAAAATTTTGAAATTACTACGTTCCCCAACCGTGGCATCCGAGCCTAGGTTTTATGGTTTGATGTTATATGCACGAGTAGAACACAAGTGAGTTGTGGGCGATACAAGTCATACTGCCTACCAGCATGTCATACTCTGGTTCGGCGGTATTGTTGGACGAGACGACCCGGACCAACATTACGCGTACGCTTACGCGAGACCGGTTCCCCCGACATGCTTTGCACACAGGTGGCTTGCGGGCGACTGTCTCTCCAACTTTAGTTGAACCAAGTGTGGCTACGCCCGGTCCTTGCGAAGGTTAAAACGGAGTCTATTTGACAAACTATCGTTGTGGTTTTGATGCGTAGGTGAGATTGGTTCTTGCTTAAGCCCGTAGCAGCCACATAAAACTTGCAACAACAAAGTAGAGGACGTCTAACTTGTTTTTGCAGGGCATGTTGTGATGTGATATGGTCAAGGCATGATGCTGAATTTTATTGTATGAGATGATCATGTTTTGTAACCGAGTTATCGGCAACTGGCAGGAGCCATATGGTTGTCGCTTTATTATATGCAATGCAATCGCGATGTAATGCTTTACTTTATTACTAAACGGTAGTGATAGTCATGGAAGCATAAGATTGGCGAGACGACAACGATGCTACGATGGAGATCAAGGTGTCGCGCCGGTGACGATGGTGATCATAACGGTGCTTCGGAGATGGAGATCACAAGCACAAGATGATGATGGCCATATCATATCACTTATATTGATTGCATGAAATGTTTATCCTTTTATGCATCTTATCTTGCTTTGATTGACGGTAGCATTATAAGATGATCTCTCACTAAATTATCAAGAAGTGTTCTCCCTGAGTATGCACCGTTGCCAAAGTTCGTCGTGCCCAGACACCACGTGATGATCGGGTGTGATAAGCTCTACGTCCATCTACAACGGGTGCAAGCCAGTTTTGCACACGCAGAATACTCAGGTTAAACTTGACGAGCCTAGCATATGCAGATATGGCCTCGGAACACGGAGACCGAAAGGTCGAGCGTGAATCATATAGTAGATATGATCAACATAACGATGTTCACAATTGAAAACTACTCCATCTCACGTGATGATCGGTTATGGTTTAGTTGATTTGGATCACGTAATCACTTAGAAGATTAGAGGGATGTCTATCTAAGTGGGAGTTCTTAAGTAATTTGATTAATTGAACTTAAACTTATCATGAACTTAGTACCTGATAGTATCTTGCTTGTTTATGTTGATTGTAGATAGATGGCTCGTGCTGTTGTTCCGTTGAATTTTAATGCGTTCCTTGAGAAAGCAAAGTTGAAAGATGATGGTAGCAATTATACGGATTGGGTCCGTAACTTGAGGATTATCCTCATTGCTGCTCAGAAGAATTACGTCCTGGAAGCACCGCTGGGTGCCAGGCGTGCTGCTGGAGCAACACCAGATGTTATGAACGTCTGGCAGAGCAAAGCTGATGACTACTCGATAGTTCAGTGTGCCATGCTTTACGGCTTAGAATCGGGACTTCAACGACGTTTTGAACGTCATGGAGCATACGAGATGTTCCAGGAGTTGAAGTTAATATTTCAAGCAAATGCCCGGATTGAGAGATATGAAGTCTCCAATAAGTTCTATAGCTGCAAGATGGAGGAGAACAGTTCTGTCAGTGAGCATATACTCAAAATGTCTGGGTATAATAATCACTTGATTCAGATGGGAGTTAATCTTCCAGATGATTGCGTCATTGACAGAATTCTCCAATCACTGCCACCAAGCTACAAAAGCTTCGTGATGAACTATAATATGCAAGGGATGAACAAGACTATTCCCGAGCTCTTCGCAATGCTAAAAGCTGCGGAGGTAGAAATCAAGAAAGAGCATCAAGTGTTGATGGTTAACAAAACCACTAGTTTCAAGAAAAAAGGGCAAAGGGAAGAGAAGGGGAACTTCAAGAAGAACGGCAAGCAAGTTGCTGCTCAAGAGAAGAAACCCAAGTCTGGACCTAAGCCTGAAACTGAGTGCTTCTACTGCAAGCAGACTGGTCACTGGAAGCGGAACTGCCCCAAGTATTTGGCGGATAAGAAGGATGGCAAGGCGAACAAAGGTATATGTGATATACATGTTATTGATGTGTACCTTACTAGAGCTCGCAGTAGCACCTGGGTATTTGATACTGGTTCTGTTGCTAATATTTGCAACTCGAAACAGGGACTACGGAATAAGCGAGCACTGGCAAAGGACGAGGTGACGATGCGCGTGGGAAACGGTTCCAAAGTCGATGTGATCGCGGTCGGCACGCTACCTCTACATCTACCTTCGGGATTAATATTAGACCTAAATAATTGTTATTTGGTGCCAGCGTTGAGCATGAACATTATATCTGGATCTTGTTTAATGCGAGACGGTTATTCATTTAAATCAGAGAATAATGGTTGTTCTATTTATATGAGTAATATCTTTTATGGTCATGCACCTTTGAAGAGTGGTCTATTTTTGATGAATCTCGATAGTAGTGATACACATATTCATAATGTTGAAGCCAAAAGATGCAGAGTTGATAATGAAAGTGCAACTTATTTGTGGCACTGTCGTTTAGGTCATATCGGTGTAAAGCGCATGAAGAAACTCCATACTGATGGACTTTTGGAACCACTTGATTATGAATCACTTGGTACTTGCGAACCGTGCCTCATGGGCAAGATGACTAAAACACCGTTCTCCGGTACTATGGAGAGAGCAACAGATTTGTTGGAAATCATACATACCAATGTATGTGGTCCGATGAATATTGAGGCTCGTGGCGGATATCGTTATTTTCTCACCTTCACAGATGACTTAAGCAGATATGGGTATATCTACTTAATGAAACATAAGTCTGAAACATTTGAAAAGTTCAAAGAATTTCAGAGTGAAGTTGAAAATCATCGTAACAAGAAAATAAAGTTTCTACGATCTGATCGTGGAGGAGAATATTTGAGTTACGAGTTTGGTGTACATTTGAAAATTGTGGAATAGTTTTGCAACTCACGCCACCCGGAACACCACAACGTAATGGTGTGTCCGAACGTCGTAGTCGCACTTTACTAGATATGGTGCGATCTATGATGTCTCTTACTGATTTACCGCTATCATTTTGGGGTTATGCTTTAGAGACGGCCGCATTCACGTTAAATAGGGCACCATCAAAATCCATTGAGACGACGCCTTATGAACTGTGGTTTGGCAAGAAACCAAAGTTGTCATTTCTTAAAGTTTGGGGCTGCGATGCTTATGTGAAAAAGCTTCAACCTGATAAGCTCGAACCCAAATCGGAGAAATGTGTCTTCATAGGATACCCAAAGGAGACTGTTGGGTACACCTTCTATCACAGATCCGAAGGCAAGACATTCATTGCTAAGAATGGATCCTTTCTAGAGAAGGAGTTTCTCTCGAAAGAAGTGAGTGGGAGGAAAGTAGAACTTGACGAGGTAACTGTACCTGCTCCTTTATTGGAAAGTAGTACATCACAGAAAAATGTTTCTGTGACACCTACACCAATAAGTGAGGAAGCTAATGATGATGGTCATGAAACTTCAGATCAAGATACTGCTGAACCTCGTAGATCAACCAGAGTAAGATCCGCGCCAGAGTGGTACAGTAATCCTGTTCTGGAAATCATGCTACTAGATCATGATGAACCTACGAACTATGAAGAAGCGATGGTGAGCCCAGATTCCACAAAGTGGCTTGAAGCCATGAAATCCGAGATGGGATCCATGTATGAGAACAAAGTATGGACTTTGGTTGACTTGCCCGATGATCGGCAAGCAATTGAGAATAAATGGATCTTCAAGAAGAAAACTGACGCTGATGGTAATGTTACTGTCTACAAAGCTCGACTTGTCGCAAAAAGTTTTTCGACAAGTTCAAGGGGTTGACTATGATGAGACCTTCTCACCCGTAGCGATGCTTAAGTCTGTCCGAATCATGTTAGCAATTGCCGCGTTTTATGATTATGAAATTTGGCAGATGGATGTCAAAACTGCATTCCTGAATGGATTTCTGGAAGAAGAGTTGTATATGATGCAACCGGAAGGTTTTGTCGATCCAAAGGGTGCTAACAAAGTGTGCAAGCTCCAGCGATCCATTTATGGACTGGTGCAAGCCTCTCGGAGTTGGAATAAACGTTTTGATAGTGTAATCAAAGCATTTGGTTTTATACAGACGTTCGGAGAAGCCTGTATTTACAAGAAAGTGAGTGGGAGCTCTGTAGCATTTCTGATATTATATGTGGATGACATATTGCTGATTGGAAATGATATAGAATTTCTGGATAGCATAAAGGGATACTTGAATAAGAGTTTTTCAATGAAAGACCTCGGTGAAGCTGCTTACATATTAGGCATAAAGATCTATAGAGATAGATCAAGACGCTTAATTGGACTTTCACAAAGCACATACCTTGACAAGATTTTGAAGAAGTTCAAAATGGATCAAGCAAAGAAAGGGTTCTTGCCTGTGTTACAAGGTGTGAAGTTGAGTCAGACTCAATGCCCGACCACTGCAGAAGATAGAGAGAAAATGAAAGATGTTCCCTATGCTTCAGCCATAGGCTCTATCATGTATGCAATGCTGTGTACCAGACCTGATGTGTGCCTTGCTATAAGTTTAGCAGGGAGGTACCAAAGTAATCCAGGAGTGGATCACTGGACATCGGTCAAGAACATCCTGAAGTACCTGAAAAGGACTAAGGATATGTTTCTCATGTATGGAAGTGACAAAGAGCTCACCGTAAAAGGTTACGTTGATGCAAGCTTTGACACTGATCCGGACGATTCTAAATCGCTAACCGGATACGTGTTTACATTAAACGGTGGAGCTGTCAGTTGGTGCAGTTCTAAACAAAGCATCGTAGCGGGATATACATGTGAAGCAGAGTACATAGCTGCTTCGGAAGCAGCGAACGAAGGAGTCTGGATGAAGGAGTTCATATCCGATCTAGGTGTCATACCTAGTGCATCGGGTCCAATGAAAATCTTTTGTGACAATACTGGTGCAATTGCCTTGGCAAAGGAATCCAGATTTCACAAAAGGACCAAACACATCAAGAGACGCTTCAATTCCATCCGGGATCTAGTCCAGGTGGGAGACATAGAGATTTGCAAGATACATACGGATCTGAATGTTGCAGACCCGTTGACTAAGCCTCTTCCACGAGCAAAACATGATCAGCACCAAAGCTCCATGGGTGTTAGAATCATTACAGTGTAATTTAGATTATTGACTCTAGTGCAAGTGAGAGACTGAAGGAAATATGCCCTAGAGGTAATAATAATGTTATTATTTATTTCCTTATACCATGATAAATGTTTATTATTCATGCTAGAATTGTATTAACCGGAAACATAATACATGTGTGAATACATAGACAAACAGAGTGTCACTAGTATGCCTCTACTTGACTAGCTCGTTAATCAAAGATGGTTATGTTTCCTAACCATGAACAAAGAGTTGTTATTTGATTAACGAGGTCACATCATTAGTTGAATGATCTGATTGACATGACCCATTCCATTAGCTTAGCACCCGATCGTTTAATATGTTGCTATTGCTTTTCTTCATGACATATACATGTTCCTATAACTATGAGATTATGCAACTCCCGTTTACCGGAGGAACACTTTGTGTGCTACCAAACGTCACAACGTAAAAGGGTGATTATAAAGGAGCTCGACAGGTGTCTCCAAAGGTAGATGTTGGGTTGGCGTATTTTGAGATTAGGATTTGTCACTCCGATTGTCGGAGAGGTATCTCTGGGGCCCTCTCGGTAATGCACATCACATAAGCCTTGCAAGCATTGCAACTAATGAGTTGGTTGCGGGATGATGTATTACAGAACGAGTAAAGAGACTTGCCGGTAACGAGATTGAACTAGGTATTGGATACCGACGATCGAATCTCGGGCAAGTAGCATACCGATGACAAAGGGAACAACGTATGTTGTTATGCGGTCTGACCGATAAAGATCTTCGTAGAATATGTAGGATCCAATATGGGCATCCAGGTCCCGCTATTGGTTATTGACCGGAGAAGTGTCTCAGTCATGTCTACATTGTTCTCGAACCGTAGGGTCCGCACGCTTAACGTTACGATGACAGCTATTATGAGTTTATGCATTTTGATGTACCGAAGGTTGTTCGGAGTCCCGGATGTGATCACGGACATGACGAGGAGTCTCGAAATGGCCGAGACATAAAGATTGATATATTGGAAGCCTATGTTGGGATATCGGAAGTGTTCCGGGTGAAATCGGGATTTTACCGGAGTACCGGGAGGTTAGCGGAACCCCCCGGGAGCTAAATGGGCCTTAGTGGGCTTTAGTGGAAAGGAGAAAGGGACAGCCCTAGGTGGCCGCGCGCCTCCCCCCTCCCCTAGTCCTATTAGGACTAGGAGAGGTGGCCGGCCCCCTCTCTCTCTTCCCCCCCTTGAGGATTCCTATTCCAACTAGGATTGGGGGGGAATCCTACTCCCAGAGGGAGTAGGACTCCTCCTGGCGCGCCCCAAGACTGGCCGCACCTCTCCCCCCTTGCTCCTTTATATACAGGGGCAGGGTGCACCTCTGACACACAATTGATCCCCGTGATCGTTCCATAGCCGTGTGCGGTGCCCCCTGCCACCATATTCCACCTCGATCATATTGTAGCGGTGCTTAGGCGAAGCCCTGTGACAGTAGAACATCAAGATCGTCACCACGCCGTCGTGCTGACGGAACTCTTCCCCGACGCTTTGCTGGATCGGAACCCGGGGATCGTCATCGAGCTGTACGTGTGCTAAGAACTCAGAGGTGCCGGAGTAACGGTGCTTGGATCGGTCGGATCGGGAAAACGTACGACTACTTCCTCTACGTTGTGTGATCGCTTCCGCAGTCGGTCTGCGTTGGTACGTAGACAACACTCTCCCCTCTCGTTGCTTTGCATCACCATGATCTTGCGTGTGCGTAGGAAAATTTTGAAATTACTACGTTCCCCAACATGTTCATCTCATGCATTCGAGCATTTTCCCCATTGTCCGTTTTGCATTCCGGCGCTTCGTTCTCCTCCGGTGGTCAATTCTACCTTTCTTTCGTGTGTGTGGATTAAACATTTCCGGATTGGACCGAGACTTGCCAAGCGGCCTTGGTTTACTACCGGTAGACCGCCTGTCAAGTTTCGTACCATTTGGACTTCGTTTGATACTCCAACGGTTAACCGAGGGACCGAAAAGGCCTCATGTGTGTTGCAGCCCAACACCCCTCCATTTTGGTCCAAAACCCATCAAAACCCTCTCCATCATCTAGAGCGTTCGATCACGATCGCGTGGCCGAAAACCGCACCTCATTTGGACTCTCCTAGCTCCTCCTATGTATAAATAGGCATCTCCCCCAAAAATCCCGGATCCATTCCCACCCTAACATAGCTCCCCATCTCTCTGCGCGCTGGACAACGTCCGGACATCGCCGCCGCCCCAACCGGGAGCTGCCACGTGGCGCCCCCGTGACCACATCACCGCCCTGCGCCGTCGGCCCGCAAGGCCCGTAGCGGGCCCTCCCCGGCCCAGGCTGCCGCCGACCAACGCCCGCGCCCGTGCCGCTTCTCCTCCCGCGCCGGCGCCGCGCTCCGCCGCCTCCGCCGCGCCTCCGCCACTCCGGCCGCCGCCACCATCACCGGACGTCGCCTCCTCTCCGCCCGGCCAACGCTTCGGCCGCGCCGCCCCAAGGCCGGCTCCAGCCAACCCCGCTCCTCCTCGGCCGCCCCCGGTCTTCTTCTTCCTCTCCGGCGACGCCCCGTGAAGCTCCAGCCATCTACAGTAAATCCGTCCATCCTCGTAATCCGTGCCAGATCCAGATCTGAGATTGCCTCCGGTTGACTTTTTGCCCGAAACCCTAGCTCATATGCTCCTGTTCATTGCATCGTACTTTGCATCTGTAACTCCATTTTGGGCATATAGCATATCAAAATGTTCATCTCAGAGAGTACATCATTTCATTCCATTGCATCATTTTCATTTGAGTTCGTCTTGATGCCCGAAATGCTATTAGAAGAGGGCTACTTGAGATAATTGTCAGATCTGCTACTCCATTTAGATATTTGTCATTTTTGCCATGTTTATTGTGTGCATGATATGACCTGGAGCTCTACATATGTTTTGTTAAGGGTTTTGCCATCTTTCCAGAGGTGCAACCCATGTATTTTTGTGATGTGTGTGGTGACTAGCACAAGCTTGCAAAGTGGAGCACTTGGTAATTCTGATTTCTGGGACTTAGCATTTCCACTAAGTCCTTGAGCTGTTTATTTCATATGGCCATATGTTCATGTTGTTTCCTAGTGATCCGTGCCTCTTTTGAGGATGATCAGTAAGGATGTTTTGTTAATATTGTAGTGCTCTATCCATCCATGTCTTTGTTTGCAATTATGGAGCACCCTAGCTTGAGTCAATCGAGCTCTACTTTTGCTACTTCGTGAATCTGGGCAGATTGTCTACTTGTTAGCGATTTTGCCGATGATGTTGTAGTTGATCCATGCATGCTATGTTATTGTTCTTGCCATGTCTAGCTTGTATTTTGTGTATTATTTATGGGTGTATGCTTAGTTTTCCATGACTTGCTCCGTAGTGAGTGCATCGAGCTCGTAAACATGCCTACTTGAGATCTGTTTTCAGCATGCTCCAGTTTTCACTAAGTCTGAGAACTGATTATGTTTTTGCCATGTTCACATGCTTGCAATTGTATTTTCTAATCCCTTTTGGCTCAAGGTCGCTAAGGGACTTTTGTTAAGATCTTTGAGTAGCTCCATGCCATGCTTTACTTTGCCATGTTCAGGTCCTGTAGCATATAGTTTTGTTGCTCCGAAGTGTGCTACCTGATCTGAGATTCCAGACAAGTGTTGATTTCACTAAGTCTGAAATCTGTTTGCCATATGCATTTTTGCCATGCTTGTTTGAACCTGTTAACGGATGAATTAGCCATAGCTCAGTGCTAGACTTTTGTTAAGCATCTTGAATGCACCCCTGCCATGTATTTTGTTGTCATGTTTGGGTGTTGTAGCTTGTTCATCTCATTGCATTTAGATGGCTACTTGCTGTAAATCGTAGACCGGTGTCATATTTGAATCGCTTGTCATTTCCAAACCGTAACTCCGATTCCGGCGTTCTTTATATCGTTTTCAAGCGATTTCATCTCATCTTTCCAGTGGCACACTTGGATTCCCAAGTTGAGGCCAGGTTCATGCATTCCTTGTCACATCTTGCATATGCATCCCACATCGCATCCCGCATAGCATATCATCTTTGCATCATTTTGTTTGAGCTTGCACGTGGTTGATTGTGTCCTTGTTGCTTGTTTGTCTTGTTTGGGTAGAGCCGGGAGACGAGTTCGCTAACGAGGAGCCCATTGAATTTGCTTTCGAGGATCCAGTCAACTCTGACAACTTTACAGGCAAGATGATCATACCCTCGAAATCACTACTATCTTTGCTATGCTAGATTGCTCGCTCTTTTGCTATGCCAATGCTACGATGCCTACCACTTGCTTTCAAGCCTCCCAAATTGCCATGTCAAACCTCTAACCCACCATGTCCTAGCAAACCGTTGATTGGCTATGTTACCGCTTTGCTCAGCCCCTCTTATAGCGTTTCTAGTTGTAGGTGAAGATTGGAGGTCGTTCCTTGTTGGAACGTTTATTTACTTGTTGGGATATCATCATATTATCTTGTTATCTTAATGCATCTATACACTTGGTAAAGGGTGGAAGGCTCAGCCTCTCGCCTAGTGTTCTCTCGCCTAGTGTTCTGTTCCACTCTTGCCGCCCTAGTTTCCTTCATATCGGCGTTATGTTCCCGGATTTTTGCGTTCCCTACGCGGTTGGGTTATAATGGGAACCCCTTGATAGTTCTCCTTGATTAAAGCTTTTCCAGCAATGCCCAACCTTGGTTTTACCATTTGCCACCTAGCCTCTTTTCCCTTGGGTGTCCGGATCCCGAGGGTCATCTTATTTAAACCCCCCCGGGCCAGTGCTCATCTGAGTGTTGGTCCAACCTAGAGCCCCTTGCAGCGCCACCTCGGGGAAACTCGAGGGCTGGTTTTAGTTGTACGGATTGCTTATCCGATTGTGCCCTGAGAAAGAGATATGTGCAGCTCCTATCGGGATTTGTCGGCACATTCGGGCGGTGTTGCTGGTCTTGTTTTAACCTGTCGAAGTGTCTTGAAGAACCGAGGTACCGAGTCTGATCGGAACGTCTCGGGAGGAGGTCTATTCCTTCGTTGACCGTTAGAGCTTGTCATGGGCTAAGTTGGGATTCCCCTGCAGGGATTTGAACTTTCGAAAGCCATGCCCGCGGTTATGGGCAGATGGAAATTTGTTAATGTCCGGTTGTAGATAACTTGAACCTTAACTTAACTAAAATGAATCAACTGGGTGTGTTACCGTGATGGCCTCTTCTCGGCGGAGTACGGGAAGCGGACACGGTGTTGGAGTAATGTTTGCGCAGGTTGCTCTCTAGTTTCTCTCTCGCGCTTTGCCTCCTCTTCTCACTCTCTTTTGCGAACAGGATAGCCACCATATTTGCTAGTCGCTTGCTGCAGCTCCACATATTTACCTTGCCTTACCTATAAGCTTAAATAGTCTTGATCGCGAGGGTGCGAGATTGCCGGGTCCCTGTGGCTCACAGATTACTATTACACCAGATGCAGGGCCTGATGATTCCGCTCCAGGTGACGCGCTCGAGCTCAAGTGGGAGTTCGACGAGGACTCTCAGTGATACTATGTTTCCTTTCCTGATGATCAGTAGTGGTGCCCAGTTGGGGGTGATCGGGACCGTGTCGCTTGTTGGGTTATCTTTTATTTTGGCGCCGTAGTCGGGCCATGAGTGTTTGGTTGATGTAATGTTATTTATGGACCTTGATTGACGTGGCGAGTGTAAGCCAACTATGTTATCTCCCCTTTTATTAATTATATTACATGGGATGTTTGTGAATATTGCCTAACTTGCGACACATGCCTTCAATGCGATTATGCCTCTAAGTCGTGCCTCGACACGTGGGAGTTATAGTCGCATCGAGGGTGTTACAAGTTGGTAATCAGAGCCTTCCCCGACCTTAGGAGCCCCATTGCTTGATCATTTTTAGCGGCCGAGTTGTGTCTAGAAAAATGTTTTGAGTCATTTAGGAATTGTATATCGGAGAGTTTAGGAGTTCTTTTTACTTCCCAGTCTCCTCATCACTCTGGTAAGGCATCCTGACGTAGAGTTTTGACTCTTCTCTTCTCAAATTTCACTAAATTTTTTTAGGATCACGCGGGTATCTTGGAATCGTTCTGATGGTTTTATGACGAGAACATTGTCTTGGTGCCTCCTGTCAGGGGTTTTGTGGAAGTGTCCCGGGGAGTTGAGCTCTGAGGTGTTGTCGTCATAATTTTATCGATGCAGTTCTGGAATACCTGAGTCTAGTACGCCGACATCGAAAATCTCTTTTATGCAGTTCGTTGGTGAGATAACCTCGACGCCACCCAGTACTGGGGCGGGAGTTCGGGAGTATCGCCATAACTTGTATAACGGATGCTTTTCGAAGGTTGAGGTAGATGGTTTCCGAAGTTTTTCTCGGTTATGTGTTGAAGGATGGATACAGCTGGATGTAGGATTTGCTAGATTTGGGTGAGATATTATGCTTCACCTGTATCCCCAACACCTGATTGCATAACCGGAAAGGTTCGGGAGTTTCATAGGTGGGAATTCTAGTAGCTCTAGTTCTTCTTCCATGGATAGTTGGTTTGAGATTGGGATTTCTTACCGATTATTCGTTCTTGATCTGTACCTTGTTGATTTATTTCTCTACCTAAATTCTACGTGGCTTCTCAATTTAGGGATATGTGACCATTTCAAGAGGAATGCATTCGTTCATTTTTGTTCGGATGTGAAGACTATATGTTGCAATTTTCATTCCGTTGGATTCAGCTTCAATATTTGTCTATCAATGTGCTAATGGATGTCAACCTCTTCAGGATGGCTCCTCCAACGCGCACGACTCCGAATCCTGATCCGCCACCACCTCCACCTCCTCCGGAGGCATGGCAAGCTATGATGGCCGCAACCAATGCAAACACACAGTTGATCATGCAAATTCTCCAAGAGCGCAATCAAGGCAACCAAGGGAACCAAGGCAACAATCAGAATCACTTTGCTACACTCAACCAGTTCCTTGCTAATGGGCCAAATACTTTCAGCAATTGTGTTGAGACAACTGATGCTGACGATTGGCTTGTGGATCTGTGCAAGCATTTCGAGTGCAGTAACGTCAGGCCTGAGGACTTTGTCAAGTTCGCTTACTTCCAACTCAAAGATCAAGCTGCAGAATGGTTCCAGCAGTACAAGGATTCCAGAGGTGGACGTGTAATTACCTGGGATGCATTCCGTCAAGATTTCAGAGCTCATCATATCCCTCAGAGCGTGGTTGAGAGCAAGCGTGAGGAATTCCGCAACCTGAAGCAAGGCTCTTTGTCTGTCTATGACTACAACAAGTTGTTTCAGAAGCTCGCCCACTTTGCCAAGCAGGACATACCTGATGAGAAGAGCATGGTATACCAGTTCAGGGGTGGTCTCAGAGAAGAAATCCAGCTAGCTCTTGTTCTCTTTGAGCCCTTGAGGTACGATGAGTTCTACAACATGGCGTTGAAGCAAGAGGCTGCTCAATTAAGGTGTGATGCTTCCAAGAAGCGAGTCAGAGATGTTACTCCTTCTTCCTCTACTCAAGTGTCCAAGCAGCAGAAGTTTTGGCTTCCTCCTCCTCCGTTTCGTCAGCTGTATCAACAGAAGAGCAAAGGTGGCAGTGGTTCTTCCCACCCACCCAACCCTGGCTTTCAGAACAAGACTTCGTCTCAAGCTCCAAGATCGAGTGCTCCGTATCACCGTCCGCTTTCAGAGGTCACGTGCAACAAGTGCCAACAGAAGGGTCACTATGCCAACAAGTGTTTCAACCAGAGGCGTCTTCCTCCTCCTCCTCCGATGAGATCGACAAGTACAGCTGTGGTCAAGCATAACCCCAAGCACGCCAAGGTCAATATGATGAATGCAGCTCAGGCAGAGGATTCATCAGATGTCATCATGGGTAACCTTCCTGTTAACGATATTCCTGCAAAAGTTCTTTTTGACACTGGTGCATCACATTGTTTCATCTCGAGACCTTTTGCATCTAAGCATGATTTTGTTACTCAAGTGTTGCCGAAACCGTTGGCTATTGTCTCTCCGGCCCGTCAAATGACATCTCGAGTATGCGTTCCGGATGTTACAATCACTTTGGGTGACTATAAGTTCTTGTCCTCTCCAAATGTTCTTGGTGACTCGGATATTGATCTTATTCTCAGAATGGATTGGCTTTCTAAGCACAAGGCTCAGCTTGATTGTGCAGCCAGGCAGATTCAATTGACTCATTCATCTGAGGATGTAATTGTCTTTGCCGCTCGTGATGATACCATCCGTCTGTTTTCTCTCAATGAGAAGGGTGAACTGGATGCTATCTCGCAAATTCCAGTCGTTTGCGAATATCAAGACGTCTTTCCAGAAGAGCTTCCAGGAATGCCTCCGCACTGGCCAGTTGAATTCGTCATTGATCTTGAGCCCGGTACGGAACCTGTATGCAAGCGTCCTTACAAGATCGGACCTGAAGAGTTGAGGGAGCTGAAGAAGCAACTCGATATTCAAGAGAGAATGGGTCTCATCCGGCCTAGTTCTTCTTCGTGGGGTTGTGGTGTTCTTTTTGTGAAGAAGAAGGATGGAACGAACCGACTCTGTGTTGATTACCGTCCATTGAACAAGAATACCATCAAGAACAAATACCCACTTCCCAACATCAACGAGCTGTTCGAACAACTCAAAGGTGCCCAAGTATTCTCCAAGCTTGATCTCCGTATGGGTTATCATCAGATTCGAATCCGTGAGCAAGATATTCCCAAGACGGCTTTCAGGACAAGCTATGGTTCATATGAATACACTGTCATATCTTTTGGCCTCGTCAACGCTCCTCTGACGTTCTCTCGCATGATGAACTTCATCTTCAACGCCTACACCAATGACTTCGTTTTGGTCTATCTCGACGACATTCTGGTTTTCTCGAAGAACAAGGAAGATCATGCCAAGCACTTGCGTTTGGTTCTCGATAAGTTGAGGGAACACCAGTTCTACGCCAAGTTCTCCAAGTGCGAATTTTGGCTCGATGAGGTTCTTTATCTTGGTCATATCATCTCCGCCAAGGGCATTGCCGTGAATCCTGAGAAGGTGTCTGCAATTGTGAATTGGGAACCTCCTCAGAACGTGAAGCAACTCCGTAGCTTCCTCGGTCTCGCAAGCTACTGTCGAAGATTCGTTGAAAACTTTTCTAATATCGCGAAGCCTCTCTCTAATCTTCTCCAGAAGCACGTCAAGTACGTTTGGTCTCCAGAGTGTGACATTGCTTTCAACACTTTGAAAGAGAAATTGATCACTGCTCCAGTTCTGACTCCGCCTGATGAATCCAAGCCGTACGAGGTCTTTTGTGATGCCTCTCTCCAAGGTCTTGGCGCAGTACTGATGCAAGAGAAGAAAGTTGTTACTTATACCTCTCGCCAGTTGAAGCCCAATGAGAAGAACTACCCCACTCATGATCTCGAGTTGGCGGCAGTTGTGCATGCTCTTTTGACTTGGAGACATCTCTTATTGGGAAGAAAAGTGGACATTTTCACTGATCACAAGAGTCTCAAGTACATCTTCACTCAGCCTAATCTCAACCTCAGGAAAACTCGATGGGTCGAAATGATTCAAGAGTATAATCCGAGTATCGAGTATACTCCAGGCAAGGCCAATGTGATTGCTGACGCATTGAGCAGAAAGGCTTATTGCAATAGTCTGATTCTCAAGCCTTATCAACCCGAGCTTTGTGAAGCTTTCCGCAAACTTAACCTGCAAGTTGTTCCTCAAGGTTTTCTCGCCAACCTTCAAGTCTCTCCTACCTTGGAAGACCAGATTCGCCAAGCCCAGCTTCTTGATGCTATGGTGAAAAGGTGAAGATTGGGATTGCCAAGAGTCAACCCAAGTACAAGTGCTACCGCCTTGATGACAAGGACACTCTCTTCTTCGAGGATCGTATTGTTGTACCGAAAGGTGACCTCCGTAAAGTGATCATGAACGAGGCTCACAATTCTCTCCTCTCCATCCACCCTGGGAGCACGAAGATGTATCAGGACCTTAAGCAGGCTTATTGGTGGACTCGAATGAAGCGCGAGATTGCTCAATTCATGAATGAATGTGATGTCTGCAGAAGAGTGAAGGCAGAACACCAAAGGCCAGCGGGTCTCCTCCAACCTCTTGCCATTCCAGAATGGAAGTTTGACCACATTGAGATGGACTTCGTGACTGGGTTTCCAAAGTCCAAGCATGGCAATGATGCTATATTCGTTGTCATCGACAAACTCACTAAAGTGGCTCACTTTCTGCCTATCAAAGAGTCAATCACTGCAGCTCAATTGGCGGAACTCTATACCTCTCGAATTGTCTCTCTGCACGGTATTCGACAAGTGATCTCTTCAGACCGTGGCAGCATTTTTACCTCCAAGTTTTGGGATTATTTTCAGAAGGCCATGGGCACCAACATCCGCTTCAGCACAGCTTTCCATCCTCAAACTAGCGGTCAAGTCGAGCGTGTCAACCAGATTCTTGAAGATATGCTCAGGGCTTGTGTGATCTCCTTCGGCATTAAGTGGGAGGATTGTCTTCCTTATGCTGAATTCTCCTACAACAACAGTTTTCAAGCAAGTTCGGGCAAGGCCCCATTTGAAATTCTGTATGGCAGGAAGTGCCGTACCCCTCTCAACTAGTCTGAAACCGGTGAACGTCAGCTTTTGGGTAATGACTTAATCACAGAGGCAGAGGAAATGTGCAAAGTCATTCGAGATAACCTCAAAGCAGCCCAATCCCGTCAGAAGAGCTACTATGATAGTAAGCACCGTGATTTGGCTTTCGAGATCGGAGATCATGTTTACCTCCGCGTCTCTCCTATGAAAGGTACTCGTCGCTTCGGTATCAAAGGGAAGCTTGCCCCCAGATACGTGAGACCTTTCAAGATTGTCAGCAAGAGAGGTGACCTCGCCTATCAACTCGAGCTTCCTTCAAACTTTGCAAATGTTCATGATGTGTTCCATGTCTCTCAGCTCCGAAAGTGCTTCAAGACTCCTGACCGCACCGTCAACTTCGAGGACATTGAGCTCCAAGAAGATCTCTCTTATCGTGAGCACCCAGTTGCTATTCTTGAAGAGACTGAATGCAAGACTCGCAATAAGTCAATCAAATTCCTCAAAGTCAAGTGGTCACACCATTCCGACCGTGAAGCTACCTGGGAACGTGAGGATCACCTCCGTTCTGAGTACCCGGCGTTCTTTCAGTCCTAGATCTCTGGACGAGATCCTTTCATAGTGGTGGAGTGTTGTAACACCCCGGATATGACTTTCCCAATTTGTACTCCAACTCTTGCCGTTTCCGGCTTTAAGTTATTTTATTTTCTCGGGTTTGGGTTTTTGTCTCTGTGTGTTGTTGTCGTTGTCATGCATCTCATATCATGTCATCATGTGCATTGCATTTGCATACGTGTTCATCTCATGCATTCGAGCATTTTCCCCGTTGTCCGTTTTGCATTCCGGCGCTTCGTTCTCCTCCGGTGGTCAATTCTACCTTTCTTTCGTGTGTGGGGATTAAACATTTCAGGATTGGAACGAGACTTGCCAAGCGGCCTTGGTTTACTACCGGTAGACCGCCTGTCAAGTTTCGTACCATTTGGACTTCGTTTGATACTCCAACGGTTAACCGAGGGATCGAAAAGGCCTCGTGTGTGTTGCAGCCCAACACCCCTCCATTTTGGCCCAAAACCCATCAAAACCCTCTCCATCATCTAGAGCGTTCGATCACGATCGCGTGGCCGAAAACCGCACCTCATTTGGACTGTCCTAGCTCCTCCTATGTATAAATAGGCATCTCCCCCAAAAATCCCGGATCCATTCCCACCCTAACCTAGCTCCCCGTCTCTCTGCGCGCCGGACAACGTCCGGACATCGCCGCCGCCCCAACCGGGAGCTGCCACATGGCGCCCCCGTGACCACATCACCGCCCCGCGCC